>NW_027072141.1:1200000-1599591 GCF_023522795.1 Fusarium solani
ATCTCTACTGACTTGGTGTCTGTATTTTCCCGGATTGATGCTTCTACTTTGTGTTTTATCATGACTGTAGATAGCGTTCGGAATCTCTGAGAAATTCCGCGATCCTTGAGCTTGACGGTTACTGCTCTGTCTTTGTATGCTGTAATTGTGGGCTGAGTCTTGGTGGAACGGGCGTTTGATGGGATTGGCGGTGGTATGGGATGAGGGCCATTGACCCGTGCTGCTACCTGCGCCCAGGTTGCAGCTGCGGCTCTGCCGCCGCTGAAGTTGGCTGAGTTCAGCGGGGCGGTACCTGTTCCCACGGAGTTTTTGATGACCGAGACGTCTCGTTGGATGTTCTGCGTGCACTTGGCGGTATCCTGGATGTGGTGGAGGATCTCGCTCATTGCAGGCTGCTGGAGCACCTTGCCTGCGAGCGCTATGGTGGATGCAATGAATGAGTGCACTATGTTCCATGGCACTTGGTTCTGCCTGCCTCTGTCTACGGCCTGCAATTGGTTGCATGCTTCTCTGAGATATGCGGCGTGCTCGTTGATGTGTTCAGGGCCATTGTTTACCTGCGGCCACTTAGGCGCCATCACGACCGATAGACGCGCGTTTTAGACGCGTTATCCGTAGTAATTGCCTAGCAGGATACAGGTAGACTGTAGGGAATACAAAACTGGACGCGTTTTCAAAAATGTGTTCTGAGCTGGTGGTGTGTGTTTTTTTTTTGACATCCGGGGCCTCATTTCGGTACTGCACGAACGAATCTGGCCATTTCGCGATGCTGGATAGGGGCGTAAACGTACGTAGTACGTCAGACAATTGGCAAAGTGGGCCCAAGTTGCGCATGCCCCTGAACCACCGCCACTTGTGATCGATTTTCGCCGTGGATTCCTCAAAGCAAACATAAAGGCTACACGTATTGACCGTTGCTCACCCAAAAATGAAATAAAATAAAATAACTTAAAATAAAACAAATATTGACACCCGTCCTAGGCCTTACCCTCATCAGAACTCCCAGACACTGCCAATTGAGGACGACTCCTTCAGGGTTCTGCCCGACTCGTCGTCATCTGTGCCATCTCCAACCGATTTCTCCTCGATATTGTTCGCTTCCCAATGCTTCCAAGAATCCCACCACTCGAATGTGATGCTTTCCAGATTCGTGGCAAAGTGGCGGGTGCGCTGCAGATAGTCCCCAAGGTTTCCACATCCACACTCGTGCCTTTCAATCCTGACTGTGATTTTTCGCACCAGCGACTTGACCGGAGTGGCGTCGGTCCACCGGCCAAGTAGGTCGCCGAAAAAGCGATCCAAGTCGCTCCAGAGGACTATGAAGGAATTTTCTTCGTAGAACACTTGCCGAGCCTCCTGCAGCAGACGCTGTCCAGCCTCGTTGTCTCGAGCCTCATTCTTCAGAAGAAAGAACGAGTCAATGCTCTCATGACTGGTCCAGGCAATAGGCTCCTGTATTAAAATAGGCGTCTTCTCAGCTAAGTAGGCGCGGAATACACTACGGCGTTCGTGCTCGGGGACCTTTTCAAAGTCCTCGAAGCTCTTTCCGCCTGTTAAGCGACAATAGTTGTCTTCGGGGTCCGGCAGGTACCACGTCGGAGCTTCGTCGAGCAGTGTAGGAAACTGGAGAGTCGCATTAGAATCATTCATCCAAGCGGTGACCTAGCTAAGTACGAGACGTATCGCAAGAACGCAGCCAGCGGCAATGCTACTTACCTTTTGGCATCCAGCCATGATGGATGTTGAACTCCTGTATGGATGACACCCGTGGCTTGGCGAGTTACACAGGTCCAAATTTCTTTAAGACAGTCTGTCCAGATAGAAAGAAAAATATACAAAGAAACATATACACACACAAAGGAAAAGTCTCAGGTCCCTCAGGCGTGTGTGCGGCGTGTTTATGCGCAACCGGTGTCCTGCAAAGTCAGGTTGATGCGGCTGCCGGAAGAGAAGAAGATCGCGCAATAGCAACTTGAAAGTGGCATTCGCCAGTGCAAGACATCAGGGAGTGCCAAAGCCCACTCATATACTGCTGGTTGAGGCGATAAGCATGCCGCGGCTTTTGTCCGCTTCGCCCCTTTGCTTCGTCGAAACAAGCGAGGGCCAATACAGGCTGCCATGATTGACGATACATGTTTTCCGAGAATTCTATCGTTACGCCTATGAAAAGGACTTATCGCAAAAGCTTGGAGGCTTTCGCGTCAAATGCCTGCCCAAACCGACCGACCGTCGTCGTCGTCGTGGCGTGTGGCCCTGGAAAGAATGGTATTCTATCCGCCCGCCTCTCTGTCTGTCTGTGGATGCAACTCACTATATCATTCACTTCCCAAAATGTAGGTCATCATGGTTTTTAGAAGCAGAATTCCGCCTCGTGGCCAACATGATCCTTTACGTTCATTGACAATATGATGCTAGAATAAATTTATTGTCCAGCCACTAGAAACCACTATATATTCTCTTCGCCCTAGCCGCTGTCTCGGGCCTTTCTGAAACCAGCTTCCAAATTTCAAAGCAGGCATCACCTCTCTCGAAAGGATTCCCCTCCATCTCCTCGGCTTGCATTCTATTGCAATCGGTAGGGAATGGCCCTGAACCGTTGTGATCGCGCTTCAATTCCGTACAGCAGACATCCCTTTCCATGATAAAGCTACGCTCTCCTCGCAGATGGTCTTGCGTTCTCTCGCAAGCCCCAAAAAGTGTTGTCTGATTCACGTTCTCTTCTCCCGTGGCGTAGACCATCTCCCAGTCATCAGGAACACGGAGGACTTCGCCGTCTGGCCCATCGGACCGCAGCTCTCTACAGTTGAAGTGTCCCTGCTCGAATGGCTCTGCCAGAATTTCACCATAGAAAATGAAAGAAGAGTCCCACGGCATCATGATAGTTGGTGCATCTCCCTCTGGCCAGTCGCTAGGGAAATCGGCAATTGACCCGGTAGAACCCGGTTGCTGGTTCATAGTATCAGTGGTGCCCTGGTTGTGCCCGGTCTCACTGGCCAGACAAGGACCACCATATTGGCATTGCTGTTGTTCTGGGTGTATGTGACAGACGGCAAGTACTTGGTCGGGGACAGGCATGGTAGTCTCTTGGTCGACCTGCGAAGGAAGAGGGGCCACAGACCTTGAACTATCCTGCAGAGGGCAGCCTTCACAGGTGGGCTCCCGAGGGGCCGAATACCCAGCTTTCCGTGAACATATCTGGTGTATCAGCCGCCAAGTGCGGCGCCTCGCTCACGCAAGAGAGAGTGGTCTCTTGTGCCCCCTCGAACACCCTCGATGTTGTAGAAAGAAGGGTGAGGCTTGGGTCAATATTTTCTGGTTGGCAGTAGTTTGGGCCAGACAGGAAGCTTCCATAATACATTGTCATCGGATGCATTTGGTCTGGTGATAATTGCTCCCTAGGCTGGAGTGATGGAAATAGACCCTGTGTGGTATTCTGGAGGTGTGACATGGCGGGATGCGAGGAAAGTCTTGGGAATGAGCGACTGGATAGGAGAACGTTTTGACGCCGAACCTATGTCGAACGCCGCGAATATCTTTTTAAACCAAATTCGCCACGTAAGGCAAGAGAAGAGCTTCTGTCCAGTCGGTAGACCCAGGGTTATGAGAGAAGAATAGAGTGGCTTGATTGAGGATCGTGGAGGCAGTGGCTTTTAATGGTATGAAGGGTGTGAAAAAGGGGTTGAGGACTTGATGACATGTGGTTGCCCCCAGGGAGCACCTACCTTGAACAACTGATTTTCTTCATGCTGATTTGATTGGTCACATGTTCGTGTCAAACACCTGATTTTCGCTGCCGCTTGTGATAAAATGGCACATGTCAACGGACGCAGGGCGCTGTCCTCGTGGAGGGGGGTTGCTGTTCGGAGAGGAAGGAGCCCGTGGACTTCGTCCTTGCCTCTACATCTCCCATCCTTGCGCGGCACAAATACAAGCCGGAAAACACCGGAACTGAACGTGGGAGATGTAAACCGGATAAGCCCATGCCCAGCAAGAAGGGAGGGTTCCGAGGAAGCCAAAGCCCTCCAGGGGGGGATGGCTGGACCGCCTACACACTGTTACGCCTCCGCGCTTCTGTATTCATGCGCGGTGCTTCGCAAGCCTGGTCCGTCTCAAATATCCATAGAGGCTTCTGCTGAGGGGTCAAATATAGAGGCTCTATCCGCATCATAACCCTCGCAACCTTGTTCGGGGCTAGTCGCTTCTTCAACTCTCCAATAGCCCGGTTGAACGCCATCTTCACCTCGGCAAAATCTTCATTGTCGAAAGCTGTCTCTTCCATTGAGAGCCCTGGCGCATGTAATCTCAGGAGTAGCCCTGATGCGCCGACAAGGCTGAGTTGGGTCGCATGCATAAAGTTTGTGAGGGGGGTATCGGTGAAGTGTTGTTCCGGATTCCAAGATCTGCCGACAAGAGTGGGCGAACGCGACGATATTATAACATATTTGAACCGTATTTTGGCCTTTGAAGTCTGGTTATCGCGACTATGCGACTCGCCGTGGTCGTCCATTGGTTCTTCAAGTCGCTCTCGATGACAACGCGGAAGGGATGTGTCGATGACGGGCTTTGGTTTTAAGCGTCGATGGAGATCTCGCCGCCGGTAGAAAGGGCACTCGGAGTAATCAAGCAACTGCAAGGGAAAAACAGGGAACGGGAAGGGTGAGGAGATTAAAGGCACTGCACGCGATGGATATCTACTGTTCTCTATTTGCGAACCCCGTCGAATTGAGTCCAAAAGCGACGGCGTGGAAGTGGGAACCAAGCCGTTAGATTTTAGTGACATCTAAATGTACCGGTAACTCGGAGGGCTCAAACGTGTCTGGTGGCCTTGAGTTTAAACGTCCGAGTCCTCAAATGGCTGGAAGCGGAGACGGATGTCCTCAATCTTGGCCCGAGTGGGGGGCAGAGGGGTTTCTCTTGGCTGTGAAGAGCCAACCTCCTAGAAAAGCTGTCACGGTTTCTGGAAAAATTAAGACTGTCTGAAATTTCTTCATCCCTCGCTAAGCCAACGTCCTAGAGCGTAGTTACGGGATCATCCAGCCACGAGTCGGGTTCTTCCAGTCACACATATCTATCAGTCCGCAAGCTAGGAGGTCGAGTGTTGGTCTGCACCATCACCGCGAGACGTTCGGAATCTCCAGAGCGGCCCAAAAGCATGGAAGGCGCTGGCTCAGGTACAGGCAACATGCCTTCCGACCAAGCACTTGCAAACGAAACACTGTTCGAGTGGATGATGCTAGGACGTAGCCTCCAGGTATGACGATATTTCAAGCCGAGAACAAGTATGAAAGCTGATGCTGAGCCTGCTTGCAGAAGGCCAATGAACTCACCCGGGTGAAATTCTGTTTATGCTTGCAGATTCTGGGCCTGAGCCTGCTTGGAAATTACGACGGGGCCGCAGCATCTGAACTGCTGGCGCGGGATGAGGCTTCCTTACTGGCGCCCTTCATGCAAGTCGAAGGACACTTGGAGCCAGGATCTTTTGATTACGCTCAGGCCCATCATATAGTCGCCCTCGCGCGCGGCCTCCTCGAGGAGCTGGGCGGCGAACAGGATCGGTTTCAGCGCCGCTTCGACCTGCAATACTCCGCCCGAGAGAATCATGTGATATACGGCGCTATCGTCGACATTGAGGGGACCGGTTCAATGGAGGAGGCTGACCCGGAGCAAATGCATAAAGCAATGTCTCGGTCGAAGCTGATCAGAGATCAGAAATTGGTGTCTACAGAGGTTGTTCAACTCATGAACACGTGCCGGCATGTTCTGGAACAAGACTGGGTGTACGTGTAGATGTTACTATAAGGCATCTGAGGATGGTGCAACGTTAAATAGAGCGTTTTGAGAGACCAACTCCACGCCTCGCCCTTGTGTGACCAATACGAGAGTGGAAGAGGCAATACTAGAATGTATGGAACGACGAAATAGCTTCCCGCTAGCTGATGGAAGGGAGGGTTCAGTCGGCGGGGATTTGAGTTGATGATTCGGGGTCGACTTGGTCGGGGTCACATCTTGGTGACGGGCGCGGGGTTCTCTGGCCGGGAACAATGCTCGCAGGACATTTGTTTTCAGGAGGGGGAGCCGTGGGAATTGCTTAGGGCACGGTACATTGATGACTATCAGAGAGTGATAGCCACAGTGTGTGTTTAACTAGCCCCTTCGTGCCTCGTCCGATTGTATTCTACATTATCCCATACTTCACTAGTGGACACCACATGAGTCCCTCTTCCCAACGTAGCCAATCCATAACGGTCAGTATATTATATTTGACGCCGGATCTTGCGCTGTGGAAGGAGTGCTGGCCTAAAATTTGACGCAGACGCGCTTTCGAAGCTTGCCGGCTTCCATCATCTCTATTGCCTGCGGAAGATCTTCCAGCCCGATGAACTCCACAAAGGGCTTGATGCTATGCTCGGCGCTGAAGCTAATGCACTCTTCTAGGGTTCTGACAGTTCCGTTGCACGCTGTTTTTATGACGTATCGTTTGAAGATGATGTCCAACGGTTCGATCGTCAGAGGCCCATCGACAACCCCCACTACCATCAGGAGGCCACCCCATCTGATCATGCCGGGCATATCGTCATAAGCTTTCTCGGATGGCGCAAAGCTGACAGCAGCATCCACCCCATGTTCTGTAACGATTTTGATGTCATCTGCATAAGTCGGACATAGTTCTGGATTGAACGTATAGTCTGCTCCTGCCATTTTCGCGGCATCCAGCTGGCCTCCATCGATGTCAACAGCGATGACATTCAGCCCCATGGCTTTGGCGTACTGAATGCCCATTTGCCCGACACCTCCGGCGCCGATTACAGCTAACCATTTTCCGGGGGTAAGCTGACATTCTTTGATTGCGTTGTACGCAGTGACGCCTGCACAACAAAGGGGTGCCGAAGAGGCGATGTCCAGATTTGCTGGGAGTTTTACGGCACTGCGGGCATCGACGACGACGTACTCCTGGAAGTATCCATCGCAAGTAAACCCTTGTGCTTTGCAGCCTTGCGGGCATCCAACGCTTGACCTATCGTCGACCATTAGAGAAACCCGTCCTCCTGCGGTCGAGGCCTCGCGCACTTACCACGTGGTGCAGGCATCACATTCAAAACATCCGCTGGAAGCAAGAAAACCGACGGCGTCCCCTTCCTCGAACTGCCTCACCTGCTTCCCGACCTCCGTGATGACACCGGTTGCTTCATGCCCTAGGGTAGTAGGAACTTTCACCTCGTTCATGGCGAGGCCCGGATCGAAGGTTAGGCAGTCGGAGTGGCAGAGCGATGCACCGACGACCTTGACCAATATCTCGCTCTCGTTGGGCTTCGGGATCTCCACCTCGTTAAGATGCAGTTCCTGATCAGCCGGGTCATATCTGGAGGCAGTGTTAGAGACCGATACGCAGCAGAGGCAAGTATCCTCACATACTGCTGAGCCCTCATTGTGGCCTTGATAGACTTCGGGGGGCCATTACCTCGAGGGTGAGCATCCATGCTGGCGGAAGGAGAAGCGATCGCGAGGCACTTCGTAAGGGCTGAGAGGCGGTGAGACGACCCTTCCAAACGGCGTAGGGGTACATTTGGATTATTTGAGCGATCTAGATTCAAGAGAAATATAATATTCGGTTCAGTGATGCCATTAGAAATCGAAAATGGCCCATTGAAGCCGCCGGGTACTCCTATCAGCCGGCAATGGGCCTTCTATAATTCAAAGCCATGACCTAAAGTGGATAGGGCCAAGTATCGCTGTGAGACTTGGACCCAACGCATTCGTAAAAAACAAGACTTCTAACCGACATTCCCAGATCGGCCGGAAGTAATGATACTTGCACTTTGTGACGGTACTAGATTGGTTCATTATTGGTACCCGGCACCCTTCCTGCGCATGCCACCCCTGGCGTTTTACGGGAGCTTTTCTTCAATTACCAAGTCAGGCTCATGGTTCTCATTCATCGTCATGCAGAAAGGTAGACCGTCAGGAATCTCAACTAGAAATATGCAACTGGCGGAAAACTAATGCAGTTTACTGATGTTCTTCCAGCGTTCACTCGATGGAAGTATATTTCTATGAGTAAATCTTCGCAAGTCTATACACGCTGCACATCTATAACCGTCGATAATTGACGTCTTCGCAAGTCTTTTGACATGTGCTCCTCCGCGCTCAGATATTGTAACTCTGCTGATCCAATAACAGTCCACCTTGCTGGACCAACATCCAACTGCAGTGCCACCGTGATTGGCTGAGAAGTGGGAGGCTTATTCACGACCAGAACGGACCAACTCTGTACTGATGTGTGGAGTCCTACCTACGGCAGAAGCACATGAATCTTTTTTCTCGACCATTGCCCCCGAAATCCTTCTCCCTCATCCGCCTCGTTGCTCACTGTCCCTGAAGTGTGATTTAAAAACCGGTTCTGTATAGTGCCCTCTGCCATCGTAGGGAGTTCGAACAAGGTATATCTGTAGCCTGGTCTCTGGGGGGTAGCTGTGTTCTGCTTCTACTCGCAACCGCACGCACCGTTCAAGGTAGTTCACACGACCCAGCCTACTTGCCGAAATATCCCTGCTGCTCTCCGTAGAGTAATCCGATGCTTGGTGACATCAGCTCAGCCGGCATCTCCCCACCAACGGCCTGCATCCAACGGGGGCCGTCGAATCCTTCCTCCTACCTGGCTTCGCTGGTGTAGGAGACTAATGATTGGAGGTGACACAATCGCCTCGTGCTCTGTGAGATTTATGAAGGACTTTAGCGCTGAAACTTCACGCCCTCAATCCTCTGGCACGGATGCAGGGATGCTTGGTGGTAACGGTGGTGGCTTTAAAAGGGGTCGAATTCCCCTAGCCCTTTCACGCTGCTGATGCGTCCATCTCTCTTTGCCTTGACTCGCCCCATCCCACTCGATCATATTCCTCCCGAGAACTCGCCAAAGCTGCTGAGTGCACAAATTCAGAATGTCAAGCCCGCTCTTCACACAATCTTTTTTAGACGAGGACGAACTTAAACTCCGATCTCAGAACCGCTCAGCGAGGGAGAGAAGAGGACATAAGCAAAGAATCCGTCGAAGTCGCGAGTCGGTTTCTGGGAGTGTTACCGGACCAGGCTCAGCCTCCTCCACCACTGCACCAAGATCGTCCATAGAGGCGGCCACACCAACAGAGCCGGGCCAGGAACCGACAACGCCCACAAGGGTCGTTCCTTGCACCCCTTCCTCCTCGGCAAGGTCTGAAGGCGACGAGTGGCACGAACAGAGACGCAAGGTCAATAAATCACCAGTCACTATCGTTGTGAACATCACGGTAAGCTACAGCCTTATCTTCTAGCGAACAATGAAGAAGCAGTGGAGCTAATAATACTTTAAATGTCTATTAGACACCCGGCGAGCACGCGACCGATACGCCGACAGCCAGATCGAACTCCAGTTTTTACATAAAGATTCAGCTAGGCCCAACGAGTGAGGTGAGATTGGAGGGGAGTGGCTGGGCTGCGACTGGCATTAACGTGGTCGGCGAAACTGGTTGTTGATAACCAGATATGAACTCAGCAGTACATTCTTAGATATGAAATAAGCTCTACTTATGCGCGATTTATTGAGCATGACATGACTTGAGATAAGCCGTCCTGGAGATGAGGGAGACCCCAAAGCAGTTCCCGTTGGAAGGATGTCCCAAGAGGTGGTGCGTGCTTGTGTCCACGACCTGGGGAAGGCAACCTCAGTGAACTGAGCTACTTCGAACATGACTTTCGACCATCTTTGACCCTTCCCCCATTTGTGCCGTGGCTCTGCTTCATCACCCCTTCGTTGATAACGCTGGGTTGTTGGATTCGGCCCGAGCAATGAGAGGCCGCTCAAACTTCGCCCTTGTTGCAGCTTCCATCCGAGAAAACCGACGATGATGCAGGCCTTAAACTCTTGCACTCCTGTTCAGCTCTCAGTACGCTATCCATGCCGCACATCGTCCACATTCTATGGATTGCCAAAACAACATGGTTCGCTCCTAGAATGACGACTCTGGTAGATGCCTGATCTCGGGCCAAACTCGAGGTGCCAAGAATAATACAGCCAGCCGTGACCAGCGTATAGGCCCTCCAGCGATCGCCCGACTCGTCAAAGATGCTCAAGTAACGAAAAGATCGAGCCATGCTCAAAACGCAGCCGAGAGCCATCCACATGGCCCATGCGGCCGGCCAATAGGCGGGCAGTGTGATTCGTAGAGTGACGGCGACGAACGTGGTAATCACGAAAGATATGAGAGGGACGGTGGAGATCTGCAAGACTGGCTTGTTTTGATCCCAAAACTCTCTGTACGAGCTGCTGGCATGGAGGGCTTTGGCGGCTGAAAGGGCTTCCTCTGGCAAGGAAAATATCTAAGCAGTTAGCTCTTGCTCTGCATGCAATGGAAGTCATATCTGGCAAACCTGAAATAGAGACGAAGATAGGATAATAAGCCCCCAGAAAACCTTCTGCAGTTCTTCGATTCGGTAGTACCAAGAGACCACCAGGAATATGGATGCCATGGGCGTTGAGATGGCGCCAAACCACATCTGTCCTCGAACAGCGGCCTTCATCCTTTGGACGCCCTTCGGGGTGCACCGCTTTGGATTCGGACACAGACTTGAAATTGCGGCCATACAGGACAATAGCCGAAATAGTTTGAACTGCTAATGGGATGACCGTCGCGACGGCAAAGATACTAAGCTCCAGCGATGCGTCCATCTCGATGGTAGAAATACGTCTGAAGAGGAAACCAACGATTGACGTAAGGATGTGCATGTAGAAGAATGATGGTGGTGGGCGCCAAAAGGAAATTCTTTGAGACTGCTTGTGTTCATGCCAGAGAGTCGACGGTTTCCGCCGGTATTTATTCCGAAGTGGTGGCGAGAGAAAGTGGTAGACGAGTGGTTGGTTGCATTCTCCGCAGGTCCTCGCGCGAAGCTAAACATGCGCCAAGATGGGGATAGTGATGACGGATGAAGCACATCGCACACTGTTTTGAGACTCGCGACCACCATGCCTGCCGCGTCTTTCGGAAATCTCTTGATCCGACTCTACGGCAGAGCCTGTTTCCTCAGACGCAGCCGGACAACGGGCACATTCGCGTGCACCCGCGTCAACATCCAACTCCTCCATTTACCGGCATGTAAGTATAATAACTATCAAGAGCACACTGGTATCACCAGAGAAAGATGTTAGACGCGCTCAAGACGCAGCAAGGAACGTCGCGTCATGCGGGAGCTAACTAGTCAACACAGACTAAGCCGCACTGCCGGACTGCGCTTCCCGGCTCCCTTCCCTAGCTATTCTGAGACCCATCCTCTGGATTCCCCTGGCTGTAAGTGGCAAATCGAGCCGCTTCAACTCGTGCACGAGTCGAACGGCTTGATTCGGTACGTTCTCGATGAAGTAGTCGATCGTGAAACTCCTTTTTGTGGGCGCAAGGTTGACGCAGTAAGAATATACAAAGTCAAAGCTTTGAAGGAGCTTGGGATAGCGACGTAGGCAGCGCGAAGTGTCCTTGGAAAAGGTCGATGAATTGAGGGCATCTATAAAGCTGCAAGAAGATGCCCACTCGAATGCGGGCACCATGCTGCAACAGTGCCGACGCGATAGCTGCGTCTGCGCGATTAACCGATAGCACTCTCTGCAGGAGGGCATCCAGGAAGCGGTCTAACTCATCAATCGGGAGCGCGGATCCCGAATATACGGCAGACTTTTCTCTCTGCAACAGATCCAGCAGAGTGTGCAACGCGGCCACCTGCTGGCTCTTCTGAATCGGCGCCGCCTGTTCCATGACGACGGATACAACGAGGTCAAGGAGCCCTCTGGGGCCCAGGTGTTTCCGCAAGGCTACAGCACCCGCTTCCAAGGTCCACAAAAGAGATGCGAACGAGTGAGTCTGGCTAAAATGCCGCAATGCCCCTTTCGCCTCGGCTCCGAGGTCGAGGAGGGCGCGCAACACTCGACTCTGTCTGTAGTACGCAGCCAATAGGGAATCCCGTGCAACCGTACCCAACATCAGAGTTGACGTCGATGCCCCTTGCCTTTACGATGATCTCTGTGAGCTCTGCAAGGCCCTGGCGAATAGCAGCGCAGTATGCCTCGAACTGCGGAGGCTGAAGCCCGACGGACGCACCTCGATGAACTAGAAGGATGGCAGCCGACTCTTGCTTGTGTAAGATGGCCTCCGCGAGCGGCGTTCTTTTTACATCCTCCAGTCCATCTGGGGGGATGCCTTGATCGATAAGGAAGGAGACGATGCCATCCAGTCCGCGCCTGGCTGCCAGATGGATGGGAGAATGGAGCGTCGCGTCGGAGTGGTGGAGGGACGCGGGATGATGATTACGGGAATCACGGCATCGCTTGAAGTCTGCTCCACCTGCCTTGGCTGCCATGAGGGTCTTCAGGGCAAGAAACTGGTCGTGGCACCAGGCTATAGCATGAAACACAGAAGAACACCTGTGGTTCCGAGCGTCGTTGCTGTACAGGTTGCTGTACAGGATGTGATTGCATACAGCCGGATACACGAGCGTGCCAGTGAAGCTTGATCCCTCAGTGAACACTGTTCTGCAATTATACATATGATCTCTTCTGGTAACATGAGCAGCATGATGAAGGAGACTTTGGGGGTTGGTTGATGTGGGTTTGCTGAGCGGTGGAAAAATTGCGGGTGGCGGCCGAAAAGTTGTAATCAAGCCAAAGGGCAAAGAAAAAGAAGCAGAAGCAATAGAACCATGCAGATCACGCAGTCTTCTGACCCGTTATGAGTTGCAAGCGATGTCTTATCTTATAAAGTCGTCTGGTGAGCATATCATAGGATGTCATGGACAAACAGCATGTTTGGGTTACTCCGAATGTCCCGAATCGACGGTAGATGCTCCCGTACGCGTAATACAGGTGCAGAATGGGCCATTGAAGAAGCAGCCAAGCTGCAGATAGAGAATATTCAGACCGCGATAGGGAAGCAGTCTATTTTCCTCCCCCTTTTCATCTTTGACCAGCTCGCCGGGCACCTCATTCGACCGTGAGTATTACTCAGGCGTAAGCAAGCCAAATAGGATGTAATTCAATTTCTGAACCGCAGTCTAGGTGGTGGATATCGACTTGTTGGATTTTTCCGCCCGGATGCCTCTATCTACAGCAGAGGTAGCTCATCCCACGTGTCTTTCAAACTCATGAGACTCTTCGAGATATGCGATCACGTCCCCGAGGTCGACTCATTCACTAAAATCTCGTTTTATTCCTTTCAGGGATTAAACCCTGAACACAGAATAGTCAACTAGCCGTGCGCAGCCCTCAACCACCATTGGCAAATGGCCTTTCCACCTAGAGCAATCGTTGTCTCTTACAAGATATCACCTGCAGGCGTTCTCACGGAGGCATCGATAAAGTCTCCCGCTCTCTCCAAAGTCACAGTGAAATGTCTGAGCCTTTTTGTCTCGTCGAGAATTCGAAATCCTCTGACTATAGTCGATCGGCGGCGGTAGATACTGATGAGCGCGTTGGCTACGACGTCCAGCTGATCGTTTGTGTACACCCTCCTTGGGATGGCGAGACGCATAAATTCAGCTTTTGCGCGACGGTCACGACCCGTGTCCGGGTCCCGATCATTCATCAGCGTGCCTATTTCTACGCCCCGCACACCGGCCTCAAGGTACAGCTCCACGGCCAGCACCTGGGCGGCGTATTCGTCCTTGGGAACCAAAGGCAAGAAGGCACTGGCATCGACAACGATTGCATGGCCACCGACCGGCCGTTGGACAGGGATACCAGCTGCTATCAACCTATCTCCAAGCCGCTGGACCTGGCCAATGCGAAAGTCCAAGTAGTCGGAGCACGTGGCTTCGCCGAGGCCGATGGCTACAGCCTCCATATCTCGCCCAGCCATTCCGCCGTATTTCGTGAATCCTTCAAAAAGTATGACGTTTTCCGAAGCTTGTCGAAACCAACCTTCGTCCCTCATCGCCAAGATGCCTCCGACATTGCCATTACAGTCCTTCTTGGCACTCATCACCATGGCGTCCGCGCACTGATGCATTTCCCAGACAATTTCCTCAATGGTCTTTTGGGAATAGCCGGGCTCCCGTTTCTGAATGAACCAGGCATTCTCTGCGAATCGTGCCGAGTCAAAAACCACAGGGATGCGGTATTCTCTAGCAAGTGCCCTGACACGACGCATGTTGTCTAGGGACACTGGCTGACCACCGGTCTTGTTGCAGGTGACTGTCACAACAATCATCGGTACGTTGATATTCTCCGAGTCCAGGACAGCCTTGAGCTTCTGCAAGTCGACATTCCCTTTGAAAGGGTGATGCTCGCCGATGCAGAAGGCGTTGTCGAGGGGGCAGTCCACCGCCGTCGCATGTCGATATTCGATATGGGCCCGTGTAGTGTCGAAATGAGAGTTACCCGGCACAACATTGCCCCTGTTGATGAGCACGGAGAATAAGATGTTCTCGGCGGCACGGCCCTGGTGGACCGGAAGGACGTACGGGAATCCGAACAGGGCTTTTACTTTCCCTCGAGGAGAGAAAAGGAGGATGACCCGGCGTATGTCTCATCTCCCACTAACAAAGCCGCCCACTGGCGATCACTCATCGCTCCGGTCCCGCTATCGGTGAGAAGGTCGATAAAGACTTGATCACTTTGGAGTTCGAATAGATTGTAACCGGCCGCACGGATCCATTCCTCACGTTGATCCTTAGTGCTCCGACGAATCCTCTCGATCATCTTGATCCGCCAAGATGATGCCAGAAAACCGCCAGGATGCATGTCGACAAGATCTGAATTGAGTTTGACCTGCTTGTATCATGGATTTACATAGGAGCTGGAGTCTATCATGATGAAGGGGGGGTGGAATAGTGAAATGATATATATAGAAGAAATTGATAATTAAGCGTCCGGTATTGAGCCATCCACACTCCTAACGGCTTGCAGTGCACCACAACACTCCGACCCCGGGACGCACCTTTACACCCAGAAGAGACAGCTAGTAGCCAAAGCCCGAATTTGACATATATCCCTATTCTTAGAATGGCTAGCTAGCCTAGAAAGCGCCTGTTTAAGTCGCTAATCTTTGTCCACGTTTCTACTCTGAGTGCGCGGTAGTGGTCAGCAGTAACAGGCTACGATAGTTTTCGTTTCCACTGATGATGTTCTCGATATAGTCTGTTTTTTTTTTTTTTTTTTTACCACTGAATACTCTCTAGATATTACATGTTATAGATATGGCCGTTGTAATTGGTCCTGGGGTGGAGATTCCTACAAGATGAAAGTGGTCTAATATCGCTCTCTAGCTTACCTCTTAAGCCTTTTAAGTAATGACCCCCGGCTTATATTGCTACCTGGCCTTTCTTTTGCTGTAGTATAGATGATGAAATTGGGAGTCGTCCCTTCTAATAAGCCACATCGTGATATTTTCTGATTACCCTGTATATGGCCCTGCAACTCTATTCTGGGGGTCATTGAACCCCCAGGGGGTTGGTAACTTATACACCGGTGAAGGTCTATAAAGACTTTTTTTTTTAAAGAATTTTATTCTTTTATTTTAGAGGCATTGTGTTTTTCCATAGAATACCCAACCCTTGGCCTATCGATAACCGCCGCCCGGCGAATAGATCATGGACCTTAACGCCAATAGTCACTACTTAGTCTCTAGGTTAGCATAAGTATCTGACCCTTTACTCAGTTTAATAAAACCTTTTAGCATCCTTTCTATCGACAAATTGTATGTGTCTTTCGTAAAACTCTAGCATCTATCCGTGAGAAATTAGTAGGTTTCTGTCCAATCTTAGGGCCGTGGCTCTCTACGCACCTTCTTGGGACATTTGATATAGATCTCTTCCTTATCATGCTCGGATATGTTGCCACCAGGCCACTTTACAAGAATGACGAAACGCCTGGTCGACTCTTCGAGTTCCATGCGATCAATTTGTAAACATTCCCAGTTGTTACGTTCCTTTGCTGTGCTGTAATTCCGGCGAATCCGGTTGGGTTTAAGGCTCGGCTTTCCGCTGGCCTTCTTTTGAGACCGGGTTATCATGACGGCAATGTTGCCTATGTTTGAGGACGAAAGGATAACCTGTAGGGTGGACGTGACCGGCTGAGGTACCCGTCTTCCGTTTAAATCTATCGTGACTGGGAAAATGGTCCAATATCTAGCTTTGCGGAGGGTGAGCTGTTTCTGGACACTTTCTGTCGATTACGATAAGCTTCCATGGCGTGTTTGAGTGGACGCTACCACATTTCATGTACAGCTTTATGGACGGCCAGGTAGTCACCGGGTCCAGACTGGATCTGGTCAGGCACGTATTAGGAATGGTCTGACCCGGATGCCTCAGGGAGACACTGCGATGATAGCTGCTAAGAGATGGGGAAGCGCTAGAGTAGAGGGACCATAGGTTAGAAGTCAGGCCGCTTCGCCGTTCGAAGCCTACGGTGCATACGCGAGCACTAACCTCGACCTGTGGAGGAAGTTTGTCGGCTGAAGAAGCGCCATGTCGCTGAGATGGTTCACGTTCCTCTTTTTGTGAGACTCGAGGGATAGCAAGAGATATAGGGAAGTGGCGATTCTCGGTGGCGTCTCTGTAGGCATGTCCCATTAAGCACCTAAAACAATACACACGGCCAAGGGCAACTACAGGTTATGTAGCAGCTGATCCCGAGAAGAGGTGATTGCTGAGTTTCTGGGTGGGAACCCCTGAGACACTTTTTATTCAGGCTACCGATGAAATCGTGGCATTGCTCTTTACGGTCTATGTAGATATGTTTGGCATACATGCTCGATGGCCGAGATGCGCTCTGCTGTTCGTATCACGCCTAGCCGTGGCCCAAATTGGCGGTATTGATTGTAATTGGCATATTTTAACTGCTGTGCTCTGCACGAGTCACTCTAGGGGCAATGGATTGTCGGGAACCCATAGGCCGTCGAGGTATCTTGTAGGACTTCGAGTTCTCCAAGAACATTCGATCCGTATATGACAGACAGCTCTCAACTGTCTTTGCAGCCACCAGCCAAGCACTTGGTACTCTACTTCGGTGTTCTAAGCTCATCTGAATCATCCTGCGCTTCGTCTCGCTTCGTGTTTACTAGCCGCGGGGCCAAAATCGAGCGCCCCTTGGGCATGTTGATTGGCAACGCAACGGTTTCCATCGTAAGGAACAGGGCACATAAAGCAGATGTGATTTTCATTTGAATGATACGGGTTGAAGAACGGGAACTTTCGTTTCACAAAGATCCAGGCGGCTTCTTGACCGATCTCTGGCGCTGGAGTTCGGTCCCGTGGCAAGCGCGGTCTTGTGTAAATAAGTACCTAGATAGAAAGCGGGAGGGGAGCCGTTAATGGCCGTATAGCACCGCGTTCGATAAACGCCTTGAGCCGTATATTGTATGCTACATAGAGGCCATAGGCCAATTCCGGGCGATTGCAAGTAGAATGAACGCACACCACACTGCTGCACATGTTAACTATCGGCCCGTCTCGCTCTCGATCCATGTCACTTGTCCAAAAAGCTTCCCCAGAAGTCCAGAAAACGTGCCATAGGTCATTTTTCGTGCTGTGAAGACGATCTGTACCATCGAGTTCACCATCAAAGGTAGGACACGCACGACAAACTTCATGGCCACATACGACAACAATACCGGTAGCTCTTGTTACCCCCACGATGCTCATACGTTACTTAAGGGGCAGTTATAAACCGGGGTTAAACTAGAGATTTTCGATTGACTGTTCCATCATTTTCTGACACAAAGCTACGCCAATTTAGCCACGTAGGCAACGATATCCGTGTAGACGTGACAGACATCGCGGTTGAACAACAACCTGTCACCACTGACGACATGGTCAAACAGAATAGGAAACGCAAGTCTAAGAGCGACATGTAAGACTTGATGCGACGGGGCTTATGACAAATGCGTACTGACGGCTCTAAGATTCATAGTAGACTCGATTCAGAAGCATACTGTGGACAAAAATGTGAGAACGCCACCTTCGCCGTTTAATGCGTCTCCGTTGTGACGCTGTCCCCTCTCCCGAGCCCATCATAGTCAGCGAGAGGCCTTGAAACGAAACAGATTTCATTTTGTAAAGAATCGAGCAGCTGATCCCCAATTTCAATCCTGTTTCTTTGTAGGGAAACACAAAGTTCCAAGTCAAGTGGCAAGGTTATGAAGATGAAAAAGACTGGACATGGGAGCCTATGGAAAATCTCAGGTGAGTGATGCAATCCCTCGGGCTCCACAGCACTTTTCTAAGTTCTTCGGGGTTATGGCAGAATCTCTGGCGAAGAGATGATTCGAGAGTACTTCGATCGGCTCGCTGAAAAGTCGAGCGGCATGAAGGAGTCGAACAAGGCGGTCGACACCAAACGCCACGAGAGTGCTGGTGGTCATGTTCCCAAAGCATCCTCTCGAAGACTCGGTCTTTCTCTTCCTATTTCTAAAAAGCTAAAGTGGAGGCCCCCTGTCGGCTCTTGGGAAGATCACATCCAGACCATTGATGGCTGCGAGGATGCAGGCAACGGGGACTTGATTGTTTACGCTACATGGAAGGGAGGCGAAAAGAAAAGGCACAAGGCTCAGGTATTGCATACAAAATGCCCGCAAAAGGTTCATTTCCTCGCCACCTGCCAAATGTCCTCTTTCGCTAATAGATCCAGTTGCTTCGTTTCTACGAGCGTTTTGTGGTGTTTTCATGATCACGAAACGCAAAGACGGCATGCAGGCTTCTTTCAATCAGCCTCGCCATCTCTGTGCCTGCACGCAGAGAAGGCAAGCCTACTCTTGAGGCTACCTCAATTACTTTCGCATTCCAGGATTGGTATTTATTTGGGATGGTTTACCAGCTCTTGCCACTCAAGCCAGCCGTGTTCGCACTTCACCTCTCCTCGGCGGAAAGGAATTCGGAATACTACGAGATAGCTATGATACTACTACACCTGCCTTTCAAGTGTCTGATCATCTTTCGACGTGAATCCACCAGTCCGGCTTTCAGGTGAACCTTCAATAGGAGACATAGAATCGCTTATGAGGGAAGCCAATCACTGACTAAAGGTCAATGGGCCGGGTTCGCAATTTAATTGGTAGAAACCATGATTGAACACCAGCCCCGTGGCCAATTTGGACCTCGGCTTGAATAGCGCTGCAGTAACACTGATGTTCGCAAGGCTAGGCATATAACCACACTTATAAATCGGCATGCCCAGTTAGCCAATCCACCACCTCTGTACTTCATTCATCTCCGAACTAAGGGGGCACCGTTGGCTCCAGAATCACCAGCCATGTGTTATTCTCATTCTCCGCACCACAAACAACGTCAGACACTAAGGACGAACGTCACACGCGAGGATTTCACCGGAAACGATTCAGGTGAATCAACCGATGTTGCAAGCCAGTCAAAGACGTGCGTCCATGACAGCCTCGATGATAAAAGATTGACAAAATGTCACATAGAGACTGCGCATAAGAGCCTTTTGGATACAATGGCCAAGGTGAGCCAGGAATTAGGCGAGCTGAAGGAGACAATCCACTACATGCGGGGCGTGCAGGACGTGCAAAATCAAACTATCGAAAGATTACTCTCGCTGCACAGACCAGGCACTGGAGTTGAGGACCTGGAGGAAGAGTCCGAAGATCCCATATTGCTTCCAGGAGACGAATCCTGTATCTAGGATACACGTACTGCATTCTCGTTTGGATAGCTAGGTTTGATTACTCAAGTGGGAAAAGAAGAAAAAAAAAATTTAAAACTTATTACCTAGGCTTTGCCGAAAGAAACATGCTTGAAGTAGTATTTGGCCTTCTGATCAACAGTCGCAAGGCCAATATTCGCCTACCATTCGGAGTCAACTATGTGGACCACACGACGCATGTCAGTATATTTACGGCTGTGCAATATGCAACAGCACAGGCACGAAGACCTACCCGTTCAGCCGTGTCTCCCTTCAATTACCCAGCAATACCCGGCATCGGTGGGCTAAAAACAAAGCCAATCGATCAAAGGGACTCAAGCTTGCGAGAATGGACAACTTCGGTGTAACACTCCATGAGCGGGAAACGAGTTCTCTGGGCCAAAACCAGGCCATTGAAGAACGGCGGTGTCTTGTAAAAAAGTGTAGGGAGGAACTTGCCGCCCATATAAGTAAGACGGATTCTATTGGAACAAGTGTGCTAAATGCTGACTCTAGTAAAGAAAAGAGAACTGGCATCACGATCGAACCCTCGAAAGTTCGGCTTGTAACCAAACAGAGCGATGTTTACAGCTGGGTTTTTACGGCCGAGGTCGCTCATCTCTTTTCGAAAAACTTGAGCGACCACGGCTTGACGGCGCACAAAGAACTTTGTCGGGAGGTCGGGCAGAGCTTCCATGCAGTCACCTTTGCGAAGACCGCTATCAACGCCGACCATCCGAGCCTCGACATATATCGCGCATCGACCTATCCGCCAGCCTCTAGTGTCCTCTCTGCCGAGTCTGAGGCAATGACGCATGGGGAGTTGGGCACACAAACTACATGTCTGCTGTACTCGATAGAAGAAAGCTTGAAAGCGGAGGTAGCCAGCAGAGAATGCTTGCAGAAGGAACCAGAGTCCCTGAGTGCAGAGCACGAACATCTCGCTCAGCTATTCAGGCAACAGGCTGAAAAAGCAAGCCAGAGCGAGTCAATGCTGTACAAATGTCTCCAAGTCATCAACCAGATAGCATCACTAGCGGAGGAAGTGCAACAGGATTGTAGAAGCACGGAGGACCTCAGTGTATTTACAAGATAGCAGCGCAAGCGAGACCTTGTGTTTCCTGTGCACAACATGTGGACATCTCTGCATTGGGAGGGTGAATTTGATAAAGCGTTACCACGGTGTTAATGGGTATGAATGGTTTGAGGGCTAGCCAGGCTAATAAATACAGACCGTGTATCACAAGCTATTAATGCGATTATGCAGCATCTGGGCTTTGGGGCGTTACCGATGATCAAGTCATCAAGGATGCCGTACGAAAACCTCACAGCCCCCACCCTTGCTGTGACTGCCGCTGCCATTGCACCTCGATGCCCAGTAGTTGGGTCGATCTCAGAAGGTATGATGGCGAGCAGTCCGCTCAATCAAAGCTTTGCTTCTGCCGATGTGCACGAGACCCGACGCTCAGTCGTTGGAGCTAGGACCGTGTTGAGCTTCGGCACAAACCCTACACCTTTTGAGTGCACAATAGTGGCACTCAAAAAAGAGAACAGGTTCTACGTTTCTGCAGGAAGGACAAATCCATTCGATTAGATAGCCGACCCTGATTAACCAGGAATGTGTGCAAGCCTCTGGCGTGGGGCGCGTGGTAGAGGCCCGTACAACTGACGTATACAGGCTTGGGCTATAAGGATAACTTTCCGGTATATCATGTTCTTCACTCTCTTGATCGTTGCCGCCCAGAGTATACGAGAGAGCATCCATAGTTTACAAGACACAGAAACACATTAATGTCAGCGGAGCAGCAAGGCCTCGGACGTGAGCAGCAAGAGAACTAAGCAAGCTCGCGGCAGAGAGTGATTATTATACTTTTTGTCCTAAAGCGTCATACTGCGGAACCTACATTGTTCGACTGCTGCGTATCGGCGGGTCTAATATTGCATTAAGGTGCTGTCCATCCTCTTTTTACCGGACTCAAGCTTAGAATCCCACATCACGTACGCGCCAAAACATCCCGTTCTCGACCTGAGGTAATGTGACCGTCGAGGGCGACCAAAATGGACCTCTCAACATAACACAATCCGAACCACCAATTTTGCTGAAGTGGATGTCAACCCGATCAATCTGACTCACGAGTTCTAAGGTGTAGACTTAACATGCAGTGATGCTAGATCTAATTCACCCTGTCGATTTTGCAGCCAATTTTAGACAACTTGATAGGTGACATCTCAGTTCGCGAGCAGTCAATTCGAGCGGCATACGAGATAGGGGTTTAGCCTCGACTTCTCGCATTAAAACTAATTCAGACGGGACCGAAAATAGGAGATCAACCACTCACACCAGAAGTTACAGCCGTGGCGGAAGGACAAGAAACGGAAACTCTTTCTGGGATCAAAAGAATCAGTGAAATACCCGCTCGCTCAGTTATAACCTGTACCTGTTCCGCCCTACCCACCGACCGTGTCTCAATAATCTGACACCACGACTGTCTTCTTCAGCATCACGTACTCCTCTGGTCAATACCGTGCCTTACAATCCAACCAGTGGCCATTGACTTGCGTCAAACCAAATATGACTCAACGTAAGTTGACAGTACGATCTTCTACACCTAGACCTAACCATGTTCTCCTCACTAGCCGATAAGCCATCGACTATTGTCTTCCATCGACTGCTGCAATATTACGACGCCTTCAATACTTTTGCCGCTACGCTGGGAGTCATGTCGCTCACAGCCATGGTCTTCGGCGTGCTCCAGGCCGAAGACATGGGGGTACGCTCGCAGATAGCGTGTAGGTTGCTTATCAGCGCCACGATAACCTCTATCGCAGCTATTACCTCTGCTACAATGCTCCAATTTACATTTGAAGGCTGCAAACAACCAAGCCGCATGGGGAAAATTCTGGCATGGGCTCCTTTGGCTCTGCTTGATCTTGTCATTATCGAGTTCTCGGCCGGTGTCATCTTGTGGTACACAGACAAGTATCCCACCTGGATTGCCACGTCGGTTGGAGTAGAGCTCTCCGTCCTACTGGGGGGACTCGTCATCATGGCCATCTGGGCATGGATAACGATGAGTGAACCTGGTGGTCTTGTTGAACCAGGTGCTAGTGGCGATGGCAACACCGTTCGCCCTAGGCGAACACGAGCCAAACGATCTTCGTAGCTCCAGGCCCAGGACCTGAACGGCTTTGAAGCTACAACAAGGCGTCATTTGTTATATCCCCCTAACGGCCAAGTTGGATATATTTCACTTTGGTTACGTCTACCCAGAACTACCGCAGAAGGTCGATGGCGGAACTGTCTGCTGGCCGTATAAGGGGCGGGTGAGCATTGGCAGACTTGGTTAGTTAATGGCAACGATGATAGACGCGAGGAATTTTTGTGGTTGATTCAGAGAAGTGGTGACTGGCCTTGACACTGCCGCCTCTCTACGCGATGTGTACCCACTTGAATATAACATACATTAGAAGAATTGAGAGTTCCCCCTTTACTATGGTGAGATGATTAAAACTTGAAAGTCCTGCATTGACAGCCCAAGGCCGTGGACAGAGATCAGTCAGTGGTAGAATGCTTTGAGCGATCTCTTATTAGTGACAACATCATCAAGGACAATAATTAATTCAATAAGAACATTTCTCCATCAACTACATCAAACTGTATTGTCCAATTCATTCCCAGCATACGACTGTGCCCCTCTATGCTTGTGAAGTTCGTTCCGCCTGGCCAAATTCATACAGGTTGCAAGTCTCCTCCAGTCACGTCTTGGTTGTCGAAAGTCGCCGCATGTTAGCCTGAGCAATCATCACAGGTTCGGTGGATAGTTTTTAGGGGGAGTTTTGTTGTGGTACACCTCCGATAGAGACCCCAGCCGCGACGTCCAGAGTGCCTATTTCTAAGAGTTTTCTTGCACCATGTTTTGCGAGACTCTCTCTCCATTGTTTTATTGTAAGTGCTGCAGGATGTTTTGATGACCTGAATTTGACACATGATAGGACTTCTGGTGCCGAAAGAAGTGGATAGAGCATAGTTGGATCAAGAGGACTCCTGATTTATAATTCTCTGCGCTGGGTCCTAAAAGGAATCAAATCCTGTTGTGGATCCCTAAATATACGACGGATAGCCCAAAGAGCTAAATTAGTCTACTTTCTTTTTTGTTCCATAGTTTGCTACCCTATTAAACACCCGTCTCATGGCATCTCAATGGCAGTTTTTGGATCTACCACCACGGAATCCCGGATGACCGTGCAGATTACTAAGCCCCTCTGCTCCTGAAACTTATTCGGTAATCGAAAGAAAAATGGGAATGTTTTGGGTTTGCTAGTCTGTTCAATCTCAACCAAGTTATGTGGCAGCATAATACCTATCTCCTGAGTGCGTGCGGACCTCCACTGTGGTAACGATGAGGGGGTATGGCCAATTAAAATGTGCGAAATAAAAGGTACAAAATTCCCATGCTAAATTAGGTGGTGATGGAAGTCCCAGCAATATTTGCTTTGACATATCGCAACATCACAGATACGGCATCCGAAGGTGGTCTGACTACGCACCTTAGGCCGCTTCCTCTCCTTTTTTTCCTGATTGCCGCTGACCTCCGTAAGAGGGCTCCATTCCGAGGCGTTTGTTCTCAGCTGCCCCTGCCGACACCCTTGACAGGCTAGGCAGTCTGATTTGGCATGACGGTTGATAAAATTGATCTCCCGGTCCACGTGTTTACGCTGTAATTCGGCATCCTGTAGATCACGCTCGTCTCCTGCTCGGTAAAGCTGCCTTGCCTGACTATCATGACCGTAGGCGTTGAATAATTCGTTATAAATGCACTCTCGCCACTGCCTGTGATTCGTGTATCTCTTCCACTTTGGCTGCCCGTGAAGTTGAGCAACATAGCTGTTAACAAGGGCCACATCAAGGAGGAAGGTCCAGGCTAGTGCTTGCCACGGGCCCCGGCGGAGGGCATGATCATACTTATAATATGACCTCAGCTGATCACCACGGTCAACATGGTTCATCTCGTCGTTGTAAGCAGCAGCCACTGTCGGTATGTTGATCATTTTGACAGCTTCGTTCCTAAAAAAACGGCGTATCGGCTTGGCCTCTGACTTCTTGGATGACGGCTTCTTCCTCTGTCGGACAACACGCTCATCGTCGGCGCCGGTAAACACGGTAGACAAGAATAACACAAGCTTAGTGTCCTTCCAAGCGATTTGGTTGACCTGTGGTTACAGCACGAAGGCGAATTAGTAGGGGATTCTCAGCCAAAAGTGTCTGAAGTCAGTACCTGGTTGTCAGGGGTTGGTATCGCCTTGACGGCATTAAATTCGTACATTTTTTTGACCTTGCCGTCATCGTTCTTATCCCTGACTAATTCCTCGTGGATGCCACTATTCGCACGAGCTGTGCCAGTGGCCCCGTAGCCCTGCTTGCGGAGGTTGCGGAAGAGAGGTGGGGACGAGAAGAGGTTATCCACAAAGACGTGATATGTCGATTTTGGCAGTGTTTTTGTAAGGCCAATAACGACGGCTTGGGTCGAATTCACTGCTTCATCATCGTCTTCTATATCAGGGGCTTCCTCTGCGGCCTTGGCTGAGACCTTCCTTCTTTTCCTAGGCCGGGCTTGTGAGGGTTGTGAGGGCTGTGATGATAATATCTGCGTTGAAATTTCAACGCCAACGGCGCCATGTTCTGCATCTTTGATATGCCATAGCCAGTGAATTAAGAAGCCCAGCTGGGCTATGACCCAAATCTTGAAACCCACAGGGTCGGGCTTGCTTTTGATAGTCGTGGTAGCGTCACTTCTGCCCGTATAGCGGATTATGCACTCATCGATAGCTAGGTGGGACCCAGGCCGGAACAGCTGCATGGATACGGCTTGTATGTGCTCAGACCACTCTTCAACGCCTTGGAATACCTTCGGAAGTGGTGCAGTCTCGTCAACTTGGGTGTGGTCAAAGGGGCGAAGGTGCCTGTGGATAAGCTGAAAGTTATCGTATGAGATGAACTTAACAAATGAGTGCTCAGCGCGTTGAATGCCGGGCTTGGGGCTCTCCCAATAGCTTCGTATCTTCTTTTCCTTATGCACTCCCATATAAATAAGCACTGCAATCATCGTCATCACCTCTGAAGCCGTTGGACCTTCCCATTTGTGGAGTTTTGAGGTTCGCTTCATTTCGGTTTTCCAGCTGTCGATCCAGCCGTTCAATTTGAGCCACGAGACCCAGCTTCTCGTATAGACGACCCATTTTTCAACAAGGGATATAGGGAGGAAAAGTTGGAATAGCTTCAGAGGCGTTGGAGGCAGGGTGTTGATATGAAATTTACGTGTTTCCACTTGGAAGGGCTCGAAGCTCGTGCCTTGGTCCTCTTCGGCCGGAAAAACCGCGGCCCGGGTTGAATCATTGGGCCAAATGCGATGGCTGTGCCGTTCATCGAGAAAGCTCGTGTCATCATAGGGGGTGATGACCTGTATCTCGTCTAGAGTTGGAGGGGAGCTCATTGATGAGATCAAAATAATTTGATGGTGTTTAGGGTGTGAAATGGCATCAATTTCTTCTCGCATTAAACTTTTCGTACCCCTCACGTACTTCCGAGGTGACCGAGATAAGTGGGGCGAGTGACTTTGCGGAGGTCCGCACGCACTCAGGAGATAGGAATTTGAGGTCGAAATCCCGGTTGTCATCAATACCGTAGTGGATGAACCGGATAGAACCATTAATTGGCTCATTGTGTATTGGTGCATAGAGTGGGTATAGGCCCGTAGGGTTGTCGGTTGTTGTGTGGACTGGGAGCAAGGCATGGTTGGGAAGATGATGGTATCGAAAACATGACCTGGTTGAGGGTAGCCAGCCAGGGTTTATATTTAACAAGTGGGTTGCAAACCTGCCCCATGACCTTAGACTACGGTGCGAGAACGGTCGAGACTGATTGCAGATACGTCATTGCTCATGGATTGGTTGAGCGGGGAAACCTTATTAAGCCCTGCCGTTGGGACTCTGTGTTCCTTAGGCAATAAATTCCTACCCTAACGCCCATCCATCCACTCTTCTGAACAATTTCCTCTCTTATCTACTCCAGTAATAGGCTCTCGACTTTCCTGCCCTGCCTTGCTCTTCTACTCACCCGAACTTGCATATTATTCTGCGAATATGGATTCACCTAAAGATACTGAAACCCCTACTGAGAAGGACAAGCGTGCCCACCATTTGTATGGTATCTCGCCCAGGACGCCAAGGACACCGAATCTTCTCCATCGCCAGTTAGAGGTATTAATATATCCTATAAATTCGCAAGCCAGGCTAATCTAGCTACCAACACTAGGAAAGAAAGTACTTCGATTCAGGTGACTTTGCGCTCTCACAGGCTCAGAAGTCTTCGAACATCGGCACTGTAACTACCGGCATCGAACATCCCCTCCGGGAGAACGTATCCCATCCATTAGCTCCCGTGCCAAGCTCCAGCAACGTGGAGGATTGCGCCAATGAAGAATCTCGAGGTGAAATAGGGACTGGCGAGTTGCGATCTGATAGTCGCCTTAAACAGGAGATCGCTTCTCAAAGTCAAGGCGAACCTGGAGGTACGAAGCAGGAGAGCAGTACATAGATACCAGCTCCCCTCCATCGGCCTTATAGGCAGGCCTATAACCTCTACTCAAGCTGGAAGCTTTCGTATTCGAGCAGTTTAAAATATATTATTCTAGTACTCATTGGCTCTCGTCGGATGCTAATTAGTGGGTGTAGTGGCTGTCTACTCTATGCCTTGCTCAGTAAATATTAGAAAAGCCTCCCTCGGGTTGAGAAAAATTTCCGTTGCTTCCAGCCAGCGCCGTACATCGTTTTTTCGACCGGGGGTATCTCATGCTCTTCTGACCGCTCTGCATCCGCACAATGAACTGCAGCATTGCCAACTACTTCCCGGTTCTCCTCTGTCCACAATTGCGTGCCGGCACTTTGTTGATGGTGGTTTTTGGCTAAATAATACACTTGCGGTTCCAAGCTCCCGTAACATTTATTGTCGAGAGAGTGGCCCGATTCGCCGATTTTCCACGTGATTTCCATCTGGTTCACCTGTGCAACCGTAGCCCCGCACACTCCTGGCCGCCTTTTGCCGCCTGCATCTTCAGCCTTGCAACCAACTTCAGCAGCCCAAGAAGTACCGGTAGCCTGGTTGATGAAGGAGCATTCGGCGCAGCTCTGTCCTGTTCTATCCTTGAAATCCTCCCGCGGACCTGGGCTCTTGGATTCCACAGCTCGTTCGTTACTTTTGTCTCGACACTATCCCCCCGCACATCCAAAAACCCTACCATCTCTCCCTCGCCGCGGTTGCCGGTGTCTATCCCATGAAACGGTGGTGCCTGGATGTGTCTCATGACGCTTTCGAATCTTGCTGTAGCCAATTTCTATCCCTTCGACTGTCAGGAGGCTCCAGTTAGGTCACTACAGGGGTGTCTAACCAATCAAATATGAGAGTATGAAAGGTACATCATTCTCCACCTAAATTAGCCTGTGATAGAAGTCCCAACAATATTATGAGTTACAAATCGCGACATCACACTGCTTACATCCCCCCTGATTGATGCCTTCTTGTATTGCTGCTGACCGCTCCCAAAGGCTTCCTTGAGGTCCTTGACTAAGGTTTTCCAATCTGTTGGCCCTTACAAGCAACGCAAGCAGATATTCCTATAAAGCTCT
The DNA here is from genome assembly GCF_023522795.1 of Fusarium solani. NCBI lineage: Eukaryota > Fungi > Ascomycota > Sordariomycetes > Hypocreales > Nectriaceae > Fusarium > Fusarium solani. Next base: position 1,228,331 of record NW_027072141.1, read on the forward strand.
GGTCGTCATAGGCTTTGAGGGCATCGGCAGGGATTGATTGAGAACTCATAGATAACTTCAAAATAATTTGCATGGTGTTTTAGGTGAGAATGATTAATGGCGCATCTTTAAGTTCCCCGCATGTACTGCTCATGTGACAGGGGTAATGTGGGGCGAGTTACCTACCGGAGCCTCCCGACAATCGAAGGGATACAACCGGCTTTTACATATCATCTGCCTGTATCAACCCCTCTCTATTCAGTCATGCACGTACAGGTTATACGGGGTCTTAACGAAGGGATAATGATAATACTCGGCACGCCTTCATGGCTCATCTCTCCCAACACCGCTACGAAGAGACTCTTGAGTTTTCATCGGACGCCAAGAACTATGACTTCGTCTATAACCAGCTGGCTGCTGAGACCCCTATGCAGCGTGATGGAACTGATCGTGTAATCTTACTATGGTTTTGCTGAGGATCCTAGCTTCGATGCTTAACATTAGCGCCGTGTAATCGGTATAGAGAAGAGCTATAGAAATAACGAAATTGAATTCAAGGTCACAAATATAAGGGTAAGAGATCTACTGCGTAATCTTGAGTATCCCATCAACTGTCATAAACCTCCAACGCGGTCACGACAGGGGGGTCGACCCAATTAAAATGGCGCAAATAAAAGGTACTTCTCCTCCCCACCTAAATTAGCCTATGGTAGAAGTCCCAACAATCCTTCGAGTTACAAATCGCTACATCGCACTTGTCGCATCCTTTCCATGACTGCCGCGGCCGCCTTGGCCTCCTTCTGTTGCCGCTCACACCTGCTAAGGGCTTCCTTTTTTGGCTTTTTGACCTAACCTCCCCAACCCGAAGGCCCTGACAAGGAATGCAGTCTGATTTTTTCCCTCTTGAGACGTAATTGTGCTGTTGAACAGGCGTAAATTCGTCCCCAGCTCGAAACCTTTGCCGCGACTGACTGTCATGGTGGAAAGCCTTGAAGATATCATTATAAAGCCGCTCACGCCACTCAACCTGACTCGTATATCTCTTCCAACTTGGCTGCCCGTGAAGCTGAAGAATATAGCTATTCACAAGGATAACCTCTAAGAGGAAGTGCCAAGTTAGGGCCTGCCAAGCGCCCCGGCGGACAGGGTGATCATAGCTGTGATATGACCTCAATTGGTCGCCTCGATCTACATGATTCATCTCATTATTGTACTCAGCGGCAACTGTAGGAATGCTAATTAGCTTGACGGTCTCATCACCAAAGAAACGCTGTATCGGCCGTGCCCGGATGTGGTCTGTTGACGGCTTCTTCCTCTTACACTCAATTCTCTCCAGCGCTCCTAATAGTCCAGACCGTTTGGACTATTAGTCCAGACTGCAGATCAGGGCAGGGGAATACAGACGCCCGGTGTGGACGCTAAGTACGCTAAATCCAGGGTACCCATGTTTGTTGCTGTGCCAACCATTTTGTTGTGGATATTTCCGATCAATTTACTGGTGCGATCCAGATCAACAAGGCCCGTTTCAAGGGACGCGTTATCCTAGTCGTCAATCCACGAACGCCCGTCGTGGATTGATTATTGATCTTGGATTGCAGTCTGGACTAATAGTCCAAACGGTCTGGACTATTAGGAGCGCTGATTCTCTCATTCCCCTTAAAAACGGTCGACATAAACAACACGAGGGCATTATCCTTCCACGCGATTTGGTTGACCTAGGACGAAGAGAGAACTTAGTAAGGGAATCATATATAATTCCATCTTAGTTACTTACCTGATTATCAGCTGTTGGTATGACCCGGATCTCATTAAACTCGTAGCCTGATTTCCCTTACTTATCCTTGTTTTTTGAGACTGCGAGGTCTTTATAGATACCGCAGTTAGCACGGGCTGTGCCTGTAGCCCCGTGGCCGTGCTGACGAAGGGAGAGGAAGAGGTCGGACGACGAGAAGAGGTTATCCATAAAGACGTGGTATACGGCCGGCGGCAGCATATTGATAAGGGAAATAACCACGCTCTGAGTCGAGTTCAGAGGGATGACCTTATCCCTTTCGGTCATAACCTCTATAACCTCCTTAACCTCCTCAACCTCCCTCGGCCTCGCCGGCCTGCCTCTGCCTCCTCTGCCTCTGCCTCTGCCTCTTCCTCTTCCCACTCCACTCCTCCTCTTCTTAGTAGGTTCAACACCTACAGGGCCGTATTTTAGACCGGGCTGGTGCCAAATCCACCGCAAAAAGAAGCCCTTTTGGGCTACAACCCAAACCTTGAACCCCGTGTTGATCGGCTTGTTCTGTACGGTGGTTTTCTGGTGAGATCTCCCCTCATATTGGATCATGCCCTCATCCACAGCGAGATGAGAGCCCGGCTCTAAGAGCTGCGTTGATACGTATTGTATATGGTCAGACCACGGTTGTGCGCACTGGAATACCTCAGGGAAGCGTTCATCAGGTACGAATTTAGTGTGATCAAAGGGTCGGAGGTGGCGGTGAAGAAGCTGAAACTTATTGTAGGTCATAAACTTGATGATGGAGTAGGTAGGACGCTGGTCCCCAAGCGAAGAGGTTTTCCAATGGTCCTCGATCCTAGTTTCCTTGTGGAGTCCAATATATATCAGGATTCCAAGCCAGCTGTATACATCCGAGACCTTGAGCCTCGTCCACTTTTGCAGCCTTGAGCCATCTTTCAGTTCGTGGTTTTGGCTGTCAATGACGCCACTCTCATGCAAGCTGGCGACCCAGTTGTTGGTGTATTCAACCCAGCTTTTGACTAGGGAAACAGGCACAAAGAGCTGGAAGAGCTGTAGTGGATCCTGGGGCAGTGGGTTGACCTTAAGGTCGCGAGGCGGCACGTTGAAAGGTTGAAAGTTGAAGCCGCGGTCTTCAGCTGGGGGAAACTCAGGCCGGCATGTATTATCAGCCGCTTGCTCACGGCTGCTGTTTTCTTCTGTTATGAAACTATTGTCATCATAGATATTGACTGCCGGTATCTTAGGAGGTATCTTTCGGGAGGGCATTGTAATGAGCAAAATGAATTATGTGTGATTTTAGCTGTGAAGGGTCTGAGAGGGGTTTTTGGGTTCCCCGCAGGTACCGTCACGATGACAGGGGTGATGTGGGGCGAGGTACGGAATGGAGGTTTATGACAGCCGATGGGATACAACGGAGTTCTCAATCCAGTCTTGGCAACGCATCCCGCGACACTGCCCCCTCAAACCTCCCCAGGTCAACAGGGGAGGTTGATGTTGTATTGTCCCAACTGGTAACGTTAAAGATGTAAACTCCTAACTGGGACCCTTGACCAAATCGCCCTTTGCAATAATCAATAAGGTATGCTAGGGATAGTGGAGATCCTCTGCCTGGGTGTAACCGTCTCCGTAGTTTTGCGATTCCAACTCCATAGACTGAATATACAGCTGTGCCTCGTTTTCAATGTAATTCTGTATTAGGGTGCAGTTGCAACCCGTGTGCTGCAACAGTTGCATCTTGAGGTGGAGAAGCTCTTCATTCAGGTCATCCACGCAGCTGGTCAGCGTTCTATGGCGTTGCTCTATCGCCTCTTCGTCGGACTGGAGCCTCGCAAGATCCTTCTTCTTTCTTGTGCGAAACTTGTTGGCAGCGACGCGGTTTCTCTCTCGCACTCTCTTTATTTTCGCGTCTTGTTTGCGAATACCGGCGCCGCTGCTCATGCCCATCTCATTTGCGTGAGTATGAATCCCTCTCCTGCTCGGGTCATCGTTGTTTTCTCCTCCTCTGGAATCGAGCCTAGCGGGCTCAGGAGTTGCCCGCTCACTAAGCTGCGTCTTACGTTTTCGTCCAGGCTTTTTGGGTGGCTCTTGTGACGACTGGAGTGAAGGAGTCACGGTCGAAGGTGGTTCGTCAGGGACCGTTACCAGGCGCTCGGATGATAGAGCATGGTTCTTGACGGTGGCCCCGTAGAATACAGAGTGGTCGTGGGGAAGACGGGCTTGCCTGTATGAGGCAGTGAAGTCAACATCATCCTGGAAAGCGCCCAGGAAGGGTCGTCGGTCAATCCAGTCCGAACCGTCCCATCGCGGGTGGGACGGAACGGCCGCGCTGCCTACAGTGAGCTCGTCTCCAATAGCCTCGTTCGGGGTGTAGCCGTGCAGCAGTGTCACCCCTTCCATATACGGAAAGGAGTTCGTGAGAGTATCTGCTTGAGAATGTCAGGCCATACTGCTCATGCATGGTTGTAGAATGAACCTACCGTAGCTCATTTATCTGCTGAGGCTTGTAGCACTGGCGGAAGGATGCTCCGATAGACGGCAGTGGCTTGTTGGTTGGATCAACAAATGTAGAGACGATCGTCTAGTAACTCTTGGTAACCTGGTAAAAAGCTAAGAACCTTGAGTTGGAGGCCAGTTTTGCTGGACGTTGATGCAGGGTGGAATGAAAGTTTTGTTGTTCCTGGATCTCTGGGGCCACCAAAGCCTCTACCTAAAGGAGGCGAGTTAGCCTAAGGTAGCGGGAAACGCATTGCAAGTCGACGAGTTCTTGCGCACTGCAGGTCGGTGTGGCCCGACGCTCGCCCCTCGCTGGAACACAACATCCACATCTGCACCGGAGTGTTCGCCGGCCTCTGCGATTGGACCAAATGCCCGGACCGCATCCGGACCCCTGGCTGGTCACTGGAGGCGAGGGAGGCCTGACGCGCTATGACGCGTCGTGCCGCTTCTTTTTCAAGAAAGCTCAACACTTCTTACCTAGCTCAACGCGGACTACCAAGATCAGCCGCAAAAATTCGATCGTCGCACCGAGGATACCGAGGAGGAGAGTGGCTTGTTGTTTTATCTGGGCGGGTCCGTTCTGATCCAGGCTTAGTGTACAGGCCGTTGATCGAGATGGTCGGGTTTGCAAGTCCAAGGATCAGAGTTACCTTTGAGACTGGTCAAGGATCAGAAAGTGGAAGGCAGATGCTTTGTTTCCCTAGGGTCGATGCTGACTTTGCCAAATACTTGCGGCGCATCGGGCCCTCATGTTATTCTTGGCGGCGAATCTCATCTCACAACGTGCGGCTATCATCCTCCGGCTTGAATTTCACTCTTACAAGAGACAGTTACGAGAACATGCTGGCTTTTAAAGCTGCTCGCTTAAAATGATGATGATCAATAGCTTTGAGACGGCCAGACCCGTCATCACCCACACATCCATTTGAATCAGTTTTATCTACTTGTGGTTGTCACACCACTTCGCACTTGACGTCAGTATTAGGATGGGCTATATTATCTTCAACGCCGCAGGCCTTTCCAAGACAGTCACTTTAAAACACTTTATCCACTTGCTGGCCTCCGTTTTCCCTTGATGCATGGCCACTACCGAAATCACAGCTTCAGCTCCGACATATCTAGCATCAGCTACCACTCCGTAGACGGCTTGAGAATACGCGAACTGTTCCAGTCCACCATGGCTGTACTACCACCAGCTTTCCTCTTTCCGAGCGGTCGTTTGCTTAGATATAGCTCTCGCACATTTCTGTTACCTCTTAGTTGTCAGCAGGCTTAGTTTGCCATCAACCCGTCGTTCAATGTCCTCCTACCTCGTAAGTCCGAGGGACCTACGCAATGCCATGAAGACGAATCCACCATCCGACATCTCCCTTGAGCCACAAGTTATTCCCTTATGCGCCTCCTGGTTTCCAGTCGATGACAATGAGGGTCGCACCGGTATCCAGACCTTCCGTCAGAAACGGATCCCGAAAGCTCGATTCTTGGACCTCGATAAGGTTATCGGCACGCACTCCCCTTTTCCTCATCTGCTACCCAGCGCCGTGGACTTCGCCGCCTCTATGAGCGGGTTGGGCATCTGTAAGGAGGACATCCTGGTAGTGTATGATACAAAGGAGCTGGGCATCTTCTCGGCACCGAGGGTAGGGTGGATGTTGAAGACTTTTGGCCACCCGAAGGTGCACATCCTCAATAACTTCCGGCTGTGGGTGGAACAAGGCCTTCCGACAGAACAAGGGGAGATACACAGCTTCAAGCATGGTACCTACCCGGTTCCTGAGATAGACGAAGGGAAAATCGCCAGCTACGAGGAAGTTCGCGAAGCAGTCATGGACCATAACAAGGAGGGTAGAGAGGGCATACAGGTTCTGGATTCGCGATCCAGCGACGACTTCAGTGGAAAGTATACGGGGCCACGGCCAGACTCACCGTCAGGACACATGCCCGGCTCCATAAACATCCCCTACGACTTAATGCTGGATCCGGAGACGAAGGCATTCTTGCCATCTGATCAACTGATGAAACTGTTCAAAACGAAAGGCGTGGATCCTCAAAAGCCGATTATCTCGAGTGGAACAAGCATCACGGCGTATGTAATCGAAACAGCGCTGAATGAGGCCCAATGTGGTTCTCCCGATTTACGCAAGGTTTATGAAGGAAGCTGGAGGTGAGTTTCTAGCCCTCTACTGCCCGCACCTTCTACTATGCTTCTTCTTCGTGACTGTCAAAGGCATGGCTGACTATCTAATAGTGAATGGACGCAAAGAGTACGGGCATCGGACTATTTGGTTCGGAAGACACAGGCTTGAGCATAGCGCTTGATATCCCTTCAATTGTCGAGGAGCTCCGGCGAGTACCCCGCCCCACACCACCCCTATCAACGAGGAGGTACATGAGGGGAACCACACGATGCGTCATAAGCAACACCACCCAAATTCTCATACAAACCATTCTCAATCAGACGATGACTTCCCAATCGGTATCTTCATCACTGCCTATAGAGGCAGTCAATCCAGGGGCTTCAATTAGGGCAGCCAAGGTCAAGAAGCTCAAGGAGACCGTTGGCGCCGGGCAGTCGTAATAAAAGGAGGCGCCAGACAGTTTAGGGGTGTGAGCAGTGTAATGTAGCAATTTGTAACTCGAGAGGTTGCTGGTACTTCTATCATAGGCTAAAATAGGTGGGGGGTTAGGTACCTTGGATTCGATGCATTTTTATTGGCTACTCGCCCCTGCCGTGACCCGACCGGAGCTCCTCGACATTTGAAGGGATAGTATGGAGAGCACGTTTGTTTTATCGACTGAGACCTGGATTCGGGCCTCGCTGTCTGCGGCGAGAGCGTCTTGAGCCTTCTCAGACACAAAGCTGCTGAGAGGCCCTTGGTGACTGCTCTAGCCATGTGCTCCTTGCATCGCAGTCGCTTGTTTTTGGTAATTTACGTACACAACAGTGGTCTACTTGTTGTTGGAATAATTGGGAGCTTCCCCTCACTTCAGGGTCACATCACAAAGTCCTAGATTGAAAGTTGAAAGTCCTAGATGGAATCGCATGGGATATAAACCCCTAGGGAGCTCTCACCATGACAATAATAATAATAACCTTGATTTTATCAAGCACACCCAGCATCACTGCGCAATTCAACAACATGGGTCAGCCGACGTTTTTTTTCTCTGGTAATCCTTCCTCAATCACAACACCACGCATTACCAATTCTCATCCAAATCGTGTCAAATCTTCGTCATGAGTTTATCTAAAGTCGCTCGTGAGAATGATATAGCTGAAGTCCTCATCAGGAACGAAAATGGCGAGCCTTTGCGCCCTCTTGCGCGGCAGTATCACTTGCATGAGGGAATGCTACGCGGTCGGGAAAAGGGCTCAAGAGACGCACGCACAGCGCAAATTAGGACTCAAAAGCTATCGCCTTTGCAAGAGAAGGTATTAGCTAATTACCTTCTCGAAGAAGAAGCTGCCGGTCGGGGCTTATCGCGGCGTGATATCCGCGAGATTGCACAGGAGATTTACGACCCGGAAAGTGAGGACATCACGATCGGAAAGACCTGGCCGGACCGCTTCCTTGAACGCAACCCAGATATTAAATTGAAGCCATCTACACCTATTGAGGCCGCCAGAGCCAAAGAAGCAGCTCCCGAGAGAATCCAATGCTTTTCTAGCGACCTAGAGCGCGAAATAGAAGAGAAGAATGTCCCGCCGGACCCCATCTACAATGTCGATGAACACGGCCTCACAGAGGGGAAAACTAAGGCCGGAAAAGTATTTGGCGATGCCCTCACTCGCCGGTCTTTCGTATCACAGAGCGATAATCGCACTTGGGTCTCTGTGTTGGAAACTGCCAACGCTGTTGGGCGACGCACCAAGCCGTGTGTGGTGTTTACGGGCATCAACCTCCAACAACAGTGGTTTCCTGAAAATCCTCCAGACTGGGCCTATGATTGTTCGGCCACAGGCTGGTCAAATGCCCGGATATGCGAGAAATGGTTAAAGGAGGGGTTTCTGCCGGAAACGAAGCCATCACGAGCCGATTCCTGGAGGATTTTGGTCCTCGATGGATTTTATGGTCATATTTCTCCTCGATTCCGATTCCGAGCTGCATTTCATCGAGTTCAGCTTATCTACTTACCCCCCCCCCCATTCATCCCACATCACGCAGCCGCTTGATGTGAGTGTTTTTGGCCCTCTCAAGCGGGCTTTCGAGGATCTTATGCGCAAGTGTGCGTCCTTCACAACAGCATCTCCTATCGCAAAACAACGCTTCATAGAAGCATATAAAATAGCTTCTGAGAAAGCGATCACCGAGAAGAACATCCGACATGGTTTTTTGGCCGCTGGAATTTGGCCTATTGACGTGGAAAAGCCGCTTTCGCAGGCGCTCACTACCGAGCAGGAAGCCAAACCAAAAACACCACCAAGAACACCAAAACGCCGCCGCACACGACGAGATTCTATTCTCAATACGCCCAAGAATAAGGCCGAGCTTCAGGCACAGCTTTTATCCCTCCAGAAGGACCCTGAGAACTTTGAACACAAGGCGAATCTAATTGCCGAGAGGACTGGGAATAGTTACGAATTTCTGAAGGCGGAAGCAGCAGAATGGAAGGCGAAATTCACATATTTACAGGCACAACAGGAATCTCAGAAGTCTACGAAGAAGAAAGCCATCGATTATGATCCTATAGGTCGATTTCCGACGGAGGAGATTCAAGGGCAGAAGGAGAAGACCAAGAAGAGGAAGCGGCGAAGACGGGGAAATGCGCAACCCACGACCGAGCAGACTGTGGAAGAAATTGGTAATTTTGTTATGAACAACATGATGAGCCAATTCCAGGCGTAGCTAGTTAATTTACGTTGATTTCATGGAGAAATGCGGCCTTTCTGTTGTGGCTCGAAATCACGCTTTTGCGCAGAAGGGGGGGTGCGCAGAAAGGCGGGGACTGACGTTATAGCGTGGCCAGACCAACTGTGATTTGGATTTCTGCTGCCTGTGCTGGATCGGCCGGCCTCTCGAACGTCTCACACATCACTTGCAGCAAGGGTTCGTCGGCCTGAACTAGGACTTTTAGCGAGAGCAACTCTTTCCTCTCCTTGAATTGTCCCAATTGGGAAGAAAGCTGATGTGATCTAGCCTAGGCCAACCTCAATACAGGAGCCATGCCCTTCATTGAGCTGCATTTTCTAAGCTGCCGGTTAATGCAGGGCACCTTGCCGTTGACCAATACCATAGAACGAAATCACAAGTCGCCATGGGTCGCCCCAATGCCCATAGGTTACTTTGGGACAAGGTAACATGATTAGTACGGTGGCGCCTTGGAGAAGTAGATAACCTACACGTAAGGTTGCACACTCGTAATAGCATGCATGCATCGAAATCTATCTCCTTGTTAAAAGACTCTAGCTTGACTCTTTATCTAAACTATATAACGGAAGACCGCCGTGGATCTCTTGTTTATCTTGGATTACCATGCAGTACCCACCTGCCGTACGTACCCACCTACCGTACAGCAAAAAAAAAATTTCCCCATACAAAATGCCCAATTTCACTTATAGAGTACGTTGTCAAAATGAAAGATATTTTAATGAGAAAATGTCTGTTATATTAAGAACTACATGGAATTTATTATTTCCACTTTGCTTCCATAGTGACGCTTGCGGTGTAGTCGCACGGAACTAATATAAAATGTCTCAAAATGCCTCCCTTATCAACCAGCCTCCTCGAAGCTTCATCCAAACTTTTCTCTTCCCCATCTTTCCTTAGTCACCTTAAACATGCCTCAATCATCTTATACGGAGGGCGATGTTATCCAGGCCATACTAGATATCACAGAAAATGGCCTCTCCCAGAACTAGGCCGCCCAGAAGAACGGCGTGCCTCCGACCACTCTCTCTGACCGATTAAGAGGCCTACCGTCAAAATCCGAGGTCACCCAGCCTGCTCAGCTGCTATCCAAGTCGGAAGAGTCCAGATTGGTTATCTGGATACTTCGACAAGTGGCCTTGGGCTATGCTCCTTCCCACAGCCAAGTTCGCGCTACCGTCGCTGCCCTCTTGAGACAGCAAGGACGGGAAAGGCCTATCGGTGTACACTGGCTAGCCAGGTTCATTAAACGCCATGACGATATCAAGACGAAGGTAGGAAAACGCCAGGAAGCTGCAAGGTTCAATTCCTTTACCCCAATGGCCGTCAATTGGTACTTTGATATCCGGGAGAGCGAATATGGCTGGATCAAACCGGAGAACACGGTTAATGTTGACGAGGGCGGTATCATGGCTGGATTTGGTGAGTATTGATCATTTTTGCTACGAAACTCTCTAATCCACTGGAAAAATAGGCTTGGATTCCTTGGTCATTGGCAGTAGCGATCCTAGGAGGAAGGCCTTCCTCAAGGGCTCTCAGTCTCGCACTTGGACTACCTTTATCGAAGCCGTCACCGCAGATGGCCTTCTTCTGAAACCGGGGATTATCTTCAAAGGTAAAGAGCTTCAGCAACAGTGGTTTATCGATGAGCTCCGGGGGGTCGCCGACTGGTATTATATCACGTCCGACAATGGCTGGACGGACAACCATATCGCAGTCGAGTGGTTCAAGGAGGTCTATCTGCCTCAAACGCAACCGGCGGATGAGTCTGATGCAAGGCTCATCATATTAGATGGCCACGGGAGCCATGTATCTGCGAGTATCTACCTGTTCTAGATCGGAAATACCACTGACGGCGCTGACTAAAAATCCAGGATGAGTGGATGGCTACGTGCTTTTTGAACAACGTATATTGCTGTTACCTGCCTGCATACTGCTCTCATCGGCTGTAGCCGCTGGATAATGGCGTCTTTAATGTATCTAAGGCTGCCTATCGAAAAGAACTGCAGAAACTGACCAGCCTGACCGATTCTGCGCCGGTGGATAAGGTCAACTTCATCAAGGCCTATGCCAAAGCCAGGGAAGTGGGTATGACGAAGAAAAATATACTCTCAGGCTGGAGGGTGACTGGAAACTGGCCGATTTCACGGCGGAAAGCGCTCATACATCCTGAGATTCAGCCAGATAAGAAGGAAATGACGCCCGGGTCGGACGGCCACCGAGACGGGCAAGTCGACTCTGATAATACGCCAAAGACCAGCCGCCACATCTGAGATCTGGGGAAGAACAAGAGTCCGTCAACAAGAAGGCGCTATTATGTGATACCGAGAGGGTTTGAAGCTCAAGAGTCAAAGATCGCCTCTCTGAGCACCAGAATAGCCAGTCTGGAGGAGGAAGTTGGGCGGTTGAGCAGAGGCAAGAAGAGGAAGGCGATACCGAATCCCAACAAAAGGTTCATGACATTGGCGGAGGCTCTAGTGGCTGGTGACACTATTTCCGAGCCAAATGAGGCAATTGAAGGGGCGGATGCTGTTGAGGATGTGATCGAGGTGGGAGGGATGGAAGATGATGAGAGGTCAAATTCGGAGGAGGAAGAGTTAGCTATGGTACGCACACGCGCAGGGTGTGAAGTCAAAATACCGCGAAAATATTAAAACCCACTTGATTCTAAAACGAAATTCGAAAATCATTTCACGGTTTTTATTTTTGGTGAATTTTCCACATTTGGTTGAAAAATTGCATTTTGTATGGGGAAATATTTTTTTGCTTACCGGTAGGTGGGTACGGTGGGCGATAGGGGTCACTGTTGCAAAACTCCCTGTCACTTCCTTTTGGGCTTGGGCGCTCTGGCCCTTAGTCATCCGAGTACTTCATGTCAGCACGAGATATGTACCGCGGACTAGCAGCGGGCCCGCGCGGTGGCCTTCTCCAGTCCGATTGACAGCTCGCAGCATCAGGTCCACAAAGGTATCCGGTTTGCAAACCACCCGCTACCATATTGACGCGCACAACGCGATATCTGGAACTTGGTTCCGACGAGCTGAATTGATTCTTCCAAAACGAGTTCACCAAACGTCTTTAGTTTGCCATTATCCTGGCCGAAGGCGCGCCTGTACCAGAAACAAGGAAAGCCGAGTCGCAGCCCCTACCCTGGATGGTGCTGGAAATTTGTAAATGTCGACGCCCTATGGAGTAGGAAGAAAATATATATATATATGGAAGCGACTTTGAGAGCTTGACCTTTTTTGTTATATGATGGTACTGGGTCGAAATTTGGTGTTCAAAGTCTTAACTCTGCGTTCGTAGCCACGACCATTGTGTAGTCTTTATCTTAACGTACCCCCAACTCAGAATGAGGAGCGGCACACTGAGGCAGCAGAGGATTACCGCAGTAATCCCGCGTCTGGTCAGCAGCGGACTAGCATAGCATCCTCCTGCTTAAATGGGCCTAGCGACTTTATCCGCTGCGACAAAGGGGGATATTGTTTTGTTTTGCTTAAATTAAAATCTTGTTCTTAAACCAGATTCTATTTCTTCTCTCCTTTTCCTACTTTCACCGTCTCTCTTCAACTGAAATGGGCCCTCCAAAGATTCCCCCTGAGCATGTCTATTGCGTCCAAGCTGGAAAGAAGCACTATGACCTCTTCACCACCATATATGTTGGCGCGAACTATTGCGGCCGTTGCGGCTTGGTCAATCCCTTTCGGCCCCAGCGTCGAGCCAGGTCAAAAACTCCAGCACTTCCTGGCCCATATGATGAGGTGGTGGAGCTCGAGGACTCTCCGCCACGGCCTGTGAGTCCAGCAAGTCAGCTGATGCGTGACAGACCGAAACCAGTGTCATCCATCGGCATTGAACGTGCCGCCCAACTACTCCCCAACGAACTTTCTGCCCCTGGCACGGTGAATACACGGGCACGCATACCGACGTCGAGCAATTCTCAGTTCATGACTGTCGCTTCAGCGGCCAGTCGAGCCATTCAGAACTCCAAAGGCAGCACCAGAAAGCCTGCGAGGCAACGAACTGGCTACCAATGGGTCCATATAAGTCTTCTGCTTGTGAGCTTGGAGACCAAGTACTTCAATGGGCTTGCAGTGGAGGTCCCAGAGACGGTGCTGCCTTTGAAGGATACGGTGATCAAGTTTTCCTCGGCGGATCTTCTGACTTGGCCCTCGTTCACTGAGATTTTAATCGATCACCTCCGTCCGCTTCCGCCCTCAATCGATCCTACGAACAAGGATCTCTGGAGCCTTTCTTACGCTTCGACGGTCTCTGGCAAGAAGATCGTTACCGTTCCAAATACCGACAAGTACACGACACCGTCGAGCATGCTCGCTTCGGGGCACTTTTCGAACAACCAAGCTGGGCAGTTGAAGGTGCTAGTCGTCCTGACATCCACGGATGTAGTCGATAAGCAGGAGCCGGCCACACCGCTGAGGCCAGATGAGTATTCAACGCCAGCCAAGGAAGACAAGAAGCGGAAGGTCAAGCAAGAGGACACAAGTCCATACTCCGGGCGCAAGAAGCGTGTCAAGCAAGAGGCGCAGGTCAAGGAAGAGAGGGGCACTGTGGAGACGGATCAGGTCGAGCAGGAGATACACGTCAAGATCAAGCAGGAAACGCCTGTTCCGGCTTCCTCCTTCCAGAGCCCGACACAGGACGAGCTTGGAGATACTGCTAAAGATACCGTTGGACATGGGGATGTGGCAGATCTTAGTGAAGTGGAAGATCCACCCTGCGATCTAGGGTTTGACAGTCTGCCTGATGGGAAAGGAGGCGAGGGCGTGTTCGACGACGAAGATGAAGTGGATGAAGAATATTGTGAGGAAGAGACAAGTTTTATTCCAGAGTTCGTAAGAAACCAGACCACCTCACCACTGAGCTAAGAACTGACCCTAACAGGTAAACCCGGAATTGATTCGTCGAACCGTGGGGGAAACTCAAGCACAACTATTCGACACTGATACTGCTAGAGCCCTTCCACCGGCCCACTCTACACGCTTCAAAGGCACTAAAATCCCCACAACGTTTGCCGTTCGCTATGGGAGAAGGAAGGATTGACTACTCAGGCTCCCCATTTGAACTGTCGCTATCCTCTCCGTCATCACTTATTCCCTCAATGTCGTTTCCTTCCTCATCTTCAAATCCCAGTTCCACCAGTGGCTGCTCTGCTGGTTCCCCGTCTCCAAGCTCTTCTCCTCGGGCTTGATTTGCTCGTTCAAGCAATGCTTGCTATATGCGTTTAGATTGGTTTACTAGCAAACAAATAGTGTGGCTTACATATTCGGCAACGCCCCCCGTTGGCGCTTTACGGTATGCCAGCACAGGTTGTTGACCACTTTCGATGTGTTGAATGATTCTATCTCGAAGACCAAGGTAGAAGCGCTTGAAAGGCCGCAACTTGTCCGGCTCCTGGCGAGTTCCAAGGACTACCTGATCGTAGCCCATTTCGAAAAGAACTTGGCGACACCAATTCTTTGTCTCCGGCTCCAAACATGTGCTAATGTCGATATCAGCCAATGGTCGCTCCATTTCACCTAGAACTGAGCGGTCAATGGGGATACCCCAGTTGCATGCCTTGTCTGGATCGGGGTAATGGTAATTCATCCAGGGCTGGCCGTGAATCACGTGTGGACGGTTCTTCTGAAGGCGAATTCGATGAAGATTCCACGCCTCCACAAAGTCGAAGAGTTCTTGGCGTAATACATCTTCGAAGACGGCGTAGATGGCAATCTGATCCTCCAACATATCGCTGTCAAAGTCCCCGTCCCTGGCGAGCTCCCCAAAGTAGTCTACCCACTGCCGGGACGAGACATGCAGCATGCGCTCCCACCAACTCTCAATCTTAACATTCTTCGTACTTGGAGCCGCCTTGTACGAATCTTTCAGGCGCTTCCCTTGCTGGAACACTTGCCCATGCCATTCCACTCGCCCGTCTGTTGCCAAAACAAAGTTCCAATGTGCTGCTGCGACCAATGGCGTTTCGCTGCCCCTGTCTGCTTGCAAATACCATGGCCGAAAGCCGTAGGCATCACATGCGGCCAAGTACTGCTTCAACACGCTCAAAGCAGTTGTAGCAGTGTGGCCAACATAGAACCAGATAATGTTGCGCGAGTAGGCGTCTATTGCGGCATATATCTCGAATCCATACGCCTTGAGCTTGTCATGACCGTCAATGCACCACTGGTAGTTTGGTCCTGGGACAAGGAACTGTCCCTTCTTCCTCCGAAACATCCTTTTCCGGAGTTCGACCTCATTTGGGAACATGATTTTGTACATCGCAAAGAGAGGGTCTCTTGGTACCCAGAGCTGCTTTTTCTGACGAAGATAAGGCTGGAGAAGGCTTTTGCCATATCCCGAAATAGCATTAGAGCGCCGCGTCATTTCGATGATGACTTGCTCTGTCTTTTCCAGCAACGCAAGGCGCTCCTCGTCGCTATTGATCCTGCGTACCCAGCGGCGGTCCGGGTGAAGCCTGATGCGCTTTAGACCTCGTTTCGTGATCGGCCAGCCCTGTCTCTGCAGAACGCCCAGCGTCTGCTTCTCGGTAAGCCCAACGCGAAAGATCAGGTCGCGGGTGGCCTCTATCAGCTCTGGGGTTTCTTTGGTACGGGCTTGCTGGCGCGGGAGACCCCAGCTTGCGATTCGGCGAGAGATTGTACTGAGATTGACTGCGACATGATATTGCTTCCGAAGCTTATACTGAATCCTGCTTCGCGAGACACCGTTAAGGTAGAGATGAGTGACATAGTCACGGTAGTGATCGATTGGATTGGGCGGACGTGCCATTGTTGGCGGTAATGTCGAAGGCGTGGGCGATTTTCTTGGTCCTCACGACAGGAAAAAGGGGGGGACGGCGATGGCCTGGTCTCACTATACCCTAGCACGTTGACTCACCGCAATACCCCGCAGCGGTGTTGCAACTGGCCCGCTGCGGCTTAGTGTCAGGGGTTTACTGCTGGAACGTTGCCAAACCGGGAACAGGATCGACGCTGCTGACCTGCACATATTTACACAACCCACATCCCTTACAACCCTGGTTCCTACCTTCCCTTCTGTATCGTCGTATCCGTTGGAAAAGCCAATGGTCAACAGCGTTGTCATGCCCACAACCGATCCCGTCATTGTAAGTGAAACTGGTGCCGGTGACCTGACGGAGGGGGACTCGCCCAGCAGGAGTTAACATAGTCAAGAAGGGCAGAGGATTGGTCCGACCCAACGCCCGCAAATCCACGGCCAAGGTTACCGTACGATCCAATAAGTCCTCATGTGGCGAAGAGACGGCTGCTAACACGCTCGTCCGAGCAGAAGAAGAAGCAGACGAAAAAGGCCCCTCCCATCGGCTCGGTGCGTGACTTCCCATGCCGCCCCTGCGTCACACGCGCCACCAAAGCCCCCGGCCATGAATGTGCCTCCCAAGACAGTATGTTGGGTTGCCCCAGGATCATACACCTGCTACGCTGACATGCACGGAATAGATACTGGTGCTGCGTGCTGGGACTGCGCAAAGAACGCTCACACCTGCAGGCCGGTAAGGCATATCTGCTTGCTCTCAGGTATCGAGCCACTGACAAAGCTGCATCTCTAGGTCCCGGTTGGTGCTCTTGCTGCTGTGCGCGCCTTTTGGGAGCTGAATCGGCAGCTCAAGCGTGCGAATTCCGATCCAGACGATGCCTGGCGGACTGCTGCACAGCGCGCAGCACAACAATTACGAGCTTGCGGTAGTGGTGCGGCTCTTCCTGCCGCTCCAGGACCAGCTCCCGCTTTGGCTTCGTTCGGCGAGATAGCTGAGAAGAGCCCCGAGGAGCGAAAGATCATGGCGCTGGAGACCATCGCTGAGGCTGCTCGGCTCTGGATTGTGAGCGGGATCAAGTCGTCAGATACATTTCCACTACTAACTCGATGCTCAGCAGCTCAATAAGCCGGACGAGGAGGACGAGGAGGACGAGGAAGAGATGGAAGAGGACAATTGAGCGTTGGTGTTGCCCAGTTCGACCGCCATGGTGGTGGCCGATGTCTGTAGGACGTGATAGAAATCTGCTTTGCTGGTCCGCTGCGGTCCCGCTGCTTTGATTACATTTTCCGTAACGCGAAAAAAATCCAAGAATCTACGCTGAGGTACACGGAGCAATGTACTGCGGGGTGGGTTGCCCATCTCGCTAACCCGTTTCGTCTCTCTTGCGGTGGTTTGTGGGGTTTTGCAACAGTGACCCCTATAGTCTGCCGTAGGTGGGTATGTACGGCAGGTGGGTACTGCATGGTAAGTGTCAGGCGACGTGAAGACACTACCGCCGGTCTGCCATCTAAATTTGGATGTGAGGAGGGCCGTGTTTTCGTCAAACCGCATTGCGGTTTGAAGCACTCTAAGACTATCCGAGACAGCTCCTCGCTGCTCTAATTTCGTTTGAGCCGCTCATAAACCTACTTCGGGAACAAATTGGCAAGGTACGAAGGATCCATTGCCTGAACGACTCACCCTGAGGTTCAAGCAGGCCATGTCCGAGTGTTGGTTCCGTGTTGGCAGAGCAACTCCACCAACGCAGGGACATACTGGTGGATATCGCCCGTGTATCGTGGCTTGTGATACCCTGGGCGGCAATAGAAAGCTCTGGAGTCCTCGGCGTTTGGGAAATGTCCACATTACATATACCCAGCCATCATTACTGATTATGGGAATGGCCACGCGGTAATCCGGAAAGGCCAGTTTAGTGGTGATGAACCAGTGGTCTGCTACTGGGGTAAATCACATGTAGTTGTCCGTTGCAGTCCGGTTGCTCCAAAGGCTTCATTTCAACCGCCGCGAATAGAGAATGGAGGTTCATAACCCCCCCTGCGGCATCTCTTCCCGAGATAGAAAACACATTGCTAAGTCGATGCCCAATGCCACGCCATAGCCCCTGGCAACACAGTCGTCAATAGTCGGAATCCCCCGAAGACCCGTCAAAGGAGGAAACGGACTAGTCGTACTGTTATCACCTCCGTGCACTTATGAGCAGATGTATAACATACCTCAACCTCAGTAAGGATATGAACGGAGACTATATGGAAGATTGAGCTGAAGTCTTTTGTTGGAACGATCATAAATACTTTGGCTATTGTTAAAATTCTGTGGGGTGCAAGTTAGACGTTTTCCTGTCGACCAAACGCTTGTAATGAGTGCTTGCCTTAACGTGAAATACCTCACAAATCGCAATAATTCTGCGAAAGGCGGAAAGGAAGAGAGCCTTCACAATCATATTTACTCATCCGCGTTTGCCGACCCGGGAATGCAAGGAGAATTTATCATAAGGCACCAGTGGACTGTAAGACTGGTTAATGATGATTCTTCTTTGGTTGGTCGGAGACATGTACAGTGTATATATATTATTTTGGCCCTGCAGTGCTGGACTTACGGCAGGTTGGGCTGCCCATGCTTTAAAAAAAATCATGATTGCGACCAGGCTGAGCGACACAATCGCATTTTCCATCTGGAGAGCTGTACAGTGCGGCCAGCATCGGGCGCCTCTTTGACATCTTGAAACGTGGTGTGGTCGTCAGGGTTAACGATATCTGCTTATCGAATGTCACGGGAACATCGGCGAGCGTACAGCATATACTTTTACGGGCAGCTAATATGAAACAGCTTACCGTGCAAAATATCATCCTATAGGGACACGAAGATATGCCTACATAACCAAAGAGCAAGCGAATTGCGAGACTACAAGCATAGCTAAAGTGTTAGGGCTCGCATGATATACACAAAACTGCTTCGGCTGCAATAGGGTGCATGGGTTTAGCATTTGAGCCTTCCGTCTAGCCAGCGAAGCATGAGCAAATTTGCATGGATCTTTCCATATGCACGATTTGGTCAGCAAGCGGTCACTCATACCCCTGTACAACGACATGACATGGTAACGGCGAACTTTCTGAAACAAGCGGCTACCGCCGCAATTAGCGGAAGGTTTGGGATTGGCTCAGGATCTTGGCTTGGTTGTTGAGAACTAATTCCCACCACCAGGCAGACACAGAATTATCACTCCAACCGGCTCCATGAAGCAAGATTATTCTTCGCCTCGGCAGTTTTTGACGCAACACCCACGTTCCGCGTAAGTAGCACGCAGAACTCACTGCTGGGCCAGTTGAGTGCGCCGTTGGGCGAATGGGGAGGCATTCGCCGGCCCGGAGCCCAACAGGTGGGTCCTTGTGGCATTCCTAGGAGCTTAGTAGGGGTCCTTGCGCCAGCCACCCGCCAATTGAACGCAAGAATTGTCTAACTGATACAGCCACGGCCAAATCGTACAAGCAACGGCACGAACAGCGAAGCTCCGCTGGATCGGCTTTTAGCAGAGTTAGATCCAGAGGACTGTTCGTTCTTAGTGTATCAATTTTGTGAGAGAAAGGTGATCTTCCAATTCAATGGACATACATACTTGGGCATCCGGGTGCCCATGTATCAGTCGCCGTGCGTAAGCAGAGTTGGTTTGGCTGCCGGATTTGTTATGTAGCGATTTGTAATAACCAGCGTTGTTGGGACTTATCTCGCCACCTAATTTAGGCGAGGAATGTGTACCGTTAATTTTGCGCATTTTAATTGGCTACAACCTCTCGTCATGACCGCCTTGGAGGTTGTTGAGCATTCAGGAGATGGGTTGCATGCATGAACGACCAATGATACCTCGCGGCTAGCACCTGTTTGTTTGGTTCCGTCCATGATTAACGTTGGATTTATTTTTGTTGCCGAGATGATCAACATGAAACTAGGCTAACACCGCATGGCTACGCGATTCTTTTCGTTTCGTTTCTCCTCCTCTGCCTCTCAACCACCTACCCTCGATCTGGAAGATGGGAACTGAGCGGCGTCAAGCTGTTTCTTGCGGCTATGAACCGATCGAGATAAGGTCGATGACGGGGAACCGGTATATCGGTTGAGCGCCACCCAATGAAACATTACCTAATAGTGATGCTAGGCCCGAGATCCCGTTCCCGTCCCTAGAGTTCTAGGCCGTAGGACCTACCTGAGACCTGCATTCGGACCTGAACTCTTTTGTTGATACTCTTTACGGTCGGAGCGGTAACAATAATGGCCACTCGCATGGAGGAGCGGCTGGACAACGCCTGCGAGCTGCCGTGGAGAAGAGTTGTGCGCGGAGAAGCCGGAACGAGTAAGTTCTCGTCACCATAGATATCGACTCTAAGATGGGTGGAGGAGCTGGACGACAGATATTCTGCTCCTCTGCTAATTATTTGCCTAATTCTTCGAAGCCGGTACCTAAACTGACCTGAATCCCGAAGTAGTTGGCTAACTCTCTAGCCATAGCGTCCCGGGGCCACACCGTCAACGGCGAGGCACAACGACATCGTCTGCTGCATATACGAACGGGTGGCTAGACCTATATTTAGCTATACCGACCGCACGTCTCATCGAATCAAAGAGGTGCCGAAGAATTGCGGGAAGATAAACTTACCCGTTTGATGAAGGATCGGCAGCGTCCCCTGTGCTATCCGACCGCTGACACCCTCTCAAGAGAAGCTTGTTTAGGAACCTAGACCGAATCAACTAAAATAGAGTGCGGTCTAAATGAGTCCGTCTATTTGCGGTCTCCCAGGAGTGGGCACTTCCTTTCTAGGGCATCAGCTCAAATATCACATGCAGTATACGGCGCAGTCCGTCATATAAACGGAATGCAACATGCAATGTTAGCATAGTACCTATTATCTATTGAAGTCGCTCGGATGCGGAATGAGGCTTAATATTACCCTATGGGCGAGATGAAAGCTGCATAGGGTCAACACATGAGGCACAAAGCTTTCAGACTATCCGAGCTTATCGCAAAATCAAACACACCAGATGGGTGATCCCCGATGACGGAAAGGTTAGAGGCTCGTAGTGAGCCCATCGTGTCCTTGTGGGAGAACCTCCATGGCTTGCGCCTAATGCCGAATCCATTGGGCTAGGACGGGAGAAGTTTGGTTCCAGAGTCTCAAGAGGATACTCCCGGAGAAGCTCTCGGACGTCCAGATAGGTATACACTCATTTCATCTATAAAAGGAGGCACCTACCTCCTCGAAACTGATTGTTATTATCTAGTTCTCATCCTCATTCCACAAGCTCCTTTAGTACCCAGCTCCGGATCTCTTACCTTCACACCCTCATTTTAAAAAACCCTCTTGTATCCTTCTCTTCTCAAATCACCCCATCTTTCACCATGAAGCTTCATCAAGTCGTTGCCATCCTCAGCTTCATTGCTGCCGGAGCCTCTGCCACTCCCGGAGGCTACGGAGATAGGGATAACAATGTGAACAAGTACGGCAACACCTATGGCGGCAACACCTACGGCGGCAAGGATGGCCACAGCTACGGCGGCCACAACAATAACTACGGTGACGGCAAGCACGGCCACGGCAAGCACGGCCACGGCAAGCACGGCCACGGCAAGCACGGCCACGGCAAGCATGGCCACGGAAAGGACGGCCACGGAAAGGACTGCGATAAAAAGAAGAGCCACGGCAAGGATGGCTATGGCAAAGATGGCTACGGCAAGGATGGCTACGGCAAGGATGGCTATGGCAAAGATGGCTATGGCAAAGATGGCTACGGCAAGGATGGCTACGGCAAGGATGGCTACGGCAAGGATGGCTACGGCAAGGATGGCTACGGCAAGGATGGCTATGGCAAAGATGGCTATGGCAAAGATGGCTACGGCAAGGATGGCTACGGCAAGGATGGCTATGGCAAAGATGCACGGCAAGGATGGCTATGGCAAGGATGGCTATGGCAAAGATGGCTACGGCAAGGATGGCTACGGCAAGGATGGCTACGGCAAGGATGGCTACGGCAAGGATGGCTATGGCAAGGATGGCTATGGCAAGGATGGCTACGGCAAGGATGGCTACGGCAAGGATGGCTATGGCAAAGATGGCTATGGCAAAGATGGCTATGGCAAGGATGGCTACGCATCCTATTACTAAGGGTGCTCTGACACACGGGCTGTCTGACTAGCAGGATTAAACTTGGATGAAACAGATCGTGAGGAAAACCCCGTCATAGCTGACGAATACGACCCCATCTAAGGAAGGATAAAACAGACCAACTTCAGTCAATCATTTAGTTGGAAATCAAGAGCTTCAACGGAGTTAAAATACCCATTGAATGTGATAGTTATGAGCCCGGTTTGCCAACTTAGCTATCTTTTTGACCCTTTTTAGAAACCTCTCTTCTTAGCTATTAAAATAATAAGCCAGCTAGTCAATTTGATACCTTCTACTGCTACTAGCACACACGATGGATCAGAACGGCTTAGATTCTTCCCGGGTTATCCTCTAAGGGCCTGGTAATTAGAAGCTATGGATTAACATCATCTAGAAGTTCGCAACAGCCTACAACATTTGGGATTTTATCGACCCCTTAAAGGCTGACTAGGTCGGTCACGAGCTAAGCCGATAGAACCTACTCAGGAATGTCGGCTTCGATGATATTCATTGGCAAAGTAATATTCCCCTCGTTAATGCACTAGCGTCGGAACTGCTCATTCGTAGTAGCCGTACTAACACGAGTATATTTCTTGCTGTCTCTAAGAGCTTGGCCGCCTACATAGGCCGCATCTATAACCTTAATGTGATTGAGCTCGGTCTCCTTAGGCTGGAAGAGACTTAAGAGCAATTGTGACGGTCAAGGTTCCCAACGTAGTAAACCGTAACCTGATGGGTTTATGTTGGCAGTTGAAACGGGGCGTAACGCACTGAGCGTAGGGTGGCGAATCACGTCTGATAATATCAAGAAATATTCTTGAGTAATCAAGTTGTATTGAAAGCTTGGAGAGTTAATAGATGCAGGAAATGTGCAAATGAGCGACGCTATATACTGCATCTCTTTGTATGGGAGCGACATTGAAAAGTCGCTCCTTCTTGGTGGGAGCGGCATCGTGAAGTCTGTATGTATGTATGTATATTTTTCGTCCGGGGGGCCGCGAGGCCCCAGAAGTCTCCTATGGGAGCACAGGACGTGCTGAGCTACGGGAGTCTACCTATGATCTAACCATACAGTGTCCCCTATCCAGCATATCATCGGCACAAATGGCGCATTACATCGAGCCTGTTACCCGTCAGCGGGTGGTCCAGGCGCGGCTAGTAAACAGTAGCCGCGGGGCAGTTCATGACTATGATAGTCATGGTGGAGGACCGTGGTTGAGGATGGCCGCGGCCAGACGGAGAGCGTTGCGGCTCCCTATCTAGCCGAGCCTACATAGTAGAAAGAGGTAATAAAAGAAGAGAAGAGAGAATAAAGGAGGGAGCGGACGCAGCTGCATCTCGGGTCGGCCCCGTCTAGTAGCGAGGGCAGATCCTATCAAAGAAGGCGCTTGTCTTGGCCAGCTTGACGAACTTGTCAAAGTCTTTTCCTAATGCCAGATTCACTGCCGTATTCGGCGAGGGAGCGAGCCTCGCTCGATGCCGTGGCGGTACCTTTCTACAGTAGAAGATATGGTCAGGTGTTTCGAATACCGCCCCAGCCACCTCAATTAATTCTTGGAAATCCGACGATCCCCCTTCCCTTCAGGAGCCAGACCAGCAGTCTGAAAGTCCTAGATTTAGAGTTCAAAGTCCCAGATGGAATCATATAGAGATATAAACCCGACAAGAACTCTTATCTCAAAAATTAACAATCAAGTTCAATGGAATACTTGCACTCAGCACCCCTGCGCAATATTTCCACAGGTCGTCGGCGGCGGGAGGAAGACCCAGCAACCTCGGCGGAGGCAGCAGAGGATTGATTCCACACCGACAACGGAGTAGAATGGCGGTTGCCGAGTACGTTGGCGTGGGCAATCGGCTGATACATGACTCTCTAAGGTTGCGAAGGAGGAAGAGCCGACGGTTGTGCGCCTGCGTCCATGAGAGAGGATGACTGCACAGTAGACAGAGGTGAAGCAATAGCAGGTGCGTGAGCGTGGGCATGACCATGTCGCCAAGGACCCCCACGCTGGCTGACCTCCCGAGTGGGGGAAACGGCAGCAGGCGCTTCTGGTACAGACTCGAAGTCGAAGCATAGATGGGAGGCGGAGATTCTATCTACGCCTTCTTCATAGCCGTGGGCGGGTTGAGTGCCACTGGTCACTGGCTGTGACGGAGCCGCCGGTGCTGGAGGTTGGTTGGCATACTGCCATGGAGCCGAACCCGGAGTTTGAGTTGGAGGAAGTGTTGATGGATGAGCCACGAACTGTGGCCCCCATAGTTCCTGGCTCTGAGCCTCACCGATGCGCTTGGCCGTGATGTACTTTTTCGCACCTTCGATCGTCGCCATATCGTTCAAGATGAAACCGACTCTCCACTGGAAGAGGTTCTCATCTCTCCCGTTTTCGACTTTGAAGATGGCTTCCCATGCGATCGCATCCGAAAGAATTCCCTTGGCTTGCGCAGCCAAGCCGCCTGTATATGTATGTCGTCAGTAAGCTGTGGGCACCGAGGGTCGCACGGAAGTGCATACGGAAAACAACATTATGAAGACGAGCTGTGTATTCGAAGTCCAAATCTATGTCGTCAATCAACTGGTGAAGCAGCGGACCTTCGGGAAGACTGTTTGGGTCGATGAATTCCATCGATGCACCTCTCAACCGTTTCGACAGAGCCATCATCAGCTTTGCCTCGAGATCCAAGTAGAACTTGAGCGTCCAGGGCTGTCTGTTGGAATCTGCTTCGAGATAGGTGAAGAGATTGACGCCAGCTATCATCTGGCAGTGAAGCAGGTTAGGCCTCGTCTTTCCACAAGTGCAAGGATGGACTTACCGTGCAGCCATTATGCACACAATCTTGGCACATGGCGGGCACGAGATTGAGCCAGAGTGACTCAAGCGGGCAGGATAGGGACAGAAGCGGATGGGTAGAAGTTGAAATCAAAGATGAATCAGCCTGCGAGGCAAGTGTAACTGATGAAATAGATTCGCAAGGCGGGAGACGAGTTAGATTTAATCGCAGCGTTCAAGTCTTTGAACCCGAGAAGCAAGGCATAAAAATTTCTTTAGGGCTTCCAAACAGGTCGAAAGTACGTTAAAGGGCGCATGGCCTCGTTTGTGAGGCCGTTTGTCCAAGGGGTGACTCTGGGAAGTCTGTGTTCAGGCTTGCTGCTCTGTTTGCCATGCATGCATCCGACAATGTTAGTGGAGCTCCTGAGGGCCCGTCTAGGACGCTACAACGGCCTCCTTTTTCTGTTTGCACAGTGTTCATCCAGTGTCGTCAATGTCAAACGGACGGGTGCATGTTGTATTGACAAAGTGATGCATCAAGTTTGGTGATAAGTTGCAGTCTCGGAGACAAAGGAAGTCCGCGGTGGCTGCGCTAGCACTCGGGTAACCCCTCGCAACATAATATGGCCCCACTTTAATTGGGCCGAGCTTCAAAACATGTCTACGAATGCAAATACCCACCCTAACCTGTACCAATTACGACCACCCGCTCAAAGGACATAGTATCCACATCCCAGTCATCAGCAGATCGGAACATCTTAGCCATACGGTTTCAAGACATATGAGTACATGAAGAGGAGAATGATAGTAGATTGAATTAAAGGTATCCATTGTATGAAGTAAGCGGTTGTCGGAATCAAGAGTTGCAACGAGTTTATTCTAAGATAATAAACATTTATTGGTGGCCTCACGCAGTCAAGAGGGACAGAGCGTGTATGGTTTGGCTGCAACGGGTCACCTGTCGCTGCGGTCTTATACGTAAAACGCGTTAGACCGTAGCGTCAGAGAGGGCCCCGTCCGCGCTCCCCTGTAGGGAGGCAAAGTGTCTGTATATTGCAGTGGTTCTATATCCAGAGGGAGGGAGGGAGGGAAAATCGAGTCTTGACTGCGTGAGAGATGACGGGCTACTTGCAGAGGCGAGCAATTGACTCCCGTGAGGCAGTTGCAGGAGGGAAGAAACCCCTCAGTAAGCCCTCCGAAGCCGGGAAGCCTATTCTGCAGTGTGGTTGTTACGTGAGGCAACCTCAATAAAACTACCCCCTCTACTCCTGTCATTTAAATGAACTCTACCCCCTAAAAGCGAGGCATAAGAAAGAACTCTACTACAGTTCCAATAGTCATTATACAGTAGTAAGTGAGTACTATTATTAGCATCAAATCGCAAAATGGGCTTCCGAGATTTCGCTGTAGACAGTTCTAGGCTTGTTGATAATATTCCAAGACTTCATCATCGCCCTTGCCTTTGCTAAAAAGCTGTTCTAGTCTTCTAAACCCCTCTTGTACCAACGGCGGAATATCCTCGAAAGGAACCTTGAATCCAAAATCAATTCGCCGTTTTCTCGCTCTCTTACGCCCACTCGTCTCTGCCGCCTTTTGCTGCGCGGCGGCTTCCAGTGCCAGTCGTTTGAAGGTGCCCGGCCGGGCTACCAGAACGGTCGTCACGTCTGCGAATAATTCTTAGGCTTCATTCTCAATACATATCACGGGGTGTAGAATTAAAGCAACTCGTCAACGGTGTATTTACTCATAACAACATCGAAACACCGTCCTATAAAACACATCGCTCAACCCAATTCCGAAATTCCCCATCAACCCAGTCAGCGAGCAGTCGCAGCACCGCCAGCAAGCGATACGATCCCTCCACAGTCATGGTGCTCCCAATCTCAAGAGGCCCGCACACCTCGAACTCGCCCCCGGCGTCAAAAGCAAAGTAGAGCTCCCAGCTCTCACACACCACCAGAAGGACAGGGAGGAACGGGAGCCGTTCGCTATTGCCTGGGGAAGAAGCCAGTGGCTCATACTTGGCCACGCGCCCGTACCAGGCCGCGAGCCAGATGCCAAGTTGAGCTTTGCCCTCAGCTCGGCGCCGCGTGTCGACCTTTGTTTCGACTAGGACGCCCGACGGCTCATAGCATAAGGGGCCATGGGTCGACTGGTTAAAGGATTTCGGTCCGTCTAACTCGTCAACGAACGTCGCAATGCGCGAGGAAAGGTCCTTGTCAGGCTGTAGCAGGAGAGCGTAGTCAATCATCTTGCCGCTCAACGTCTCAAGCTCGCCTCGTGAGGCCGGGACGAAAGGCTTGGCTATGGAGGCCTGCGTAATATTCTCTGCGTTCACGTGCGGCATATTAGACATAGCGAGCCGGAGTACTGGACCGTGTATGTGATCGTTCCATGTCGCTTCAGATCGAGTTGTCTTGACGAACCGGATAGTGTTCGCCACAATGTCTCGTACGGTGCTGAGCTCGTTGTAGATGGCCAGGAGATTCCCCATTCCGTCATTGAAAGACGGGAAGAGTGTGCGAGCATCGTGCACTGCCTTCGCATCAACAACCGCAACTCGATCCTCAGCTGCAAATCGACCATCCGGAACCATGAGCTCATCTTGCAACACCGTCTTCAGCTCCCGTGGCAGGAATCCGTCCCCTTGTATCACCTTCCAAATATCGCTAAACAACTCGAGAGCCTGGGCACTCCCCGTCTCCTCGATCTTGTTCCGCAACGCCCGGGGATCCGGCGTCGTCCACGTCACAGGCTTCTCGAGCTTGAGGAGATCGTCCGGGTTCTTAACGGGGCTTGTTGATCTCGTCCGGCTCGTTCGGCTGGTCACGCTGCTTTGTTCGCGCGAGGCGGAGGCGAAGGATTGCCGCTCGCTAGAGCTGAGCTTGGCAGTGAAAGACTGAGGCGGGGGGAGGACAGGTTGACGCAGTTGGCGATGAGGAAGGGTTGTCCTAGCCGTTGACCGTTCTTCGATGATAGCTACGTCGTCTTGGCTCGAGGTGGCTGTAGTCGGGGTCTGCTGGCTAGATGGTGCGCCGGCGTTCTTTCTCGGGCTTCGTCGCATCGTGTCTCCAACTACCACTTCGTCAAAGGTAGAGTCAATGTCCGGTCGGTTCGTCTGGAGTCGTTTCGGTGATGGATGATCTTCGAGATCGTAGCGCTGGCGCCTGCGAGAGGGTGTTGAGATGCTCTCCTCGTACTGGAGCGTCAGCTGGCACGTTTCCGGATCGGAGCAGGCGTGTAGGAGACGGTGCTGATCGGAGATCCAGGCGACGATGACTTCAGAGTCCATTTACGACTTGGGGTTTGAATGATTGACGCTGTCCTGTGGGATGATGCATTGGTTGGCGGATGACGATGGTGGTGGATTGCTTCATTGATGACGTGATGTTTTCTCTACGCCTTTGTTGTTTTCGGTTGCTAGGCTGCGTGATAAGATAAGGCTCGGCCATGGTGGATGGAGGAAGTTTGTTCCGAAATGGGAGGGCCATTTGTCGGTCCGACAGGGCTTTGCATGGACACGGACAAAACATGGCCCCATCTCGCATATCACCGCTAGGTTCGTGCGACTGGATGTCTCCTGCTTGCGCGAAGACTACCATGATGTACTGAGTAAGGATCTAAACCAATTACGGTTAGTATGTTACTTAGCTCACTCTGATTGCAATAGACTGATAACAGAAGCTCACTATGACCTCGGCAGTCTCAGATAGTGCCCTAGCAGTGGGGCAAGTACGGCCCGGTAGTCTTCGCGCAAGCAAGGAGATGAGACGTGGCTCATACTTTGGGGTCGTGTATCCGGTTTCACATCCAACTTGTCATATCAAGGATTCCAATCCTAACGACATGAGCTTAAATAGCTCTGTCCGAACACATGGCTGTTCAATTTCTTTTGTTCTTTAGATAATTCTCATCAATTGACTGGTGTCATCAATGATCCCTGTGGAGCCAGTTGTCTAACACCCCATCATGCACTGAGATCACACCCATTCCTGATGGTGACCTGTTAGTGTGCGAATCAATTGATGCCCTACTGTACGCACACACACACACACACACACACACAGGTCTATTACGCCCGGTAGGCTATGCACAAAGGGCTCTGAAGCTGAAAATATATACACAACTCTAATTCTTGCCTTAATCTCGCCAAGCCCTTGTGGATCCCGCATTGTTCTTTTGGGCTACTCCTTGCTCTTCATCTTGGTCCTCGTGAAGGTTAGTAGCAAGTCAACTTGAAGCCCAATTCCTCCAAGTGTTCATTTTCCCATTTCTGGCAGCTGAATCAGTGCCTGCTTTTGATTATACGAGGGGTTTTTAGTTAGTATTGATAGGTTAGCGGAATTTGGATCATCTCTGATCAAGGCGACCCGTAGCGATTGCGAATCTGATTGTCGCTCGTACAGCGTTCATGTTAGGTGTCTACTTCTGTCCATCTGATATTGCCTTCCCTCCCAGAAAGAAGGAGATATTGCCACGCTTTGTGTCTGTACATTGAAGCATCTCTTTGCGGTGTGTCGTCCAATTCACGCAGCGGAAGAGAAAATGCTCTACCGTTTCTTTTGCCCGTCCGCACGGGCACTCATCTGTCGGCGCAGCTCGAATCTGATACAGATAACCGTTGAGCCGGGTCATTCCGGTCCTAAGCTGTGCCAGCACGCTAGCCTCCTTCCACGGCAACTGGTCGTATAGTAGGCGAGTGTGTCTTCCAGGCAGGGCTGAATCGACCCCTCTGGAGTGTCTACCCACCCCCTTCTGGCAGTGTTCTTTCGCTTCGGAGCTCTGCCCTTGTTTGGTTCAGAATGGTGCACTTTGCTTTCACTGATGTTCGTCGTGGCGTGGCGTATGGCTCCGTTGCTTGGCGGGCTGATGTCTTGGCTATTCTCTGGACTTTGAGTTCAGCGCGCGAGAGTAACCAGACTATGTTGATCCTGTTCTTGTCTCTCTGAAGTGCCTCCATGGAGTTGTATATGTCCCGGATATACCCTTGTCTGGATTGCTGACGGGGATTGCGTATGGCCTGCGCCGCAGATTTGTTGCTTGTTAGGATGATAATGACTCGATACCTCATCTCCGGCAGCCATTTGAGGCCGTGAGCGATAGCTGCCAACTCAGCTGTGTAGGGATTGTGTTCTTCCCTCGTACCCAGGGTGACCGAAAAGGTTTCGATGATTTTTGCCCGCTTTTGTTATGGAGAGCGGAAGCCGGACGGTTCCTCCCATGCCGACCAGTCCGTTCCTTGAGCGACTGCTGGTCGCTATTCTGACTGCCCGTCGAGCCTGAGCCAAGTCCTTGATCTTGTCTTCTTCTTCTTCCCCCTGTCGCTCAGTGTAGCTTGCATGCGTGCCTCCCAGGGTGCTAGCGTGCATGGCTGAATAACTTCTATGGTGCCCTTTGGTATTTCCTTGCAGACGTCGGCAATGCGCCTGAATGGGGAGATGAACCGCTTGAATGCCTTGATTCCCCGTGGGAGGCTGCGGAGTGGGTTGGTCCGTGGCAAAGTATGTAGGTCTACCCAAAGCTTGCTCGCTCTTCTCCAGAACCGTTCGTAGATGGTCGCTATGTAGGCTTCCGCTTCTGCTACTTTTGTCGGCACGCTTGTGAAGGACCCTATGATTGCTTGTGCTCCTAGTCTTTGCACTCGTTGGATGGCAGCTGCCGGTCTCGTCTTGCATGCGCGCATCCAGACGTTGGAGGCGTAGTCCACCTTGGGGGCTGCCATAGCCGTGAAGAGATCAAGGTTGTTATTGTTATTGTCATGGTGAGAGCTCCCTAGGGGTTTATATCCCATGCGATTCCATCTAGGACTTTCAACTTTCAATCTAGTACTTTGTGATGTGACCCTGAAGTGAGGGGGAAGCTCCCAATTATTCCAACACCTGGGACACTATAAAACCTCGTTTGGAACAGGACCTGTGGTTTGGACCGGTACACGACGCCCTATCTTACCGTCTATAGCATGGTGTCACGAAAGAAATACATCATTGTGATGGGGAACCGGCTCCGGAGGCTGGAGGGGAGCATGATTCTCTGCTGGAGGTTAATGAAACAACCCCTGGCTCATGAGACAATATCCGGCCATGGAAATGTTCAGAGGAAACATGTTTAGACCGGAAAAGGCAACACTAAAATAGAGGCCGGCCACGTGTGCTAGGCTCGGTTGTATAATAGCCTCGGGCCGCGTAATTGTTTGCCGGTAAAGATGATATGATGATGATGGGCTAGACCACGAATGACATGAGACGGGCAAGCTTTTAGTGGCTAACTGGCTTTGGGGGATGCATTGCTCAGGCAGGGGAGTGCACGGCGAGTCGAGCGCCACAACGAATCGACGGCTGGTGGCTTCGTATGTGCCTCAATGCGCAGCGTAGAGCGCCACGGCGTGAGTGCAAGGTCATCGCTAGCAATGTCGAAGCTATACATGGCTGGTTAGAGAGATATAGGGTCCAACAACTGACGAGGGAGTCGCGATGTGGATGCTGTCAATCGATGCCAAGACGGGATCCGAGAACCATGATCCGCAGGGAACGACAAGGCACGAGACTGAAGGTGGCGGGAGCGTCGCCTGGTCCCCTCGCCATGGGAGTCCAGGGCGTTCTAGAACCTGGTCATCAAAATTGCCATGCCCGTCATTGGACGGAGGTGGCTTTGAGGCTGAGACTCGCCCTGCCCCGTCCCTTTTTATAGCCCACCGTCTTTATCGTGGTTACGTACGCTCGCCTCCCATGGCTTGGGCTATGGCCGGTTAGTGCTCTGGGGGTGGTTGAAAGAATTGGAATAATTAAGGCGTCTCGGCCGGCTCAAGTAAGTTGCACTGTACATTCTGGCTTGGCATTCCTTCGTTCGTTTCCCTTCCTGTCATTTTCCATTATTTTCTATACTCTGTATTTCGCTGTCTCAGCCCTTCTGCATTATGAGGTCCATCGCTAGAGTAGCCGTCACTTCGATGATTGCATTCCGTAAGTAGAAGCTCACTCTGAATTGCACCGTCAAACACCATCTGACAGACCTCCTTTGTTGTTTTACAGTTACCCAAAGAGCATCAGCGACACCGGCCACCTACTGCACCGGTGACTCCAACGACGTATGCTACGGCTGGGGCGTCCCAGAGTCAACCGCCGCTTCAGGCTCTGGCAACATCTTCTTTCGTCTCGAAGCTCCAGCCGACTACCAATGGGTCGCCCTCGGAACAGGGAGCGGCATGAGTGGTTCTACCATGTTTGTCCTGTACCAGGATGGTTCCGGAAACGTCACTCTAAGCACGAGGAAGGGACATGGGCATGACATGCCCGAGTACAGCCTGGTGCAAGGCGTCAAGTTGCTCGAGGGAACTAGAATCTCCAACAAAACCATGATTGCCAATATCCAATGCGATGGGCTTACCAATATGGACTTTTCTGGATCCAACCATTGGATCGGGGCATGGAAGAAGGGTCAATCCTTGGACTCTGCCAACGTTCGCGCCTTCATTGAAGAGCACGACGGCACGGACGAGTTCTCGGTCGACTTTGCCAAAGCCAGCATCAGCGCCGACCAAAACCCCTTCACCAATTCATCGAGCAAGCAGGCCGGCTCTGGCTCTGGCAACAGTGCCGTCTCTGGCGGCGGTGGCGAAGACCACAGCGGGACAATCCATGGCATCATCATGTCGATAGTCTTCCTGATAGGGTTCCCCATCGGGTCCGTGCTGATGCCTTTGATCGGTAAATGGCTTGTTCATGCTGGTTGGCAGATCATCGTCTTCGCAGGCATGTGGGTTGGTTTCGGCATTGGCAAGATTGCCGCCGACAGAAACGGCCAGGTAAGAAGCCCCGAGGTTTATCACCAAGCGTCACATGCTAACATCTGTGCAGTGGTTCAACGAGCCTCATGTGCAGCTCGGTCTAGCCATCTGTCTCCTCATGATACTGCAGCCTGTGCTGGGTTGGTTACACCACCGCAACTTTGTCAGGCACCAGAAGCGAACCTCTGTCAGTCACGGACATCTCTGGTACGGGCGGGCGTTGATGATCATTGGCATCATCAACGGAGGCATCGGACTGCAACTGGCCGAAGCCTCTACCGGCCTGATAGTTGCATATGCCGTAGTTGGAGTTGTCGTGTTCTTGTCGTACGTGGCGGGGGCTGTTCGCAAGGAGATGATGTGGCACAAAGGTAAGAAGGGGATGGAGCAAATCGATTGCAACTCTAGCAGTGCCCTCGAGTTGATGCCATGAGAGGTACCAAGTGCGCTGAAAATTAAGACCGTCCCTACCGATGATTCTCTACCCACTCATAACAGAATGACCTTACTCTCCAAGTCCAATGCAACGATCCTTGATTTGTTCCCTTAACTAATCTTGCGCTGGCCTCCCAAAGGGTATTGTTCCAGCATAGATGCTGGAACAGTGACTCTCCCACGAGGCGCAATCTTCATGCCGTGCTCATCCCCCATCATTGCCCATGTGACTCCAGGGGGGAATCAGCACTTAGGTTTTCAACACCACAACCAAGATTCCTTATCTTATATAATTCTTTCCAGAAGACTAGTCGCTAAAAAACATGGAAATGATTTTTTTTTTTTTAATTAGATCTATTTTCCTGTTGTAGCTGCTTGTTAAACCTCAAGAGACAATGCCGTCATCGCTCGACCGTGACGATTTCCTCTTTTGGATTAGTACGGTTTTGAGAGAGCTTGACGATTCCTTAATTTGGTTAGCACTGATAAGCTACCCCACCACTAGGTTCGTGCGTCTGGATATGAAACGCCGCCGGTACTTTGGGATCAATGATGGGTCTAGGTTTTCGGTTTTCGGTTGTGTTTGGAAGGGCTCAGCCAATCAGACCGCGGATAAAACGAGCAGTCTCCACTCAGCGAGCGCGATCTCTGTTCAACAGCAGCACCCCTGCTCTTTACTTGGCATAGGATAAGATAAGATAAGATAAGATAAGATAAAGGCAAAACTGCAATAAATATTAATCCGGACAGATGCAAGCCTCATCCTTGGAGAAGACACCTCTTCATTTCCTTCATGTTTGAGAATAATTATTGCCCAATAAACATCCTAGATTGAGGCACCAAAGGTTTCGCGTTTGTGGATAATTTCTCTTGGACTTTCGTAGGTGACTGAAAAAAAAAGCAAGCAGGTTGGTTGACGATTGGATATGTCAAACGGTCCAGGGGAAAATCAAAGTAAAAGGGGCTGCTGCATCACAGCTCCAGCCATCGTCATCGTGAACGAGCGATGAAGTCAAAAGGGTTGCGAACCCAGAAGATTATTGAGGCTTGACAAATTGTTCGTGAGGAAACATTCTGTTGCATTC
Organism: Fusarium solani; assembly: GCF_023522795.1. Taxonomy (NCBI): domain Eukaryota; kingdom Fungi; phylum Ascomycota; class Sordariomycetes; order Hypocreales; family Nectriaceae; genus Fusarium; species Fusarium solani. The sequence continues at coordinate 1,262,437 of NW_027072141.1, forward strand.
TCGAAGATGGGTCGCCGGGCACTTTCACTTGAAGGAAAGCAAGCACGTGCTCGAGAACGCAGACGAAAGCACAGGAGACCGGTCCCTGCGGGCCCGCCAATGCCTTTCGGAACGAGCCTTCGGATCCTCTGATTTCCCTGTGGCTATTCGATCACGGCTCGGTATATGGATCGAGAGTAAGTATTATACGGCGTTAGGTGGTCCTTTGGGAGGTGAGTAAAGGACGAAGGTTTCGTTTCGCATCACCGTGGCTTACCGCCCAGAACCTTATCTGCCGTGTGACGTAGGGTAGGTAGGTAGGTAGGTAGGTTATTCGCTCGGGAGGATACACCCCAGAGGGCCTTTGCACTAAGCTGTTTCCGTTTCGTACAGAGCTTTCCATAATCAGTGTGACGTAGGGATTCGATACCATGGGAGCTTTACGAAAGAACTTGACTCATCAATTCTCCTAACAAACTTGAAAAGCTTCCGAAATAGCAAATTTATATTATCCCTTCGATTGCCAGGAGGCTCCAGTAGGTAGCTCGCCCCACATTACCCCTGTCACATGAGCAGTACATGCGGGAAACCTAAATATGCGTCATTAATCAAGGGGCGATGTAAGTAGTGTGATGTCGCGATTTGATAGTCAAAATATTGTTGGGACTTCTATCACAGGGTAATTTAGGTGGAGAATAATGTACCTTTCATGCTCTCATATTTGATTGGCTAGACATCCCTGTAGTGACCTAACTGGAGCCTCCTGACAGTCGAAGGGATATGATATCCTTATCTTTATTTCTTTGACCGCCTCATCTTTCTCAGGTTGTAGTACTGAGCCACTCTCCATGGCGCCAATCGATTACTCCAAATGGGACAATATAGACACCGATTCCGAGCCACAAACGCCCACTGAGCAGGTGCCTCCGGTCGAAGCAAACCTACCCGCTCCAGCCACCTCACAGTCGACTGCACCGGCATCGACGGCAGCACACAGCGTGTCAGGGTCCATCCAAGCCGTCATCGTCCGGTGCGACGTTGAGAGACTGAAATTCTGCCTTGGTCCGCTACGACGATCCAGGCAGATCATCCCATCTTCTCGCAGCCCGTGCCTCCCGTCCCGGGGCTCATCGTGTTGAAATGAGCATGTTGTGTTGATTAAAGAAGAAGAAAGATTGATGTTAACCACCGGAAACTATTGACAAGAAGACATCCACATCCTCGCCACCAAAGGATCGGAATAGCCATTGATCCGTTAAACAATGGATCTCAACACATCGAGGTCCCGCTGGTCCTCCACCGCGTAGGCACTCGGTCCGCCAACCGTGCCGACCTCTTTTGGATGGTATCTCACGCTGTCCTACGCATGGCTTTGCTGACTTTCAAATACCCGTCTCGTTTCTGCCGCTAGATCCGTCAGTCTCTGCATGCCATCAACTATACTCTGGTCCAGCTTATTCCCGATGAAATCCTCGTGTCGTACGGGACTGAGAAGCCTGATGCCTTGTAGTGTCCTACACCTGGATGGCTGCACATAGAGACTAGTAAAGTCGCATTTAGAAGGCTGACCATTGGTCATACGATTTACTCGCAGCTCCAAGAGCACTTCCACAAATGTCTCGCTTTGGGCTTTATAATCAGTAAGGACAAATGCCGGGACAACCGGCAATCCCCGGCGAGTGCATTTCCCCGATAGGAACCTGAAGTGGGAGCTGGCTGGATCGAGGGTGTGTGAGAGAGGCCTGATGAGCACTGTCCCCGTTGGGAGGGCTGGGACGGCTAAATCCTTTGTCTCTCGCGACTGCAATAATATGCCCAGTGGCGGGTCAAAGTGGATGGTGATGTCGTCCGCAAGATGGTGGGAATTGATCCAGGCACCGCCGGCGGTGTGATTATCCGCACGTGACCTGGGGGCACCGCCAGCGGTGTAATTATAATCCGTTATGTAAGCATGATAGTTACGCGGCCTTTGAAAAGGGGTAACATACTGCAAATTGGCCCACCAATTCAACGAGCAACAGCTTCTGCAGTATCAATTTAACTTGTCGCGCCTTCACCCTGCTCCAATGAACCCAATTGAGGTCCCCCGCCGCTTCCCTGATGATGCCCTTCCCCCTGAAGGCCAATACAACTCACAGGAGGAACTACGCACAGCAATCAACGCTTGGGCAGCGCCACGGGGTTATGCCTTTACGATTGCAAGATCTAGGAAGACTCCCAATGGTAGAAGAGTAGTTATCTTCAACTGTGACCGTGGACCAGGGGTCTCTCCTCCCCCCTCAGCCCCAAAGGCCCCGGGGAAACAGCATCGGCAAACTACAACACGTCGCACAGGATGCACCTTCTCTGTGATAGCAAAGGAAAGCCTGTGTCAGACTATATGGAGTCTGAGGCATCGGCCCGGGGCTAGATTTGATCAACACAATCACGAACCAAGCATCGACCCAGTAGCACATCCAACGCATCGTCATCTATCAGGCCCAGAGGTATCAACAGTCCGACAACAACTCTCTAGTGCCGGCATTGGGGCAAAGGAGATTAGATCCTACTTACTGATGACCTCAAAAACACTTGCTACACAAAGGGATATCTACAATTACATTGCAGAGGGCAAACGAGCGCTTGCCAAAGGTCAAAGCAACATACATGCCCTTACTGATCAGCTCGAGAGCGAGGGCTTCTGGAATCAAATTCGCCTTGACGAGAGTGGCCGAGTTACGGCGGTGTTATTTGCACATCCGAAGTCGCTGGGATACCTCAAATCATATCCCGAAGTGCTTGTATTGGACTGTACATACAAGATCAACAAGTACTGCATGCCTCTGCTCGATATAGTTGGTGTTGATGCTTGTCAACGGTCCTTCTGTATTGCATTTGCGTTCCTCGGCGGCGAGGAAGAGGATGACTACACCTGGGCTCTTGAACGGTTACGGTATATGTATGAGCTCCATGGAGCAGCCCTCCCATCTGTGATACTCACAGATCGCTGCCTTGCTTGTATGAATGCTGTTTCCTCTTGCTTCCCTCAGTCAACCTCGATGTTATGCTTGTGGCATATCAACATGGCAGTTCTGGCCCATTGTAGGCCCGCATTTGTTGGGGATAAAGGCAACCCTCAAGGGGAGGAAGCGTGGGCTGAGTTCTACAGCTCTTGGCATGAGATTGTAGCCTCGACGACTGAGGCAATCTACAACGAGAGGCTTGAGAAGTTCAAGAGGCGCTATACCCCTGACCATATCAACGAGGTGGGCTACATCATGGAGACCTGGCTAGATCTCTACAAGAAGAGGTTTGTCAAGGCGTGGGTTAACCAATACCTTCACTTTGAGCAATATGTTACGTCACGGTGCGAGGGGATTCATCGGCTTCTCAAATCCCACCTGAAAAACTCGCAATCTGACCTCTTTGAGGCCTGGAGGATCATCAAGCTTGTTCTGTCAAATCAGCTTGCCGAGCTCGAGGCGAACCAAGCCCAGCAGCACATCAACACACCTCGTATACTATCTGGGATGTTGTATAGCAATATCCGTGGTTGGATATCACATCAAGCCCTGCGGATGGTTGAGGCTCAACGGCAACGACTGCTGGAGGAATATCCTCCATGTACAGGGCTTTTCATTAGGACTCTTGGTCTGCCCTGTGCACATATCCTTCAGCCTTTGCTAGTGCAAAATCAGCCCCTTCAACTGCATCATTTCCACTCACATTGGCATCTCCAACGCTCAGGAACCCCCCGGCTTATTCTTGAGCCTCACAAGAAGTTTGATCGTCTAGCTGCTAGTTCAACGCTGTCACCAACAAGCACACAACGTGAGCCGTGTGTATCTGAACGTGTTGAGAAAGCACTACAGCCAAAGGCAGCGCCGAAGTGTTCGAGCTGTCATCAGCTAGGCCACAACATGAGGTCTAAAGCATGCCCTTTACGTTACCAATATCTATTGGAGGCTCCTACTCAAACCACTACGACAACGCATACAACAACACATACAACTACTCGCTCTATAACTCGATCGCTATCCCCATCATCCCCATCGGGATCCTCTATAGTATCGGAGATCATAGCCTGTACAACAACACACACAACAACTCATGTGGTATCTCCTCCAGCGGCCGGACCAGCAAATGCGGTGCCTGCATTACGGGCCGATGACCCCCGTGCCATCTTCCAACGATACAAAGAAGCACGAGAGGCCTGGGTTGCTACATTTCCTCGGGGATCTCAGAAGACCAATCAACAATACCGGAAGGCTATGGGGCTACCTACACGTTATAGTAAAGAAGACTATGAGTGGTGTATTAACTACAAGCAAATGGGGAGGTATTGCAGGGGGGAATCCGGCATCAGAGACTGGACTAGGGAGGAGATGATGAGTTATCTTGATTGGGATAAAGCTGAGAATGAGCGGGTTGAACAGAATGTAGGGAAAGAGATGGCAGAGCAGCCTTTCTCAGGGCGGCGAGGAATGCAGGATATCTGGGATGCTGCCGGGAGAGATGTTATACTACAGGTGGAGGGGCTTAGTTTTTGAGTGTTGTTTGGGGTGAAGTTAGCCATTTTGATGGTATTTTTCAATGCGTTGATACAAGAACGAAGAGCTTTCTACAAGAGAGAGGCCTCTGCTTTATATACTACGATGTGTAAAGTGATTCACTTGCATCGTGATAGCTGTGGTGTTCGGATGATGCGAGTGTACGCATTGTGTAATCTCCACGGCCCTGGGCGGGCTTGTATGTTGTAAATAGACTATGTACTCTATATTGAATAGCTGCATATATAGCGATTTGCTGTATCTCCCCAATTATGTGAATAGATGCCCTTTCTTTAGATGGGAGAGGGACATCGCAACTATCATGCTTACATAACGGATTATAATTACACCGCTGGCGGTGCCCAGGTCACGTGCGGATAATCACACCGCCGGCGGTGCCTGGATCAATTCCCCAAGATGGTAGCCTGGGGATTTCGGATCAGGGATGACGTTCGCAGCGGTAAACTCAGCCCCATTCACAATCTTCAAGCCGGTATATATATTTTTGTTGACAACTACGGGCATCCCCTGGGCATAGAAGAAGACACCAGGAACCTTGCAGTTGGAATCGTCTCCTTGTTCGATAGTCCGGGCGATCTCGTTCTGAGATAGGGTTCCACTCCGCCAGGTGTGGGTCGAGACGAAGATAGAGATATGTCTCTTGTTAAACCGGGCCCAGTCTGCCACGGCTTCCATGTTGAGAGACAACCTGGTACTTGTCAATGGCTGCTAGACTCTGTTGAATATCACAATTGGGTTGAAAACGGCAGTCAAATTCTCTACTGCCCTGGCATCCCCGGGGGCGGGAAGACCGTCGTTTCTTCAATTGTGATTCACGATTTGGAGATAAGATTCGCCGCCGACACAACAGTTGGACTTGCTCACATATACTGCAATTCCGAGAACCAACAGAACCAGGACATCCGAATGTTGCTAGCAAGTGTGCTCAAGCAACTTTGTCAACGACGGCCTGCTATTCCCGATGCTGTCAAGTCCTTGCATGGCCAACACATACGACTACAGACTAAGCCACGGATCGAAGAGCTATCTAAAGCTATCGAAACTGTATCAGCACTGTTCCAGAGGATATATCTGGTTGTTGATGCCCTGGATGAATGGAAAGACATAGAAGCCGATCGATCTTTGATGCTGCGCGAGTTGCTAAGTATCCAAGCCAAGACAGGTCTCAACCTATTCGCCACTTCGAGACCTGTTCTAGACATCAAAAAGACACTTCATGGATATACGTCAGTTGAAATCTCAGCGTCGCGAGCAGATGTTGCTCTATATATCGATGGCCATAAACACATGCTACCGGGGTTCGTGGGTGAGACACCTGGCTTACTTAATAAGATCAATGATACTCTTTTCGAAGCCTCACAAGGCATGTATGTTTGTCTATTCTACTAAGCACTTTTATGACTTACCTAATATCTGTCAGGTTTCTCATAGTTCAGCTGTCCTTGGAGAGGCTTGAGACCGAAATTTCGATAAGAGATCTGGAAGATACGCTATCCTAGGTATTGGAAAGGAGTAAACTGAATGATCTTGACTAATTCCTTAAGGAGTAAGAGGTAATTAATTATATAATTAAAGATAATAAAAGTACCACCAGGAAATCAAAGTAGTATCCTCGCTGCCCGAGCCCAAAGGCGTATAGCCAACGCTGGCGTAGCTGCGAAGAATGGCAAGATAGATACCAAAAGATGAATTCGGGATGTGGTGGTCTTCTACCGCCCCCTGAGCAGTACAAGAGATTTGATCTCAAGGCGACCGCAGGCTGCCCATTGGAGAGCTCGCTCTCGCGCACAGCCCTGCACCATCTACTTGCGGCGAGATCTCTGCATGGGGACTTTGCCGCCTACCACGGAAGGTTCGACCATAGTAAAGCACGACTGGTCTGCGCGTGCAACCGACTCAAAACACTGAATCATATCTTCTACTACAGAAAGATACCGCCGCGCCATCGGATGAGACTGGCACCCTCACCGAATGCAGCAGTAAACCTCGCAATAGGAAAAGACTTCACCAAGTTCGTCAAGCTGTCCAAATCAAGCGCCTTCTCCGATAACATCTGCCCTCGCTGCTAGACGAGACTGACTCGAGACGCACTTGCGTCCCCTCCCTCTTTTTATCTTCTCTTCTCTTTTCTTTTATTACCTCTTCTTTCGACCTAGGCTTGGCTAGATAGGGGATGCCGCAACGCCCTCCACTGACCGTGGCCACGCACGCCCATGGCCCCAACATAGCCGTCCTGGTCACAAGCTTATCTTGCGGCTACTATTTCTAAGCCGCGCCTAGTTATCCCGCTGATAGGTAATAGGCTCGATATAATGCGCCGTTTATGTCGATGATATGCTAGATAGTGTGGTCTTTTGCCGGTTTTCGCAGAAATATTGTAGATAGACCCCCTAGCTGAGTACGTCCTATGCCCCAGTAGGGGACTTTTCGGGTCCATTGGGCCCCGGACGAAAAATATACATACATACATACATACATCCACCCCACAGTTGGTCGTGATGATTAAAATCGCCGGTAATTACCACATCCACTGCCCTTACTGATCCCCGTCTTACCTCCGTAATGACTTTGCCAAGGTTGACACACGTGTCCTGCAGAGCCTGAACTTCTCCTCCCAGGACTAGCCGATCTGGCAGCCGTATGACCGCTGCTGTCAAGACTATCTTCAGTTGTTTACTTAGTTATGAAAAAGAAAATGAAAAGCTTCAAGCCCGTGAAAATTCCAGTTGAATATGACGTGATACTTCTCGTTGCTCAGTAAAAAACACCCTGATCCCTTCCCAATATAAACCCCTATGACCGGTTTATTGCCTTGGGAATCCTGATCGTTACGATTTGGTAGTCCTTGGGTTGGCAGGAGCCATGCGACAAGAGCACAGACCGAAGGTTTTCACAATTATGCTCACCCAACAAGTGTCGTACCGAGGCCCCTAAGCGAAGCCCTCCTCTTCTTTCTCCTTAGACATAGATAATCACTAACAGACATGCTACAGCTGCACAAGCTTAGATTCGTTCCTAGTACCACTCTTTTATCTGGCGAGTTCCAAAAATGACGAGGTTCGCGCAAGACATGCTTAGGGGGGAGTTCCAGGGATAGTTTGGGCACACTCTAAGTGGTTGTTTGATAGTGCACACAAACTTGCATGGCTCTGGGCCAACGGCTGTGATAATCTGTCATGTATTATATACTTGCCTTGTTACGCAGAAACCACGAACTATTGGGGCGTCGAGTCGCCCTGCTTCTCCATGTACTCTCGAAGTATCGCATCGCGGCTTCCTCTGCGAAATACCTAGTTTTTAAACCCCTAGGACAACTTTGCTGTCTCTATTTAATAGATATACCATTTATTCTTTATTATCTCAGTTGACGCCGAGCCTGGATAAACTACCCAGTATCACAAAAGGGTAGTTATAACAATGCCCGACACTAGCAATGCTAAGGAAATAGAGATGGTCTTCGTTAGAGAACCGCACTTTTTGCTTCCGCTAGTGGAACCAGTCTGAGTCGGCGCGGCATTGGATGGATTAATCGATGAAGAAGCATCATTAACCCCAACAGCCCGAATGTTCCCCTTGGTGGCAGGGTAATTGTTGTCATAAGGATAAACATTAGTGTAGTTGTATGAGCCCCCAGACGTGCCCCAAACTGACTTGACTGACCCCAAGACGCCTCTGCCAGCAGCGCACTTGGCTTCCGTGTCAGGTCTCGGCCACCAACCGGGCAGTTCTTGTACATCGTTGAGCGGCCCGGGGTAAGACACATTCCACAACAAGTCCTCATACGAAATGTTGGTGTTTTTATAGCCCACTTTGTTAGCCAGGATGGAGAATGCATTCGCATCGCAGTCCCAGCGGCCGAGAGAGGGAAGACCCCAGTTCACCGACGTGGTAGATAACATGGAGTAATGGTTGTAGTACATACTGTCCGTGGTGCCATGTAGGGACGGGTGAACTGCGCCTCCGAGGAGAACCGTGAACACCTTGTTAGGAATGTCGTGCTGTTTAGCCTCATCGAAGGTAACCACTATGAGAGTCTTGTTCACGAAGTACTCGTTCTCCAGAAGGGGACCAAGCCACTCATGGAGCCACCTGCCTGCAAAGGCAAGTCCAGTGTCGTGTCCATCATTGCGGATATTTGGCGTGAAAAATGCCCACTGAGGGAGGTTCCTACCCGCCAAATCTTGTTCAAAGTTGGTAAAATTTTTGATCCGAGCCATGCGGGTTGGATTGTTTGAGATAATATCGTAAGAGGACAGCGGATCGTGTTTGCGCACATAGCCATCTCTACTAGCTCCTGGGGCATCTCTGTACGAAAAGTCCTCCTGATACTCAGCCCAGGGGATATTCTTAGTGCCGAGGAGTTCAATGACGGTAGAGATGTTAGCCGGAATGTGATGGTAGCGGTCGTTCTGCAAGCCGAATGTGTCGCCTCCTACGGCGGCGATATAGTTGGGTTCCGATGGATGGGTGACTGCAAGAAGTGTTAATTGCAGGGCGGTCATTTTGAGATCTTAATATCTGACCTGCGTAGTAATTCTCGAGCAGAACGCCCTGCTCGGCGAGCCAGTGCATTTCTTTATTACCAGCTGCTGTCTGTCACTGATATAAGAGCTTGTCTTATGTCGCTTTTACAGCCTACCGTTCCAGCAGAATAGAGCTGGCACATACCTCGAAATTGACATTCTCCAGCCATATCTGAAACATACGGTTGAAACCCACCCCTGGTACATTTGGCTGTTGAATTGCCCGCGGAACGGTGGCTTGAATATCCCCAATCGTTTCCACGTTTGACTTTCGGAAGGTCGGAGTATTCGGTTTGCCGACGACTGCTATATCTCTGCTTATCGCTAGCGTGACGATCTTGAGGGTCAGATTGGCTAGGAAAATCATTTATATTTTGTGAGTTGACATTCGTTGAAGAATTATTAAGGATCTTATGAGAGGCTTCTCAGCCGGACGGCTGGAATTTAACAACGCTGCTGACCCGGGTTAGTCTATCCCGCGTCAGGTGACGTCATGTCTTTTGTTCTTCAGTAAATGACGAGCTCTTGTTCCATGATCTCGTCATAGACCGGGTCATGACTAGCTTGTCGCCTCAGCCACGGTTAGTCTTTCACGGTAACCGCAGAATAAAGTTGGGAGGTGTGTGGCGAATGCACAAGTAAGCCAAAGTCTAATTCTGATAATGTACATCCATTGAAGAGAACGTAGTGACGTGCCAGCCTCCACGTACATATCGCCATGCCCTTGCTGCCAGTGGCCCCGGCCAGACTCCACTCAATACCTCAACATTCGTCCTGCCCTCCCTAAAATGACAAAGCCAATGGCGAACACGCTGAAATGGTTCGGACCAGTGGAAGCCACTACATGGTGACAAAAAGACCCCTCACCAACTCATGGTTGCAAGGGCCGTTACCAACTTAGAACCCCGTGAACGATCTAACTATGAGAGCGCAGAAAGATGACACCGATTTGATTGGAGAAGGAGTAGGAAAGTACTCGAATAAAGTCGATTCTGCGCTGCCGGGGAAATATACGCGCAAGCTATCCCATCGGCTGTCATAAACCTCCATTCCGTACCTCGCCTACGGTGGGCGATAGGGGTCACTGTTGCAAAACCCTGTGTCAATTCCTTTTGGGCTTAGGCGCTCTGCTCCTTAGTCATCCGAGTACTTCGTGTGAGCATGAGATATGTACCGCGGACTAGCAGCGGGCCCGCGCGGTGGCCTTCTGCCAGTCCAACTGACAGTTCGCAGCATCAGGTCCATAATGGTAGTCGGTTTGCAAACCATTTGCCATCATATTGATGCGCAAAACGCGATATCTAGAACTTGGTCCCGACAAGCTGAATTGATTCTTTCAAAACCAGTTCACCAAACAACTTTAGTTTTGCCATTGTCCTGATCGAAAGCGCGCCTGTTCCAGAAACAAGGAAAGCCGTCACCTAGTCCCTACCCTGCATGGGGCTGGAAATGTGTAAATGTCGACGCCCATAAAGAAAAAAAACATACATATATGGCAACGACTTTGAGGGCCTGATGTTTTTCGCTATATGATGGTACTGGGTTGAAATTTGGGGTTCAAAGTCTCGACTCTACGTCCTGGCCATGACCATTGTGTACGGTCTTCATCTTAAGGTCCCCCCAAACTCGGAATGAGGAGCGGGACACTGAGGCAGCAGAGGACTACCGCAGTAATCCCGCGTCTGGTCAGCAGCGGACTAGCGTAGCAACCTCGTGCTTAAATGGGTCTAGCGACTTCATCCGCTGTGACAAAGGGGGGATATTGTCCATCGCTGAGGCTGCTCGGCTCTGGATTGTGAGCGTGATCAAGTCGTCAGATACATTTCCACTACTAACTCGATGCGCAGCAGCTCAATAAACCGGACGAGGAGGACGAGGAGGACGAGGAAGAGATGGAAGAGATGGAAGAGGACAATCGAGTGTTGGTGCTGTCCAGTTCGACCGTCATGGTGGCGGCCGATGTCTGCAGGACTAGATAGATATCTGCTTTGCTGGTCCGCAGCGACCCCGCAGCTTTGATTACATCCTCTGTAACGCGAAAAAAATTCAAGAATCTATGCTGAGGTACACCTAGCAATGTACTGCGGGTCGGGTTGCCCAGCTCGCTAACCCGTTTTGTCTCTCTTCCGGTGGTTTTTGGGGTTTTGCAACAGTGACCCCTATAGCCTGCCGTACTCGCCCCACATCACCCCTGTCATCGTGACGGTACCTGCGGGGAACCCAAAAACCCCTCTCAGACCCTTCACAGCTAAAATCACACATAATTCATTTTGCTCATTACAATGCCCTCCCGAAAGATACCTCCTAAGATACCGGCAGTCAATATCTATGATGACAATAGTTTCATAACAGAAGAAAACAGCAGCCGTGAGCAAGCGGCTGATAATACATGCCGGCCTGAGTTTCCCCCAGCTGAAGACCGCGGCTTCAACTTTCAACCTTTCAACGTGCCGCCTCGCGACCTTAAGGTCAACCCACTGCCCCAGGATCCACTACAGCTCTTCCAGCTCTTTGTGCCTGTTTCCCTAGTCAAAAGCTGGGTTGAATACACCAACAACTGGGTCGCCAGCTTGCATGAGAGTGGCGTCATTGACAGCCAAAACCACGAACTGAAAGATGGCTCAAGGCTGCAAAAGTGGACGAGGCTCAAGGTCTCGGATGTATACAGCTGGCTTGGAATCCTGATATATATTGGACTCCACAAGGAAACTAGGATCGAGGACCATTGGAAAACCTCTTCGCTTGGGGACCAGCGTCCTACCTACTCCATCATCAAGTTTATGACCTACAATAAGTTTCAGCTTCTTCACCGCCACCTCCGACCCTTTGATCACACTAAATTCGTACCTGATGAACGCTTCCCTGAGGTATTCCAGTGCGCACAACCGTGGTCTGACCATATACAATACGTATCAACGCAGCTCTTAGAGCCGGGCTCTCATCTCGCTGTGGATGAGGGCATGATCCAATATGAGGGGAGATCTCACCAGAAAACCACCGTACAGAACAAGCCGATCAACACGGGGTTCAAGGTTTGGGTTGTAGCCCAAAAGGGCTTCTTTTTGCGGTGGATTTGGCACCAGCCCGGTCTAAAATACGGCCCTGTAGGTGTTGAACCTACTAAGAAGAGGAGGAGTGGAGTGGGAAGAGGAAGAGGCAGAGGCAGAGGCAGAGGAGGCAGAGGCAGGCCGGCGAGGCCGAGGGAGGTTGAGGAGGTTAAGGAGGTTATAGAGGTTATGACCGAAAGGGATAAGGTCATCCCTCTGAACTCGACTCAGAGCGTGGTTATTTCCCTTATCAATATGCTGCCGCCGGCCGTATACCACGTCTTTATGGATAACCTCTTCTCGTCGTCCGACCTCTTCCTCTCCCTTCGTCAGCACGGCCACGGGGCTACAGGCACAGCCCGTGCTAACTGCGGTATCTATAAAGACCTCGCAGTCTCAAAAAACAAGGATAAGTAAGGGAAATCAGGCTACGAGTTTAATGAGATCCGGGTCATACCAACAGCTGATAATCAGGTAAGTAACTAAGATGGAATTATATATGATTCCCTTACTAAGTTCTCTCTTCGTCCTAGGTCAACCAAATCGCGTGGAAGGATAATGCCCTCGTGTTGTTTATGTCGACCGTTTTTAAGGGGAATGAGAGAATCAGCGCTCCTAATAGTCCAGACCGTTTGGACTATTAGTCCAGACTGCAATCCAAGATCAATAATCAATCCACGACGGGCGTTCGTGGATTGACGACTAGGATAACGCGTCCCTTGAAACGGGCCTTGTTGATCTGGATCGCACCAGTAAATTGATCGGAAATATCCACAACAAAATGGTTGGCACAGCAACAAACATGGGTACCCTGGATTTAGCGTACTTAGCGTCCACACCGGGCGTCTGTATTCCCCTGCCCTGATCTGCAGTCTGGACTAATAGTCCAAACGGTCTGGACTATTAGGAGCGCTGGAGAGAATTGAGTGTAAGAGGAAGAAGCCGTCAACAGACCACATCCGGGCACGGCCGATACAGCGTTTCTTTGGTGATGAGACCGTCAAGCTAATTAGCATTCCTACAGTTGCCGCTGAGTACAATAATGAGATGAATCATGTAGATCGAGGCGACCAATTGAGGTCATATCACAGCTATGATCACCCTGTCCGCCGGGGCGCTTGGCAGGCCCTAACTTGGCACTTCCTCTTAGAGGTTATCCTTGTGAATAGCTATATTCTTCAGCTTCACGGGCAGCCAAGTTGGAAGAGATATACGAGTCAGGTTGAGTGGCGTGAGCGGCTTTATAATGATATCTTCAAGGCTTTCCACCATGACAGTCAGTCGCGGCAAAGGTTTCGAGCTGGGGACGAATTTACGCCTGTTCAACAGCACAATTACGTCTCAAGAGGGAAAAAATCAGACTGCATTCCTTGTCAGGGCCTTCGGGTTGGGGAGGTTAGGTCAAAAAGCCAAAAAAGGAAGCCCTTAGCAGGTGTGAGCGGCAACAGAAGGAGGCCAAGGCGGCCGCGGCAGTCATGGAAAGGATGCGACAAGTGCGATGTAGCGATTTGTAACTCGAAGGATTGTTGGGACTTCTACCATAGGCTAATTTAGGTGGGGAGGAGAAGTACCTTTTATTTGCGCCATTTTAATTGGGTCGACCCCCCTGTCGTGACCGCGTTGGAGGTTTATGACAGTCGATGGGATAACGAACTGAAGGATGACTATCTGTCCCACGATGATTGGCAGGAGCTCGAAGATATTTTCTCCTTTTTGCAAGCCTTTGTTTTTGCTACAAAGGATACTGAGGGAAGGGCAAATACACTGGATGATATGCTGCTCTCAATGGACTATCTGGTTCAGCACTATAAAGAGCAGAAGGAGAAGTGCGTTCTTTCAAATCACCCACGGCTTGAAGCACGTATCCTGGCTTCGTGGTTTAAGTTTGATAAGTACTATCCCTTGGGCTGTGGAAAACCTCCCACCAGGTCACGGCAGGGGGATGCGGCCAATTAAAATGCATCAGATCAACGGTACCTAATCCCGTCCCTATTTTAGCCTATGATAGAAGTACCAGCAATCTCTCGAGTTACAAATTGCTACATCACACTGCTCACATTTTCAATTGATTGACGGATAACGGGTCCTCGGGCAGCTCCTTGACGAGAAGCTCTCGTCGCGGCACTTCGAAGGGTTAAAAATCGAAGCCTCGGTCTTCGGCAGGCGGAAAAGCCAGTCTCCGGGTGCTGTCACCCTCATTCTCTTGAAGGCTATTATCTTCATTGATAAAGCTGTTATCATCATACGCGTTGAGAGCCTCCTCCGATATCTCTATAGGTGCCGATTGGGAAGTCATTGATCAATCTGAAAGAATTTCTATGGAAATGTAGGCGGAATCAATTAATGACGCGTCATAAGGTTCCCCTCATGTACCTCTGAGAAGATGGGGGGATGTGGGGCTCGGTACGGCCGGGAGGTTTTCCACAGCTCAAGGGATAAGCTCACGGATGACACTCCAGTCTATGCGGCTGCAGTACTTCTCCATCCAGCTTACCGCAAGGCTTATTTTGATACCCATTGGGCCCATCAAAGGCAATATATCGAACCGACAATCCATGCCGCGCGTAGGCTATGGCAGAAGCACTTCAAACCACGAATCGAAGGGACCACGCAAACGCCCCAAAGTTCAGAGATCGGACATACAGAGAATCCGTTTCAGCGCTTCAAGGCTAATGCGGCTGGTGCCATTTATGATCAGCTCCGAGACGAATTCGACGACTTCCTTGGGGTATATTTGCGTCCAATTTACGTTCTAAATATTTACTAATATGCAGACCAGGCAACGCCTCACATTATTGGCGAACAATCAGCCTTAAGTTGGTGGCTCGAGTCGGCCCGCCAGTTCGTCTATCCGAACCTCGCAAGAGGGCTACCACGATCTTCTCGATCCCACCAATGTCAGCCGAGCCGGAACGGGTTTTCTCAGGTACAAAACATACCATTGCGCCTGAGCGTATTCGGTTAGGACCAGAGATGGTAGAAATCACCGAGTGTGTAAAGAGCTGGGTGAGGATTCCACCTGGCAAAGAGCGAGCTGTATTGAGTGGCATATTCAGGAATGCATTGCAAGTTGAGGAGGCCGCAGCAATACTTAAAGACGCCCGACTAGAGGCAGATCAAGATCCTCAAGAGGACCATATCATGCTGCTATAGCAAGTACGTAGGGCTCTATACGAGCTATTCTGAGTTCTGTCATACTGAGTTCATTATATTGACTGGGAGAGATGATAGTATAAACAACGCCGTCGAATCACCATATTGAATGCCATGTTTCACAAACATTGAAACAAACTGAAACGAAAGTCAAGTTTCAGTGAAACAAACAAAACAGAGGCTATGTTTCAGTTTCAATGTATACTTCCATCACTGGGCAAGTCTATCTGACATTCCACTCAAGATTCTGATCAACAACGCTGGTGCGATGATGCCGCGACACCACTTTGGGCCAGTGGATTCATTCACCCCAGAAGAGCTATCCGCCAACATTTCAATAAATGCAAGCTTCCCACTGCTCCTCACTGGAGCTCTCATGCCACTTCTGGTAGCGAACCAACCAAGCTTGACCCTCAATGTTGGCTCCTTGGCCGATGTAGGTATGCCACTTTTCCCTTCGTATGGCCCATCCAAGGCTTTCCTCATGAATAGCTCCATCGAGTTAGGCCTAGAATCAGTACTGGAGGGAAGAGATGTGGAGGTCTTGGGACTGCGAATTTTCCAAGTGACAGAAACCAGCACAACAGCACTGCCGCCCAGTTTGCTAATTCCTGATGCAGCAACCTGGGTCAAGACTGCATTGGCGAGAGTCGGATGTGGGCGGCCCACGATTCTCCCATACTGGTCACATGCCGTGCAGCTTGCATTGCTGGAAGCTCTCCCAGACTGGGCCAAACGCAAAGCTTTGATCAGTGCTGTTAGGAAAATGAGAGGTGATTCTACTGGAAAAACGGATGCCGCAGCAGCAGTAACAGATTTGCAGAAGAAGGCACTGTGAAGGAGGTCCTAAATGCTGTGAGCTACTAAGAGATATGGTTTGATTTAAATGTATTAATCCTTAATAAGGAAATCAACTTGTATAACGTCATTATTCATCTTGACTGTTAGCATCCAGATTGCCATAATATTATGACGATAAGAACACAGGGATGGGGTATAAGCGGGGGTCACGGCCGGCTCTGGGGGGTCATGATCGGGATGGAGTTTATCCTGGAATATCTCGAAGACTGGCGGGTTCTCTGCGAGGAGAAAACTGCTCATCTAGCAGCGGAAGTAAGGCATCTAACCTAGGGAGAGGAGCCTGAACTAGCTATGGGTATGGAATCAAGATCTGCGCGGCTACTAGCAGTCAGCCAAACTCGAGAGGGACCCTCACGCCAGCCACGACTACCATTAAGACTTCAGGGGTATGAGCTTGCGCAGTTACGCCGCCGTCGCGAAACAGCTCTTCCGGCCCATCCACTTACCAGTCCACAGTTTAATGAAGATGCCCTCCCTGCATATTCTCTAGAGGACTACCTACAGACGATGCTCGTTCCGTGAGCAGTATTGCTAGTATGGAGGGCCAAGAGCGTGCAAGTATTTGGGCAAGCATCAATAATGCTTGGATTAAGCTTAACGAGTACTACACTCTCCTCGGACGGTCGCCTCTGTTTGCGGCCTCTGTTGTTCTAAATCCGGACCTTGGCCCCCGGTGGCTCGAGACTAACTGGACCTTCCCAGAGCAGCTGCAAAGGCTTCGTGATGCAAAGGATGGCATCAAAGGCTACTTTGAGCGTTGGTACTCAAATGACGATGATGCCTCTGAGGAGAGTGTTTTCGCCACGCCTTCGTTAACGCCCCGACCTGAGCAAAGTAGGTTTGAGCAGTGGGTAAAAAGCCGGCAGCCTAAGCTCTCAGCAACAGGCAGTGAGCTTGAACGATACTACAGGCTTGAACCGTAGCAGGTGAATGACCCTATTCAGGGATGGATTGATCATAGGAACGCTTTCCCGTGTTTAAGCAGATTCGCATTAGACGTCCTTGCTATTCCGGCCATGGCAACTGACTTTGAGAGAGCATTCAGTCTTGCGAAGCTTACAGTCACCTCTGTTAAAATGATAAGATGCTAATTGCTTAATTCTATCTCAAAGTGAAGTAGGGGAACCACTATTTATGTACAGGCACGATTTCTTGTAGAATGTTCCTCCTCCTTCCACACCTTGCCACCGACTTGGTCACCTCACACTTGTGATCTCCAACAACCTCACAGCAGCATTCCCTGCCTGGATCGAGCATTGAGTCGGTTCAATTACCGAAGAACTGGATCAGGGGAGGGCGTGTTACTCTAGGGGGCCCTATGCTTGAGCAACCAGGCCAGTTAGAACCTAGGGCAGAATCCCGAAGCTGGGGATAGCCTTACATGACCTACGCTATGCCAGATATTAATCAATCAACCTATCAGGTCAGGTATGAAGGTTAAATTATCAATTCAGATCAGATTTAGGTCCTGATCTGATTTGATTGATCTGACGGCAGCCCTGTGGTCCGAGGCTCTAGGTCTCGACGACTCTCCCTCCCACCACTTGCGATACAGAGCGCTGTCAAGACGGACTGCCAAGATGCCCAGCTCACCTGGCTCGCTCGAATCCAGAACTGGTTTCCTGATGCTCCATCCACCCTCCACTATCCAGTCACTTCCACACTTCGCCATCCAACAACTGTGCACGGTACATTCTGAGGTCTTGGCTGATCATGCAGGCCTCAATCCGCTTGGTGTTCACGGTGATAGCGTCGGACAGACTCGTAAATACGCTGCTGAGCGGTGGAGATGTTGCTGGCGATGGTATCCGGTTCCACCCATCAAACCGGTTGCGCGAGGTGTCGCTATCGATCCCGAAGGATGAATACGTTCAGACGGTTTCCACTTCGTGCAACAACTGCCTGTGGCCCCAGCCAGACTCCACCCAATCTCTCAAAGTGCATACTGCCCTCTCTGAAATGATAAAACCGGCGAAGACGCTGAGATAATTCGGACCAGGGGGAACGGCGACAGGGTGACAAAGGTACCCCCCTGATAAACTCATGTCTCCGAGGGCCGTTACCAATCTGACTATGAGAGTTCAGAATGACCTCGATTCCACTGTCGCTGGAGACTGCATTGATATGGTAGCCTCCTGTTCAAGACGCACTACTTTGCTAAGAATGCTGGCCTCTTGATCATGCTAAAGCCTCGGAAGGAAAGTAACATTAGACCGAGGTGCGTAAGGGGTGCGAGCGTATAAGGCTCGGTTTGAGGAGCCAGATAGACTCGAGTAGGTCGAGTGTTGAAGGTCGCTAGGGACAAAAAAGTGTTGGTCGTCGTTCCCACGGCTTCGGTTGTCCTCGTCGCGACGCACGGGGATCAGCAAGACGAGAGGAGCAAGAAGGTTTGGTGACGTCGGAGTCGCTCGGTTGGTAACGCCGGGGATGTAGGCGATCTGGATAATATTGGAGGCTCGAGTAAGGACGGTGGGAGCGATAGAATGGACGGTATGTGTTGATGGGGGACGAGTCCCCCCCAAGGCGGCATTCTTCTCGGCGCTTTGCACAGGGTCCATGTCTTCGACATTGATAGATGTGGGAGTCTGTGACCTCTTAGGCTTAATATAGAACCTCCAGGCTAAATATGTAGCGACGGCAATCACTACGATGCTACCGATGATACCGCCGATGATGCCGCCAATGTTTAGGCCGCCGCCGCCTTTGTCAGATTCGGCCTCTTCATCCTTCATGCAGCTGGATGTAGCACATTGGGTGCAGTCGAGAGGAACGGTAAATTGGCAGCTCTCACCATTAAAACACTTAGGGCATTGGAGTCCTGTGCTATCGTCACACTCGATACAGTCGTTGTCTCGAGGGACGAGCTGAAGTGCTATGAACCGCCATCAGCGGCTGTCGATAGGCATGAGGATAAAGGGACCATAGTCACTGACCATGTCCTAACTCATCTAAGTCTCTGGCAACGAAGTATCGAGACCCGCCCATGTTGATGTCTCAACAGTTAGAGGCCGATAAGAAATTGAGATAACATCGGCGCTCGAAGTTTGGCAAGTGTCGATCATTTGGGCTGATAAAGCCAAGCTTAAGTTGGGTGGGTCATCAGCGCAGGCTTGGCAATGGCTAGGTTTCGATAGCGAATTGCGATAGAATTCGACAGGTGAGAAAGAAAAACGAACGATCGAACGATTCGTCGCACAAAGATGAAGTGAGGAACATCTACAGGACAGACCTGCCAGGAGCTAGACTTTGGGTAGACCCGAAGTGCCCGCTGCTTCGCTGGGAAATACATTAACTAGTCTGTTTTCTCGAGTTGGTTACCTTCCTCTGTAAACGAACTGTAAGCGGCCTCTCAAAGGTTTCTTGGTAACCCATCCAATTAAACATTTTAAATTACCTATTTTGCTGAGTACAGCTCGCTTTTCGATGAAAATATGCCCAAACGCATCCGTGCACACGTCTGTGCCCCAAGCATTCTCCGTTTTTGGTATGCCGGAGGGACCTTGCCGGTCTTTTGTCATAATACACGCTTTTCGCCCGTGCGCGCTTGCCGGATTCAAGGAATCGAGCTCTCTTGCACAGGTCGGAATTAGTCGAAGTCTCCGCAGAACAGAACGATTGGAACCCCTCTAAAAACCTTTTGGCAGCCGCGCAGCGTGCAGGGTCGCTCATTCACGCATGCAGCATCTGCACTCCACCTCGTCGATGATGAGCAGGTACTTCTCCTGCCAGTCCATTCGAGACTGGCAGTTGATGGAACGCTCCACTAGATTCGACGATCTGACCCCGTCAATGCCCCTCTCCAGGTCTGTGCGCCACAACTGGTCCTTCGAAAAGCCACAGGCTGAGTGGATTGTGATGCCGTTGATCCGCGCTGCCGCAGTTCCTGACGTGGCCGTCCCCAGGAGACGATTCGAAATAAACCCCACCGTCTCTTCTACTCTCCCTCGGGATTCAGACCGTCTGAAAAGTGGTCTAGAAGGATTATGGGCCCATTGTACGGTACGCCGTGTCTGGATGCGGAAGTGCTGGCCTGACACGCATGCTCATTGGTCAGAATTTTCCCAGCTTTCAGTTGAGGATTACAACCTGGTCACGACCGTCCCCATGGTGTTACGCCACGTGCTATCATCCGACAAATGTCGCCGCTAGATACTAGTACGTCTGTTCGTAATTAGAGGCGTGATCTAGACCGCGCTAGGACGTTCCAAACCTCCTGCTTACATCACGCTACGGAACCAGGAACCACAGCTTAGAGAGAGCTCAATTCGTCTGTTATGTAAGGAAGGCTTTGGGCTATAAAGCCCACACCCTGTCTGGGATGAGCTCACAGACGTAAGAAGTTCTTAAGAGTCAGTCGCCAAGAACACGATTCTCATCGCAAACAGAACGTTAGCAGCTGAACTTTAAACTATATACCGTCGATGTGTTAACGGTCGCCCACGCCGGCGGAAACGGGTTCAAGATGAGGGGTTGATAATTGCTCTAGTCCCTTATCCGGCATAGCCCAAGCCTCACCGTTCACATGGCGCAGCGCTATTAACTAAACTATTGATAGAGGCTTAGAGTGATAAAGCAATATTGCGGGAGTGGAAGATGATGTGTTGTTCTTGACCACATCCCAGCCATCAGCAGATCGGACTATCTTAGTCATACGGTCTCAACATGAAGGGATAAGTTCCGTGCACATCGTTTGCCGCTCGTTTGTGTAACGATTTCCGAAGCACCCATGCCTGTGGTGGCCATCTCTTCTAGAATATTGGAAGGGAAGTCGTCTGTGAGAATTCGGGGACTTTGGACGTAATCTAAAATGAAAGTAGGCAATTGAGTTCATGCTCGGTACATGCTTTGTTGCGGCAAGAATGGCAAGGGGAAATTATCATTCACTCAAGCCCTTCAATTCTATCCAAAACTTTGTCGAAGGGTATCGCTCTTCCTCCATACAATTGCATGCACAATCCCAAGACAGCCAGAGGGCTTGTGAGCGCCGTGGATAGTCTGTCATCTAGGTCTGGGTTATCGATCGCTTCAATGTCAGCTATATATCTTGCTCCTTCATTATCCCACTTCAATGACGTGTTGGTAGGATCAAACCGTGCGAACATGTTTGTCCGCGCTGCAAACACGCCGGCTGGAGCAGAATGTGCGTGCTCCCAATCAATGACGCCAACCACTTCGAACACGTCGTTTAGCAGGATGTTATGTAGCAGAAAGTCGGGATGGACGATTGGATATTTGCCAGGGACTCATTGATTGTGAAGTCTCGGATAGCCGACCCGAGTCGTCTGGGAAAGGATTGGGTAGCGCGTTCCAAACTTGAATCGTTCAGACGTGACAGGTTTTCGAACGTTGGATTTGGTCGGCCCATGACAAGAAATAATCAGCTGCCAGTTCGAATGTGCCTTTAAAGTTCAAACGCTGTGGGTAGGTGCCCGATGTCGCTGTTCCCACTAAAATTTAATGTCAGGCAGCCGATCTGGCTGACAGATGCATCTAACAATTGATACTGATAGCGAGTCAGGGTGTCCAATACTGCAGACTGCTGGTCAACAACCTGCATCGATGCTATCGAGCTAAAGTGAATATTTCCCCGAAAAGTAATCCGCACAAGACAGCACTGCCCCATTCCTCAGGATGCTTATACACAGGTCCTCGATATCCCAACCAACCTCTCATGGAGTCGCCAGAGTTGGACAGCAGCACTTGCGCTGGCAGGTCTCTCCCGAACACGTGAGGCCCAGAGAGACGTACATGAACCAGTTGCCGGTGCCAATGGTTTCGCCTTCGTTGAAGCAAGTGGCATCGTCGCCGCTACCTGCGATGGAGATGCCCGCCGCAACGTAGATGGTCTTGTCGCAGAGTGAAGCCGGCTTCAGGTCATCGAATTCGTCAATGATTTTGCTGATGGGCACCCAGCACTCGGTCGGGTCGGTAGTGCAGTACTTGTTGAAGGCCCAGTTTCCAAGCGCGTTGTTTTTCGTGATGGGGGCATCGTCGACCTGCAGGTGGATGTCGTGGACGTCGACGCCCGCGGCCGTGGTGACGTCAATGTGGAGGCACTGCTGTCCAAAGTACGGACCAGCCGGGCAGTCTTCGATCGTGTACGAGACTCCATCCTGGACATCGTGCTGATCGTCTCCATAGTTCTTGCCGCACTGGAGGTTGGTCGTCGAGGGAGAGACTTGCAGCCCTCCGGTGGTGCTCTCGGCGCAGCAAGGTGGCGACGTGTCTGGGCATGTGTCGCCGTCCCTGGGGAAATGCTCATCTGGGTAGTTGTAGGACAGGGGCGCACACCTTCTGATGGGAGGACACTGGCACGAGGTGGCTTCGTCAGCGGAGCACGTGTCAAAGGTAACCGTCGCGAGGCCGCGATGCGCCAGCATAAGCCACGCAAGGCCAGACAAGCTTGCAAACTTCATCTTGGAGGTGAGGCGGTGCGGGAACGAACAAAGGCAACAAAAGAAGACAACGGTAACTGGATAAGCGAAGGACTGGGTTGGGGATCCAAAAAGAGTTGACAAGCGACGGCCTGGGTGGTTTATATAACCAGAGGATTCAGCATGCAGAACAGCCGTCCCACTTCAAAACTGTCTAAGCGATTCTCTCTTTCATAGCCTCTCGAACCCGTGTGCGGCATCTCCCGAAGGTCTCCTAGCTCAGCGTGCCCGTCATCCACTCGACGCTATTCGTCGTAGCAGAGCGGGTGGAAATGAGTGGCGAGACTAGCAATTATCGCTGGGCTTGACACACGGCTCAATAAGCCACAACTCCGCCCCGAAGGTCATCCAAGTCGACTGCTGACGGAACTACCGTAGAAACTTGAGAAATTGGCCCTCTTGGCAAAGTGGAGTTATGCACGCTTCTGCTCACTAATGCACCCAAAATGGGTTAGAGGGCCTGCCATCATCTTCCCAATCACACGCTGGCAACATTAAAAGTGTCAGTAAGCCGAAGATACATATCGCCGATGAAGAGACTGGCACTTGCACATACCGAGAGCGGAATCGAGCGAATGGAAACGATCCAAGCCTATGCGGTACCACCGTGGCACGGCCGCATGTCGCTGGTGTGCGAGGCTGATCGGGAAGCGGCGGTGGCAGCAGCCGAGAGTGCCGACGATATTGTCATCGCGACTAGTGCTTCCGACAGGGGAAGACTAGTAGGCATGGGAGGCGTCATCTGCCACAAATCGCCTGGCCGGGTAGATAAGGTAGTCGCCAGGTATTCGGTCACTCTCGGTTCGCGAGACGACCAGAACCCATACACGGCCGAGCTGGAGGCGATAGCGATGGCACTTCGATGTATGCCCGACGGACTTCGATGCGGAGAGCTTACGGTATTATCGAGCAGCCAGTCATCCCTAAAGGCGATTACACGACCACGACAGCAGTCGCGCCAGGGCACCATTCGACAGATCTATGATCACATCGAACGACTGGGAAAAGCAAACAACAGGGTCAAGATGATGTGGATACCGTCTCGAAGCGATGACTTTACCATGGGCCACATAGCAAAGAGGCAAGCCCGAAGAGCAACCGCGGCAGAGCGCACACCGGAGTCGTTACTATACCAGGCTCGCTCTACCCGGACCAGATTGGCGAGGTTGCAACTGCGGCAGCAACGGGCACTGCCCGACAGAGTAGGCGGCTACTCCAAGAGGATCAACAAAGCTTTGCCAGGCAAACACACGGAAGCGCTATACGATGGACTAAAGAGAAGAGAAGCAGACGTGCTCTCGCAGCTCCGTACGGGAATGGCGAGGATCAACAGTTACCTGTGCAAGATAGGCGCGGTGGAGTCGGACATGTGTGATTGTGTTTAAGCAGCCGAGACGATGGAATATTTCCTGATTCGATGCACAAAATGGGTGGCATAGCGCGAAGGCATGAGACAAGTTGGACAAAGCATGATGGGAAGTCTCTCGTTCTTTCTGGGAGGCAAATCGACGTCGGATGGACAGAAGTGGACACCTAATTTACAGGCGGTGTGAACGGCGGTCAAGTTTGCAATAGAGACAGGGAGACTGGAGGCGAACCGGGAGATATGACACATTAATAACTGAACCTAGGGAATACTAACATCCAATAGCCTCAGGTGGACAGTCTATGCTTCAGCTGCTGAAGATAGGATGCTGAACACTTGGAGAAATCGGCCTCTAAGCAGGTCTGTCAAACAGAGTCAAGCGAGGCTGGAACAAAAAAGAATCGGAGAGAGAAGTGGGGTTTTCTTTTGTGGTCAGGATCAAGATGGCGGAAGTGTAAATGGCAAAGCGTATCTAACGGCCCTATGAGACTACTTCTCCCGGGCGTAATAAAACCTGCTACTATTACTACCACCTATCAGTCGCCGGGTTGCGTAGATCGCTTACTTAATCCTCTGAGTATATCCTTTTCCCTCAACTTGATGAGACCATCCTCTGTGTCTGTTGAGACAGTATGACTAAGATGGTCCGATCTGTTGGTGGCTGGGATGTGGATACTATGTAAGGAGCTGTGCTCCTCTCGGATACATGTAACTTAAACCTTTCAACAACACAACACCTTCTACTCCCGCAGTGTTGCTTCATCAGTGTCATCCGGCTGCGTGTGAGCGGCGAAGCGTCAACCCAACGACAAACAAAGATGCAAGAGCAAAGAATGAGAAATTCCCTGAAACCCTCTGCAAATGATTAGACCAGCCTTCAAGTATCTGTCCAGCAAGATGAGAGCGTGCTGCAAGACCCATCCGAGTTCTTCGTCATAGAAGCATGAAAGATGGCGTAGTAATGGCCAGAGCACTTCGGGATACCCGTGATGCAGATATCGTGCTGCGAGTGTACCCAGTCAAGGCAGCCAGACGGCGGGAACTTGTAAGTCCACTGGCCAGGCGCGCAAATGTTGAACGACTTCTTCTTGCTGTTGATGTACTTGGTGCTGTCGAAGGGGTCGCAGGACACTTCGGCGTGCACGCTGGTGATGTGCGCGCTCGCCTTGGTGAGGTCGAAGCAGGCCTTGACCGTCGTAGCGGTGTCAGTGCTGAGCGAGACGGTGCCAACAACGTCTCCATTGGCGACTTGGTTGGCTCCTCGCCCGACAACCAGGTCGCCTGTGTATGGGAGACTGGCGATGTCGAACCACTCGCCCCAGCGGTTTGCGCTGCACAACTTGAGCTTGTTGACGAAGTGGCTCGCATCATCGACATCCGGCAGCATCCAGCCCCATCCTGTGCCGTACTGGCATTGCGGCTGGGGACAGAAGCTGTAATCGCTTGGGGGGTCGCAGCAGAGCTTGTCGTCGCAGCACTGTCCTCCGCAGCATGTTGGCGGACACTGTGTGTTGAGGGTGTGGCCATCGTTGCCGCAGTAGTTCTCCGTGTCTGGACAACAGTTCGGGGTTGGGTCGTTTTTGCACTCGGGGTTATCGCATCTCGTCTGGCCTGAGCAGCACTCTGCCGGGCATTTGTGATTCTCCAAGTGGTCATCGGTACCGCAGTAGTTCTCCGTGCTGGGGCAGCAGTTCGGGGTTGGGTCGTTCTTACACAAGGGGCTGTCGCATCTTGTCTGGCCCGGACAACACTCCGCTGGGCATTCGTGGTTTTCCACGTGGTCATCGGTACCGCAATAGTTCTCCGTGCTAGGGCAACAGTTTGGAGTTGGGTCGTTCTTACACAAGGGGCTGTCACACCTCGTTTGGCCCGGACAACATTCCGCTGGGCATTCGTGATTTTCCACGTGGTCATCGGTGCCGCAGTAGTTCTCCGTCTTGGGGCAACAGTTCGGAGTCGGGTCGTTTTTACACAAGGGGGTATCGCATCTCGTCTGGCCTGGACAGCACTCCGGCTCGCATAGGGGATTTGCTGGTTTCCCGTCCCCACCGCAGTAGGTATCACCCGGACAGCAATGGGTATCCGAGTTGCAGGGGCAGCAGCAGAGGGACGAGGTATCGCATACCTCGGAGCAGGTGAACTTGACCTTCTCATACTGGAAGAAGTTGCTGCCGTATTTCAGGCCTGTGTTTCCCTGGGTGCAGGTGGCCGAGCCAATGCCGAAGTGGACACCAACCGAGATGGTGTTGCCGCAGAGCCCGTCGTCGCCCTGGTTCTTGACTTTGCTCTCCCAGAGGGACTGCTCGAACTCGCAGCTCCAGTACTGGCAACCAGATGAGCCCGTCTTTTTAGTGCAATACGGCGTGGTGCCCTGTGCGGCGTTGCCAAAGTTCCAACCACCGGCGTTGGTGGTTGGTGCCACGCTTTCATCGTCGATGAAGACAGAGATTCCGCTGGCCAGTGTGTAGCAGTCACCACCACTCTTGACGGGCGTGACAGTGATGATCAAGCAAGTCTTTGTGGACGCGCCTGAGCAGGGTCCGAAAGTGTATTGGATCCCGCCGGTAGTGTCTCCGTCTTGGTCGCTGGTGGCGAATTTGCTGCCGCATTGGATATCAGATCCCTTGGGGGTAAGGCTGTACAAGGTCTTCTTCTTTTCGCAACACGTAGCAGTGGGGCAGTCGTCTCGTTCCATGAGGGATGGCACTGGCATCGCGCCAACATCGCGCTTAGTGATCCATGAGGTACAGCAGCCAGATTTCAAGGTTTCTTGGTCGAAGGCGGTGGCTGGGTTGCTGCAGGTCGCAGCCGAAGCCGTGCTCAGAAAGGAGGCAAGGGCTGTCAAGCCCAAGCCCAAGCCCGAGAGGCGAGACTTCATGTTGATGACTGTCGTTGGGTACGTCAGCCGTCGACGAGGAAAGGTGAAAGAAGATCAGTTGGAAGCAAGGACTCTGGTTGAAGGGGATGTGTTAGGAGTCCAGCCCAGACCTGCTGGTAGTTCGAGGCTGAGGTTGTGTTTCCTCTCCGGCTTGAGCTGGGGCGAGGGCCCGAAACCTATAAGTAGGAGACAGGACAATGTCGGGTTGGGCATCTCCGGACCGTGGTCTGTGGGATTGTATGCCATGTGTTCGCCACCACTTGGTAAGCAACAATAAGCATGAGCTATGATTGGGAGGCCAGAGTCAGTCTAGACCTTTGGAGAGTACTCAGGCTTGACGAGAACTGCGACTATTGGAAATCAGAAGTGATCCAAACCCCTCTTTGGCGACTTGCGTTGAGTGAGATTCTTTGTGAGCTCGAGGAGATAGGGCGAACGGTCTCACTCCCAGCCTCGTCATTCGCCGCGGGGAAGCGCCCGGGACACTATTGTCTGCTAGGCGCATGTTTGCTTGATAGTTGTCACCTCCAAACAGGGAGTTCGGCGAGCTTTCCGGTCCATCATGGGGGCGAAACAACCAACAACTACATCCCATTCAAGCTGAACCGCTGGGGTCTGGACCAGGTCTCTCGGCTCCTCGCTCCAGGGTCGTTGCATTAGCCCACCGGGTCCACCGTTTCCCCAGAGCGAGTGCCCGATGCCAAGACGCCGAGACCGGGTCCGGCAACGTCGATGGTTGCTCACATGGCACAATATTACCGGCCGCCTGGGTTCCTCAGCTGAACCACAATGGCCGTGGCGTGAAGAGTCTACGAATTATCAGTGCACACGCTGCGTGGGGCATCTGGTTCCAGGTTGGTGGAGGGCCACAACTGATAGTGAGCTGTTTGTCTTTACATTCGGAAGCGGTTGCGATTACGGCCTCAATAAGACAATGGAATTTTGGGTCTAGAAACTCCGTCAGTTAGGTTGCTCGCTTACGGGGAACTTAGCCCAAGGCTTCTCACTTATCGTAGAGTAGGTTTGGGCCATAGACAAATTCAACTGGGCACCCGCACTCAGACTTGAAAGCCCAATATTTCGCGGAATTGCCCACTGTGTTGATGCAGGCACCTGCTCACCATCCCCTCCCCCCACAGTTGCAGAACCATAACGCCGGGGACATACTACGCAAGGGGCATCTCGACCACAGTGGCACTTGATTCGTCTCATTGTGACGTAATTGCGATCAATTCCGAACGGAAGAGAAAGAAAATCAGCTTATTGTCAGCTGTGGCTATCCTCCAACTTGAGAATTAGCATGTCTCCCCGCAGCGTGTACTCTGATAATTCGTTGAATATCAACGCCACAACGCCTGTTGTGGTTCAGCTGAGAACAGACAATCCAGGGCACCGGTTATATGTCGTTCGAGACTGCCAACATGACCAATCACCGACGTTGCCAGATCCGTCTCGGCATCCGGTAGCGCGCTCGCTTTGATCAACGTGGGAATGCAACGGCCCTGTCAATGCCCGCAGCGAGGGGCCGAAGTTCAGTTGACAGCCACCTGCGTTGGCGCTTGTCCAGGCGCACGTCACTCCCTGTAGTCCTATTGGAGGAGGTTTCAGGGACGGCAATTGGAGTGGCAAGACATTGCGCCCATTTCGGCACTTCTGGGTCAAATGATGGACGGTACATTAGTTTACCTCTCACCGTGATAGGATGAACCTCAATTAGTCGATCACTAGCACACCGCCAATCGATGCATCAATTAATAGTTTACGGCGGTAGTCAATAGCGCCGCGCCATGTGAACGGTGAGGCTTGGCCCATGCCAGATAAGGGACCAGAGGGTTTTCAACCCCTGGTCAGGAAATCTTCCGAACAAGACACCAAAAGCTGGTGTACACTAACACAGATCCAACATCCCAGCCCGTCTTCTCCCTTTTATCCCAAGGCCGTCTACGGAGTAGACATATCGCAACCTCAACGCCACAACTAAACGCGCTGGGCAATCCTCATCCTTCTCCCAATCTCTTTGAACCAGTCTTGAGCACGTTGTAAGGTGGTATACTCCGAACTGACACGGTCTTGGTGAAACCTCTTCATGCTGTCCGTGTAGCTGATCAGTTCTTTTATCAGTGCTGTGGTCGCATCCTCAGGCAGGTTCGTGATTGTAATCGCGGCGGCCATATAATATAAGAATCTGATGAACGGGGGTCCTTGATTGTCAGCTGGGACTGGATCAAATTCTGCATTGACCAACAAGTAATAGATCACAGAATACTGGTGAAAGCGCCCAGCTTCCAAGTTTCCATTTTGCC
This sequence comes from Fusarium solani, assembly GCF_023522795.1. Classification (NCBI taxonomy): domain Eukaryota; kingdom Fungi; phylum Ascomycota; class Sordariomycetes; order Hypocreales; family Nectriaceae; genus Fusarium; species Fusarium solani. The sequence continues at coordinate 1,291,531 of NW_027072141.1, forward strand.
TGTCCCACAAGATGCAGGTTTTCCCACCAGGCATTGCAAGGTCGAACGCCTCAACAAGGTGGTCGGCATATAATGCCATTTCCCACCGGAATGCGATGGTGGCAGCAATTTCATCGAGTTCTTCCATTGGCAGATCTCTTTTCAAAGCACGTGAAATGGTGCCGTAAGCCAGTGGACCAAAACCAGAGTTCCAGTCCGCAGGGCAGGTCTGTAGAAACAACTCTGCCATGTGAGCCACGCGGTTCTGACAGATGTTTCTTGTCATCTCGTCAACTGTTGCTTCTGCACCTGTCGCTGACTGCCCAGCAGTTCCTGGAAAAGAGGGATTGCTGGGATCGGTATTCATGTTTATCGTATCCTCAGCAGACCTGGTGTATGGAACAACCTCCAGAGCATGCCATCGTCTTGCGAAGTGATTCAAGGGGATTCCTGTACGACCAGTCCAAGAATATCCCCACTGATCGTCTTGCGCGCTGAAAGTGAAAGTCTGGTAACGCCAGAGGCGAGTGACATGATCCTTGCAGACATCAACGATTGTTCTGCAAAAAGCGTTGTATGTCTCCGTCTGTTGTGGAGTCGGTTCCTCGGGCTGTAGGGGGTGTTCCTCGGGCCGTACAGAGTGTTCCCGCGAGCTGTCCATGTCGTTTTCAAGGAGCGGACTTGTTGTTGATGTGAGAGTTTCGATGATGGACCAGGCAAAAATTGATCCTGAGATCCGTCCAAGGTTCTTTGATTGCTCCCGTGAGTCTGACACGCCTTGGCTGTGTGCACCCATGAGCATGGTGGCGTTCAGTGGACCATGTCGGTCATTCCGGTCATGGGGGCTATGTCTCAGTTCCTTTACTGCCCATCCACTAGAAAAGTACCGGTAATTGCTACCGCATTTGACCTCGCCTAGACTACCCGCAAAGACCCCTTAGATCAACGGGGAACGAACAATATACATACATACATACATATAGATCAACGGGGAGCCCTATACATGCTCGATCCCCCAACCATGAGGCACTTTCCTACTCGTACTGTAGCTCGCCCTACAGCAGAGAAAGGCCCTGGTGACACCATGCTCCTCGCACTCTCGCCTCACAGTGAAATGCTGCTTCCTCGCCTCCCTCTAGCACATACGACCATACCCACCGGAGAATTCGGGATCCCGTCCGCTCTCCCATAGACAAGCCGGTGAGGGGCGGATTAGTAGTTGGGTCGGTGATGACCAGCGAATCCCCGCTGTTGTATGTTTTTTGCTCCCTCGAGCTATTCAGTCAAGAGGCATTAGGTTCTTTTTGGCGGGTGGTTGGACTCCTGTGTGGGTTGCAAGTAACTACCGAACATATAGTGAGAGCATAGAATCAAACATCAAGGTGCTTTATAACAATATCGAGCTCGCTCGTGACTTGACTAAACTCAGGAGGCGTGGCGTGGAAATGTGGATGAACTAGCCTCTTCTCGTAAAAGCAGATGGTCTTACACCACTGGTACACTCAAGCACTATTCAACCATACACTTCTTCAATATAAACAATGTTCGACTATAAACTCCGCCTTGTAGCAAACGCTTAAACACCTAGAGGCTGTGTCGACGCTGGTGCTGGTGAAGATGATGCCGTACATGAGGCTTCTCTACCGCCCTCAGAACGCTATCCCGCCTACAATGAGAGCCCAAGGAGAAGGTCGAGTTGATCTCGCCGATCCTAATGTTGCTGAAAGTCACCTCTGGGTTTGGCTCAATCTTGAGAATCGAGGCGGGACTGCCCTCGGTGGCGTTGCAAGGTCCGGCCTCGCCTTGGTCAAGCCAGTTCATGAAGCCGCCCTCGTCCCACCAGAGACTCATGACGAGGACCATGCCGCGGGCCATGGACTCGCCCATGCCCTTCATGCCGCCGAGTCTTGTGAATGCGCCGGCGCCCGTGGCTGAGCAGTATTCGTCGTTCATAAAGTTGACTTTGGGGACGCCGGGGAGAGTCACGGTTGCGCTCTCGATGATCTTGTTGTCCTGCACGTAGTGTCGGTGCAACTCTTTGAGGGCACCATTCTTATCGGCTAGGAACTGGGTCACCACGGTGAACTTTCGTGTGCTGTCGACCTTGAAAGAGCCGCCGCGTCCATAGTAGTCGGTGTTGCGGTGGCGGTTGGGGTTCCATCCGCAGCCCGACTTATCGCATACACCCTCGGAGCCGCACTCCGCACCGGTGCATTCGTAGAGGCCGGGTTCGCTGCAAGGGTGAGGTGCAATGTGGGTAGCTCGAGAGTTTGCCTCCCAGATGTCAAGCTCGTTGCAGCATGAACCTCGTCCAGCAATGTTGCCCTTTGTCATGTTAGTCATGATCGAACAGCGGGGATAGTACACTTACCACTCCGTTGATGAACGGAATCACGAAACACTGGGCGTCGCAATATCCAGTACCGTAGTACGCCCCGGCCTTGTTATGAGGACTCAGGCTCTTGCCACCATCCGCTAGCATCTCGGAAAGGTAGAGGGCGCTGTTCATGCCGCAAGGCAGCTTTGACATTTCGACGTCAAACGTCAGCTCGGAACCTGTAAGATACATCATGTCGTATTCTTGCTCGTTCTCGTCCAGCAGGTAAACCCGAGGAGAGACTGTGACGTTTTTGTGCATCTGCCGGAGGCGGAGCTCGCTGCCGGATGTGCTGATTCCCTGGACTTGGTAGTCGGGGACGCCCTCGATGATGCAGTTTTTGGCGCAAGACGCAGCATCGGGACATGCCGTGCTGTTTGGCCGCTCGCCCCAGTTGCCGCAGTGGAAGCCGTTGGAGGCTTGGCGAATGGGGTGCTGGCTCGACTCGACGACGATGTAGTTTGTATGCTTCTTGCAGCCGCCGAGGACTGTGCATCGGAACGTGTCAAGCCTGGGATGCACCTCGGTTGTGTTGCCGGGCGTCTGACCAGCAGCCAGTTGGACGACCACGCCAAAGAAGAGAAGTGCAAGAGAAGCCATGTTGAGCCGTTGAACTTGAACTTGACAATAAAACTATACGCATAAGATAGTTGCGAAGATAGCACTGTAGTCGGTAGATGTTGTCAGGTTATGTGCTCTGTCCTCGTGCTACACAAGCAATGTGCAAAGGAAATAGGGATCGTCCTGTCCAGCATGAGGCTGAGACCTTTGGAAATTGGCCCCAACCAAATAAGCCATCAAAAGTCGTTTCAAAACCCCGTCGGCTTACCGATTTAGGCAAGCTTTCAGGAGTTGACAGGCCGGTAAAAAGTTAAAATGGCTCTGCTTCCCCCGTTGGGATACGGAAGAGGCGAATAAAGCTTCAAGATGATCCGAAGGAAGCATGGAAAGGCGGCAGTTGTGGAGAGCACGGAATTGCATGCGGCCCGACAGCCCGTTTATATGGTTGTATCTGTAATATACATGAAAAAGGTTTCCCAAGAGAGTTTCGAAGTGTTACCCTCCGCTGTTTCATGCTCCTTCCACAGGTAATTAAATCTTAAAGCTTCCACCAACCACGATCCTGTACAACCACACAATGCTAGGTCTTGGTAAAACCGCCCGGACATACGTTTGAAGGAAACTTGCACATTGGTGTCTTGCAGCCTCGGAAGACACGCGTCGTTCTGGTCTCAGAGACCAGCGCGCCATCTGCCCTTCCGATGACGCGTGTAGGCCAATTATTTTGCATCATTATCTCCCGTCAACCAGCTCTTGTCCATAATTTTTGCCCCAACAACAGCTTCACGCTTTCTCTGTGGTCTGCCTCGATCCTGCCCGACCTCTTGAATTAGCAGCGGATCCACAACGCTCCATGCCCCACATCAACGACTTGGGGAGGCGGCTAATTGCGGACATGGACGCCGAGATAACGGGTGAACACCCGTCTTGTGGATGGCCAGGGTAAGCTACCCGCCCGGCGTGATCTGACAACCGGCCGTGCACACATCAAGTCAAATCGTGCCAGTCTGTTCTCACCTCCCTCCTCACCTACTTTGCCTCGCACTTTCCACTTCGAACACGGCAGAGCCGTGCGATTGACCGGGCGCCGCTGCACATCCCGATACTCAGCAAGTCTATTGGCCTCACAAGCTGCGCCTAGCTACAGGGGTCCTTTTCAGCTGCTGATGCCTCCCTTCCCCGCACGAGAAATCCCGCAAAGATGTTGCTGCCCAAGTTGTCAGTCGTGACACTCCATCGTCATCCCGACTCATCGATCGGAGCAGAAGCCATCTCGCTGATATCGTCATATCGCGCAACAAGGTCAAGGTGCCCTCTCTGTGAAGATGACGACTCACTTGTTAAAGAAAGCAAAATCCAAGGCCAAAAGGTTATTGCAGGTCGAACCCCAAGGAATTGTTCAGGGCGATTATTGGCGCCAGCGGATTGAGCAGAATCGTCTCTATATGGATGTTGAAGACCTGCCTTTAGAGATCCGCGATACGCTAAACCGAGACCAGCAGATAGTATACGATACATTTATTGGTCACTTCCAATGCGGCAGCGAGGAGCAGGTTATACTCCATGTTGACGGTGGTGGCGGGACAGGCAAGTCCTACATGATCAAAGTCCTGTCTTCGCATCTTCAGAGGCTCGCTGGTAACCGGCCAAGTCCAATCTGGAGAGCTGCACCCACGGGCGTTGCAAGCAACCAGATAATGGGGACAACAATACACTCTCTCCTCCGGCTACCTGTGGATAGGGCTTTTACAGAGCTATCCCCAGCAGATGCTAATGCTATTCAGAAGAAGCTACGGGACGTTAGGTATCTTGTGATCGATGAGAAAAGTATGCTAGGTCTGCGTCAGCTTTCGTGGATCGGCAAACGCCTCCACCAAGTCTTTCCTGGCAGAGCAGCCGAATTCTTTGGCAGCATAAGCATTATCCTCGTTGGTGACTTCTTCCAGCTCCCGCCGATTGCGAACAAGCCTCTCTACTTTGATGGGCCACTCAAAGACCTGCAAGAGGTCTCTGGCCAGACGGCATACAGGGCATTCAACTACACTGTCTTCTTGAAGAAGGTCCAGCGGCAACAGGGCGATGACCAGGCTGGCTTTCGTCTTGCGCTGGAAGAATTACGTGGTCTAAAGTTATCCATTGAATCATGGAAACTTCTGAGCCAGCGTGTGCAGGTCAAACTAAGCCAGCGCGAGGTAGATACGTTTGATGCTGCTATTCGTATCTATAGCAAGAAAGCTCGTGTTAACGAGTACAACTACGAGCACCTCGTCCGTCTGAAGTACCCAGCAATTCAAGTCATGGCCAAGAACATTGGTAACGGTGCTGAGAAGGCAACACCTGAACAAGCTGGCAACCTGGCTGGCCAGTTTCCAGTATGTATTGGTGCTCGTCTCATGCTAACCCAGAACATCTGGCAGCCAGCAGGCCTGGTTAATGGGGCCCGAGGGACAGTATATGACATCGGTTGGGCCCCTGGCGCTGATGCACATCGTGACCCCCCATCTGTCATTATGATGGTGATGGATAAGTATACCGGGCCATCAATTTAACCACGGATGATGGACGCGAGGTAGTACCCATACTCCCAGTGAAGCGAGACTTCTTTCTTGGGACATCCGCGTGTACACGGAAGCAGTTCCCACTTATGGCATCATATGCCATTACGGTTCATAAGTCACAGAGCATCACAGTGGACAAGATGGTGACGGATCTGTCTGAACGGGACTTCCAGACAGGACTTAGCTATGTTGCAGTGTCCAGGGTCAAGATGTTAGACGGGTTAATGATCGATGCCCATTTGAACGGGCATCTCTCCACTATGAGAAGCTACCTGATGGCAAGTGTGGTTCTATAATGTTATTCACGATTGAGGCTCTATAAGTCCTAACAGATTAGCAGGTGTTTTGATGAAAGTCCGGGACCAGGACCGGCGCAAGCAATAGCAACTTGACCGGCCACTATTCCAACCTGTTTTTTCTTGATGACGTCGCTATAATACACAGAGAATGCGAAAAAATGTCACGCATAGAGATACATCCTTCGGACTGTATTACACCCTCCCCACCGCCGGTGAGGGTGTCAGCATATTTTATTTAAATAGTATTTTGTTGTTATTAAATGAAGGGTGTTAATGATGCCTTCGTTGCCCGATCTTGTGGAAAAAGGTGGCCGGTTTCTGGGGTGGGGGCTTCCTACCACTGGCCTCTCGGTTAGGTGACATTCTCTGGCCAGAATATGATCATGCCAGAGACAACCGGGCATTCTATTTACCTCATCTAGATCAATTTCTAAGTAGCTAAGCCGCCGGGGACACGATGTGGACAGCATGTATGTACCACCATCGGTCGCGGGGACTTTTTTAGTAAGACTAGTTGACTCCGGTACGTTTGATCTTATGTTCATGGGCCCGCTTAAGATGATTCGAAAGGATTTGAGACTGGTAGAACGCAGGTTGCAGTGCTTGCAATTCTCTTAGCTGGCCGTTCCCTAAACGTGCAATTCCCAACAAGAAACACAACGATCCCGAGGCAACGGATTCTGATAACCCGCTGGGTTTCAACAGACAGTGCTTCCCTTTGTCCTCTAGCGTGGACGCCATAGAAGACCTTTCAAATCTTCTAGTACGAGTAAGTGGTCGAGTAAGTGGTCGAGTAAGTGTTCGTGGAAACATGAAGCAACAGAGACATGAAATTCTAGAAGATGCTATGAAAAGAGATGGGCCCACTTACTTTGGTTGCGTTCCTAGAGAATCTCCTCGCAGTTGGCGTCGAATCGAAGGTTGAAAAGCCTCGCATTTTGCATGAATTTTTCAGTCTTGTCGAGCTCCCTGTCCCGGCCAAAGAGCGTCTCGACGAACTCGATGCCGGCATGCTTGCCTGGACCTGATGTCTTTCGCTCGGCAGCCTTGAGCATGGAGTACTCGCAGGCCTTGAGAAGCCCCCTCAGCTTCTCACTAAGACGCTCACCGGCGTCAATGAACTCCCCAACAAGGACCCGGTTCTTAGCCCTACCCACAACTTCCTTAGCTCGCTTCATCTTGCTGGCCAATTGAATGAGGAGAAGTCAGAGTTCACCGGCCATATCGGAGAGGGGGGTAGCCGGGCCGTGATGGTAATTAGTCCAGTCATAGATCCACTTGCCAAGGCTATTGGCATCAAACACACTGCCCAGCAGCAGGACGGGCTCCTCAGTGGAATCCCAATTCTTGAGTGAGTAGCCCTGAGGGATGTGGTGCCTTCCGGCATCAGCCTCGGTGGCCTTGGGAGTAGCCAAAATCGGCTTTGTGATGCAGTGGCAGCTGGTAGGTCGGACGAGTTGGGGCTGGGTTGGCATGGCAGCGGTCGAGGAACGGCGGCTATGCACGAAACTGGTGGGAGGCTGGGGTTGGGGCACAGGCGTCTGCTCTCGACCGTGGAGCTTTTTATAATAGGCGGTGGGGGCGGCAGCTTCCGGGCCGTCATTGTGATCGTAATTAGTGTACAATCCCAGATCGTATTTAAAGTCTTGAGTGTATGGCGCGGGTCGGTAGTCGTGATGATTGCTGAGGCGCGACTGCGCAGGAAGCACGTAGGTGTGTCCCAGAGCCTCGATGATCTCGTCCTCGTCAGACTCTCCATAGGGGTTGGAAGCCCCGATAAAGGCAAACGAGTATTGGCGGTCGCACTTGGAGCGCCGAGACGAAGCGGAGAGCCTGGGCGATAAAGAAGTTCTGTGGTCTATAACTGCAGTGCTATACTGCCCTAAGCTGCTGTAGCGGGGAGAGCCCTTGGGTGGACGAGGGCTGAAGTTACCCTGCTGGGAGGAGCTGTTGAAGCGTCCGAAGTCTGGTTGGGCTGTGGGACAGTGATGGATCGTCTCAGCCCAGGCGCGATAGGGCGAGGGATTAGGAGTTACAGATGACATCCATGGGTAGACACTGGCGTGGTTGAGGATTGGGCTCCATCTAGGAGTTCCTGGAAAAGGGTAACTCATGATCTGGTAATGAGGTGATGCGAAACTGATATCCGCCAAAGAAAAAAAACTAACCGCTCTCTTCCAAGCTCCTACAGATTTTGCTGGTGAAATTCTGGAATTTTCGAGATTTCTTGTTCTTTTCCCTTTGTTTAGCATTGATGTGGGGTGTGGGATGGTAATCCGTCTTGTCATTTGCTGCATAAACAAAACTCTGGTTTACAGTGTCAACGATCAGGACGCGCCTGAACCTCAGCAGAGGCCGATTTCTTCCTCAGCTTTTCGGTGCAATGTAGAATATAGTTCTGGTATCGAGGGTATTCCTAAAGAAATTATCCGGGTTGGCACGCGAGCAGACGTCATAATCGAGTATTCTTAAGAGGGGTTTGGTCGAGCCTCTGCATCGACGGCTTGGCCACGTAATGTTTGTTAACTGCAACACAGCGGTTCGCCCGCTCAGGGATTCAACATGTGAAAATCGCACTGCTGATGTCGGTGAGACGAGGCTTCAATCCGGGATGGTTATCAGCTAAAACAGATGACAGTAAGAAGCGCACAAGCAGCTCGGGCAGACTTTGAGATATCCGCGGAGCGATCTTGATTCACCCACCTATCACCTCCTACTGAAGCCCGACAAATTGATGATCCCCAGTGTTTGCGGAGCTCCAAGAGCTATCAGCAAGAGCACGGACCTCCGATCATCAACTGCCGTGTAGCAGACCTCCGACGCCCATCATGGCTCCAAGACAAAGTTTATATGACGAAAGATCAGGTGAAAACATGATGGCCAAAACTCTTAGGTGAGGAGGCGTCCTCGGAAATTCTCCATAGAGCTCTTGTCCCAATACTCATTCGGTCTGTCCGAGTACATGCTTGTGTAAATTATGAACGCCCCCCCTCTCTTTTTTTTTTTTTTTTTTTTTTTCGCAACCCAGTCGGGGCCCGTCCAAGCCACTCTATACGGTCGCACATTACCACATGGGTGACAAATCCATGTACGAAAATGACTCGAGCTATTTCGCACATAGGCTTTAGGCGTTTTTATATAGGGCTACAGTATTGATATGATAGCGCACTGTCTTGAATGTAGCAGAGCTGATGCCATACCAAGCGGTGCTGATGCCATTCCATCGGCGCCGAAGCTCCGATTATGCCGGTTCAGAGGGGGCGGAATATTGCAGCTGGAAGCCTTGGAAGGAGGTATGAACTCCGACCTCTACCACGATCTCGACCCCCTGGTCTGCATCTCGCACAATGCCGAGGCCCCGTAAGGACTTGGGGCGCGTCAAGGGCTTGATCCTCGAGCCGCGGCGAGAAGGACTATCCATTGACACTATATGTGCCCATCTCCGCGACGATGGGCACGTACTCAACGTCAGAATCCTGAAAAGGAGGTTAGCGGAATGGGATGCCCAGGAGTACTTCCCCCTTCACTCAAAGATTGATATCAACACCTTCGTCGAGCTGATCAAAGGCCACTTCTACCGATACGGATATAGCGACACTTCCATCGTCCGTGATCTCAAGCGACGCGGCATCGAGATCTCCGAGCGGACTGTACAGGAGTATCGTCTGAAGCATGGCATGAAGCGGCGCTTCCGAGATCTGGCTGAACGACAGGAGGCTATTCAAAAAGCAAGAGAGTTCCTCTTCCAAGACGACCGTCAGTCTTCAAGCATCAGAGGATTTGGCAGGGGGTATCTATACCATTACGTCCGCATCCGTGCCGGCGTCCTTGTCGGCCAGAATACCTTATATCGCGAGTACCAAACGAACCCAGAGTGGAAGAAGCGGGCCGAACAAAGACGCCTTGCTGATTGGAAGCACCGGAAGAACTTCCAGGTTCCTGGGCCTAACTTTATGTGGTCTCTCGATGGGTACGAGAAGCTCAAGAACTTCGGCTTCTCTATCTACGCCTGTATCAACACGTACTCGAGAGCCATCATCTGGATATATGTCGGCAGGGGGAACATGACTGCGCTGAGTTCACTCAAACAGTTTCTACGGACTGTGTCGTACTCAGGGGTCCGCCCCCTTTTCACCCGCTCGAATCATGGTATCGAGACTCCACTTTGGACCGGAGCCCAGGCGATTCTCGCCGACCTTGATCAGACAGAGCTTCGGTATACCACCGAGGATAACGACCAACGAGTCCACAGGCAGGGAGCGAGACTGAGCTCCTGTCATATCTGGGGCCCAAGCACATCTAACCAACGGATCGAGTTTTGGTGGGAAAAGCTACTCAAAGGTGTCAGTCAGCGCTGGATCGCGTTCTCACACGAGCTGATTGATAGCGGCCTCTTCCAACCAAACCGTCTTGCTCACCAGATCGCGGTGTACGCTCTCTATGGACCGATGATCCGTCAAGAGGTTGCGGACTTCACGGAGATGTGGAACGGCCATCGCATCCAGCCACAGAAGAATAGGGAGCATCTCGTCGCCGGGATCCCGATGGATCTGTATAATACAAGCGAAGTGGAGAACTGGGCAGTCAATCTAGGGCCTGCGGTTCGAAATGGGCTTGCCCAGATGATGACCGCTGTCGATTCTATCGATATAGACGATCTGCTTGACCCAATAACAACGGACTGGTGTGATCAACAGCTCCGGGATCTTCAGTTCGATGGTCAGCTAGATGGGGAGCTTGATCATAAGCGGCCACACCTCGCGATCTACTTACGGCTTAGAGACAAGATTCAGGTTCATCTCGACTGCGGGGCAAGTCCGGTGCTGAGCATCCCAGAGAGTCCAGTTGGAGGGCAAGAGAGATTCGTACGTAAAGTACTCCATCGCACTCAAAAGCTAGCTGACAATGCTTTAGCTTCAGCTCCTCGAGCAGAACTACCCTGAGCCTATTAACAATAGCCCTCTCCGGAACTGAGCTACCCGGCGATATTATCAATAGTGTGGACGAGCTGATGGGGGACCTGGGTCACCTTGAGCTAGAGTAGCTACTATTTCCTCGTCTGTTTACGAGGATGCCGACTACTTGGCCTCCTCCTATCAACTCCTCGGGTTCCAGCAGCGGGACCATGGGCAGTGAAGGCAGGGTCAGCCGAGAGCTCCTCATCCTCTGCCTCTACCGAGAGTACTGAGCTTATAGTGTTGAGACCGTATGACTAAGATGGTCCGATCAGCTGGTGGCTGGGATGTGGATCCTATGTGAGGAGCTGTGCTCCTCTGAGACATATGTAACTTAGACCTTTCAACAACATAACACCTTCTACTGCAGCAGTATTGCTTCAACATATAGAGTCTCGAGCCCGTTTCTGACCCGCGCGGGTCTCGTCCACGTCGCTAGTAATAACCTCGATCTGGTCATCTGCGCTAGCTCTCGGGGGTAGAACTGGGCTCAGAGAGGGGCTCAAGGAGGGGGAGTTGAACTCGCTCCCGATTAATAAGGCTGGCTGTACCTTCACCTCGGTCTTGACTAACTCTTTCTTGATTCCCTTCTCCTTTTTGAACGGCTTTACGGCTGACCTCGCCGTCTTGATATGACGAGGGGCCGGGACTTGTGGTCGAGGAGGCAACGGCTCATAGAAAACAAGGAAAAGGAGATATCTGCCCTCTGTTTTACTGAAACGAAAAGGGCAGTCCTCGCCGAAAAGCTCTGCGACTGTCTGTCTCTCCCAGTCGAGGTCGCTCAGCTCCGTGATACCCTCTTTAATATGGGCGTTCTGAACGAGTCTCTTGTCGAATTGAAGAACAGAAGAGAGGGCAGGCTTGTCCTTGAACTGAGGGGAAGAAGATGCTGTCGAACCAGAAGTGGACAGGTAAAGATGGTTCCTCGTCGACGAAGGGGCGCAAAGCGACCTTCAGCAGCTCTCTAGCCAAAGACCACTGGGGCTCCTCGTCTTCGTCTAGTATTTCCCATGGGTCAGGCCTCGCAAGGAAGACAGTGAGACGCATCGAGATCTTCCGTCTGCTCTTGTTTTGGCTCTGTTTAGCCACAGCCTCACTGAGTTGCGACGAGCTCGCCCTCATGCCCCTCGCGATCCGACTCTGGGTAAGTTTGGCATCTCGATACACGGCTGAGGGCCGCGATGCTGCGAGGATACGGCCAGGGCCGTCTCCAGAGCCGGTGAAGATCGTCTGTGAGGGCGTGGAACGACCAGAGGCTGTTAGGTCGATAGACTGTATAGCGGAGGAGGTGGAGGCTGTCTCAACGTCTCGAAACGGGACTGGCGAGCTGTCGAGGATGGGGATGCTCGTGGGCCAACGTCTGCCGCAATATGGACAAAGATTGGACCCTGGGTAGCTATCGCGGATGAAATCGTGGCTCCGTTGGTACGATTTAGGGGCCACGGTCTTCGGAACATCGGGACATATCTGCGATAGGACGTGATCGGGCATATCTACGTACAAGACAAGGTCAGTCACACAATCTCATGATGGATAGACCCGAGCTTACTTGGGGAATGGATGGGGATAGCCCATGACTGCTACGAGGTGGCGATGGGCTGGGTATTGATGCTGGTGTGTATGTGTGAGTGAGTGAGTGAGTGAGTGAAAAAATTGTGACGCGTCACCAGGAATTATCACGACATATTCCCTAGTGGAGATGCCATCCAAATGGAGAGATACCTTCCGGATAGTGTGCAGTACTGTAGTCTTGCAAGGGTCCACAAAATTACTAAGTATTTTAACATGGTTGAGGCTTCCCAAAAGGGTTTTGTCACCCATGTGGTAATATGCAACCGTATGTCAAGCTCCGGAGACCTTCGCTTACTGTTGGAGGCAAGGATCACGATGAGAGTGAACGACCACAACTAGCGTCAGGCAACAGCCTGCTGTCTATGAATCGGCAGACTAAACACGGGTATAAGAGACCGACTCTCGTCGCTCCTTTAGATAAGAAATCACACGCTCCTTTTGATCCTCAATCTACACTGATCTTTTGTTCGATGTCTGCATTCATGTATCGGTGCTAGGTTGACAGTTGATCAAAAACCTTGTTGCTGCTTGGGCGTGCCGTTCCTGTACCGGTAGAATACTACCTAGCTTCAGCCTCTGCCACCACTTAATTGCAAGAATCGTTTGACCCGACTTCACTTTGACCGAGATTCGTACTCACGGCATTAGCGTCTCTAGGTGGAAACAGTTACTTTCACAGGTCGCAATTTTGGTCTAGACTAGTAGGAAGGGGACTGACGATGGTTTCAAATATCACCAACAGGAAATATCTATCTAAAAGGAATAAAGCCATGACATGTTCGAAGAGCCTCAATATTCCGCAATATAACAAGGTATTTCAATCATGAAAAAAAGTGAAACATATCCTGCAAAATCATGCGCCATATGCTGTGCGCTTGAACCTCCTCCATCCAGGTATCCAAGGATTCTCGCTCGGTGTTAGAGGAGGGATATAGTACGTGATGGGATGCCTAACACTCTCGCCTTCTCGGTCCAGTCTTTCAGTAGCATATGCAGAAGGAAAACCAATCCTAGACTTTCCACCACCGGCAAAGAAAATCATCTTCTCGCGGTCATGCCTCTCATATAAGGCGTCAAAGTGTAGCTTCGTCAAATTTGCCGTCTTGCTGGTACAGTGATCGAGAATTGGCCGAAATGTTCCTGTACTTAGAATCATACTCTCCAGGGACAGCTCGCGGACTCTTGTCCGCTTAACAAAGTCAAGTAAGTCCATCTCCCTAGCAGAGATCCCGCAAAGTCTGCAATGCTGTAGGATGGGCAACCTGTCCATCTCGACTACGCGCTGTAGAATGTTTTCGCAACAGAAGCGACCGATCAAGTCCGAATAACCTGTCGGGATCCGGAGATAATCTATTTCCAGATTCTCAAGTCGGTTACACAGCCGGAGGAGTCTTGAAAGACCGACAAAGTTGTTTTCATCTTCAGCTTCTGCTTGTACCTCGGCTGCATCCCGCCTCGGGGGTTGCCCCTCGTCATGCTCATCCTCGTGTGTGTCTTTGTGAAACCTGAAAACTCGAGTGGAGATGCTTATTGATAGTGACCTTAAAGTTGCAAAGGACTCGGCAAACCCGGAATCATTCCAGTCGATGACGTTGAGTTGCTCGCAGGCCAGGCTGCAGTGCTGCATATCCGGTTCGTTGAAGACGTTGAGGCTCTCGATTCGCAAGGTACTTGCAGCCAATGCACGTAAAGCCGTGTCAAATGTGTAGATTGTGCAGAGCCACATACTCTTCCGCAAGGGCATCAAATGTCTTGCATCGGCAGGTAAAGGTGTTTCTTTGTCGTTACGGGCGATGGCTACCCTCAGCGTGAGCGACGGAAGACTTCCATTCTTGCTGTATTTTGCAAGCCCGTTAAACGCTTGGCCAAGTAGATTTATTTCCTGCCTCATCCTTATTTCCTCCTTTTGCCCATCGCTTCGCGTTCTCGGTTTCCTTCGTGTTTTAGATTCGTTGGCAATACCTATGAGGTATAGTTCCTGGACTAGAGATCGAAGACCCCCGGCCTGAATACCCTGAGCGAATATCCGTAGAGCATCGGCTGTAACGTCGACGTGTTTGGAACGAAAGAAAGTCTTGAAATGATACTGAGAGGATTTCAGGGCAAGAGATTTGCAGCTTAGGCGGAGATTGCAAATATCGTCCAGGTCTAGCAGATTGACAAAGCATTCGACAACGAGTTCTGGGCAGCTTTCCAGATCTAATGGCATGTTGCAAATGCACATCAAGCTGGGGTGAGTGAGATAATGGCGGTCGGGTCCTCTTGGTCCTTGAGCTGAGCATGTGGACCAGGTTAAAAAGAAGCAAGGTCTGCACGTGATGTCAGCGGCTGCACGCCATGTCTCGACTTCGGCGCCCCTGCAAATTCACACCGCACGCCAAGCCGGCAAAACGGCATGGCCTTGACGCTTAGCGGATACAGTTCAAGAGCAAGTTCGGCGAATCGGTGAAGAGTGGCTGGAAGGAAAGCGTAGCGACACGGGCACAGGGGCGTCGCGATTGACGTAGATCCAGAACCTTATCCCACCGAAACAAGTTGTGGGCCCTTAACTCTATTCCCCAATCAGGGGGGGGTCTCATACGTTCACAGCCGGCTTTACCTCAGCAGGCTCAGACCCACTCACTAAGCGCACAGACGTACCGATCACGTGCTTCTGTGAGAGGGCCTGAGTGGTTTCCGACGCGTTTTGGTGCGAGTGCGACTGAATTCATTCCATCGACGCGTCCCCGCCACCCCGCACCATCGCTAGCTTGTCCAGGCGAATGCCACAGGCATTTCCATCAGACCGTGGGCAAAAATACGACACAGGACGATTCTTCAACATCGAAGCGCACGATGCATGAACCCGCCACATCATTGTCATCCCTCAGCTCGATAGGCAGCCCGCAATCTATCAGCAGTCCGTCATCTCCTCCGCCATCTCCATCGCAGCGCAATATGGATGCACGAAAACAGAAGCGAGATAGCACCGAGAAGCTTGATCTGATATGGAAATACATACGTGACGACTTGAACTGGTCGATTGGCGACTTTGTTCGAGCTCTGGCAACCTCTGAGGGCCAGCGGAATACTCAGAGGAGGACTGCATTTGCCAAAGCAACGTTCCAAGATGCTACAGTCCTGGTTGCATACGTGGGCCGGTCTGAGAATAGGGTTGTAGCATCCTCTCGAGGTTACTTGATCCAGTACCTAAACATCGGTGCTATGGAGCTGCGGCAGGAGATTGAGCAACTTGGCAAGATAACGCCATTTCTCTATGCTCAGGGTCAAGAGGTGGTTGATTTTGAGCGACTGGACAGCAATCAGATCATCGAGGCCGCTCAGCAGAAGTGCCCACTGCTTATGCAGACTCTGCGGAGTGTTTTGAGGCCACATAACCACCTCAGGAGAGGCTATGAGGGCCATGAAGATAACGGATATCTCATTAACGTCCTGGCAGTAATATGTAGATCGCACCAGCGGAATCGATCGTCGGGTTTCCAGATACAACTGAGCGTATATCTCCACTCCAAAGGCGTTAAAAGACGGCAGTTAGAAGCCCTACAACGACTCGGGCTTTGCTGCTCTTATCACAAGACATTGCAGGTGATCAAAAGGCAGTCAGAGCACGCTGCGAAAGCAGTAGCTGCAAAAGGGCAACAACCAACTGTCGTTACTGCATACGATAATTTCGAGCAGATGGAGCACGTCAAAGAACAACGTGTTGATAATCAGGGCTCGTTCCATTCAGTCACGACTGGACTGCTTATCCAAGGCATTGAGATGCCGGAAGGAGGCCTGATGCAAAGCATGCTGAATCCAGCAGCAAGGCTGCAACTGGAGGATATATTCTTATCCCCAGGGAATCAAAGAGATACCATTGAAGTAGAGGTGAGATTCATTTCCATATCACCCATCCACCTTACGGTTAGCTGATCTTGTAAAGAGGTAGATATCCCGTCATTTCGTGTACGAGTCAATCAGGGCTGCTTTTTCGGACTGCATGTCAATGCCACCGCAACATCCTATGCCGGTGATAGATATCCTACCACGACGGAAGACGGCTCACCTATCGCTTGGTCCTATCCCATACGACGAGAGCACGAATGCAGGCAATCTGGATGTATTATCCAATATCTTCCGGGAGCAATACATACTTGCGTATTGTGATATCACGCGCTAAAGTGATATTCATATTCATATTCATATATTCGCAAAAAGTGTGCTAGAATATTACCCTAGCACTTTAGCACGATTGATATCACTATAGCACTTTAGAACAATTGATATCACTATAGTACTTTAGCACCTATACTGTCAGACATCCGCAAATCAATCAAAATTAACATCAGAGTCTTCATCGCCGCCACTATCAAAACCCGTATCAGTAATTACACCCATACCACCATGAACAGCCTTCTGGATATGCCCTTCACGCAGCCAGTTACCTATGCATTTAACCTTCTCAAGATTCTCGCAAGTCATTCGTTCTCTATCCCAGGAGAGAGTACGTCGACCACCAGAGAAAGCAGATTCCGGATCAGCTGATTCAGGCGCGATCGAGAGGATATCAATAGCCATTCGGCTTAGCTGAGGATAAGTCTTCCGCTGATCCTTATGACACCACTATTGAAGTGGTGATCCACTTATTTTGATGGGTGTTGCCTTGATAAAGTCTTCAAGATCGTCCATACAATTACCCAGATCCTCGGTGACTTCTAACTCTTTAAGTAAAGCGTCCCACTCGTTCGGCTGCCGCTTTTGCGAAGCAGATACCTCATTAACCGACTCTGCAGGTCTAGTCTCAGGCTGAGCTTTGTACTCTTCTTCCCAAATTGTACGGACACCAGCAATGGCGTTCTCGTGCCATGACTCTGGCCAGTGACGCTCAATGTACTTGATTCGCTTTGAAGGATCAAGAAGGAGGGCGGCAGCGTAAACAGGCGCATCTTCGGTCATAGTATAATACTTGTCGAGAATGAACCAGCCCATCTCAATTGAATGAAGGATGCGGCGATCAAGCATCTCTGGCTTCGAGTAATGTTCCTAGATTGGATAATTAGCCAAGCTTGGGTTTTAAGTCTATCAAGAGATAGTAAACCTTGTTCTTTTCATAGTGGCGTAATAAGCCATCCATAACTGTTAATATTTGCGACAAGGTAGAATTCTTACCCTTAGCCCATAAAGTTGCCGACGCGAATGGGTGGAGAAATCTATGTGTTTTTTTAAGGTAATCCTAATCTGATGAGTTGAGGATATTATCGTTGATCTCCTTATCGTAATCAAGTAAGAATTGCTTGATCTATGATTGTCTTCGGATAAGATTATCGATTAGCTTATACTAAGAGTTCCATCGGGTGTCGTTATTGATCCCAAGCCGCAAGCATACTTGATCCTCCCATAGATCACTGTGGATAGATGAATTTCGAAGCTAGACCGCAATGTTATGTAGTTTATGCATCGCCGGGATGGCTTGCCAGCCTCTGAATTTGTCATCCTTGAAATCGGGGGGCTTCCGAGCGGCCCTTTTAGCCTTTCCCTTCCATATCTTACTGAAAGACTGTTCTTGCTGTCCCGAAGCTTTAGACCGCGATGCTGGCTCATTGGCGGATATATCATATAGTGTGAAGTAGAATTGTTTGTACATCTCGGCGCCGGTTACGTCGCTAGCAGCGGCAAGTGCTGCGCGTAAAGCTTCTTTCGAGGACGCAAGGAGAAAGGCTTGAAGGGAGAGATTTATGATATGAGCGATGCATCGGATTCGACGCTGGTTGGGATGGAAAGATATCTAGACTTAGTTAACCCACTACCTATTAATTAACGTTCTAAATAATATATACCGTGTTTATCCTGTAGCATTTGAGAGAGATGCTTTAAATAGGTATTGTTTGAAGTAGCATTATCGCCGGTATGATAGCCGATTTGCTTTGCAATACTGTATTCTTTGATTGCTTCTGCCATTAGAGTTGCTTGGCGCTCGCCACTGTGGCTGTATCGACATTCAGGCATAGCTAACAGGGCCTTTTGAAGTTGATAGCTATTATCAACCCATCTAGCGCATACTGCTAAAATGCCATGCCGATGAGGCGATGTCTAGAGATCGGTCGAGAGATGGATCTTCGATATGGACGCCTGAAGCTTTGCTTTCAATTGGGATCGGTATAAGTCGAAAGTAGTGGTAATATGACGCATAGCTGCGTCGCGGGACGTGAGGAGAAGATCCTCAATAGCCGGATTGCATGCCAATATGATATCCTGCATCTCATCCCATTTCACCGCGGAGAATGGTAAACGACGGCGTGTGAGAAGACCGACAATCGATTCTATATATTGCTGTCGGTTAAAGACGCGGCGTAAAGTGGTATCTGATGGCCGACTGTGAAAAAAACTGTCCATCCGAGGCTGCTTTGATGGTCGGGTAATAATATCTGAGCCGTGCTCGTCTATGGTACTGGCCTCCGTCTGAAGAATAGAGGCATGTTTCCTTTTCGCGTGGTAAATAGCATTGCCATGCTTTCTATTTAACCATGGGCTATCTGGGGGACAATGAAGGCATTCATATATAACACGACCAGACGTCTTTCGTTTTCCAGATGGGCCTAGTTTGGTCTTCTCTGGATGAGTGGTACGGAAAATGACGTCGAAGCTAGATGATTCGAAGGGCAGATCATCGGGTGATGCTCTAGTCTGTGATCGAGTAAGGGTATTAGTGATAATTTTTGAAGATGAACTCATAATTCAATATTGAAAGTCGAGGCAGCAGACTGTCGGACAGCGCGCTCTCACTAGGTAACTTATAATCTAATGATGATCGGAATGATTGTCTTCTTGCTCTCCTCCTTCTTATAGGTAAAGAGGCGAGGCTACGATACTAGATCTGCTGACCCTGCAACAGACCTGTAACACTGTTCTGACGATTTACGCGTAATCGTGACACCGTTTCTTGTGGCTGCCTATGCAACACTATTATCCATGTCACTTCTCTAACCCCAGGGATGGATATCTTACGAACGGGAATCGAATTGATAGATTAATTCGATGCCAAGTCTTACGAATATCGAATCGAATTTCTTGGCGTTCAATTCGATGTTGAATCTGCCACAGGCCCGTTCGATTTGCATCGAATCGAAGGTGGAAGGTCTCATTCGATATTCGATTGCGTCGAATCGAATGTGGCGTTTTTCATTTAATCGAACAGGCCATATTATATTCGCCATCGAATCGAACGGGCCCAAACTTTCGATCGCAATCGATCGATTCGGTCGAATGAGTGACGCGGTTCGCTGAAACTCACGCGGGGCTCGTTTTAGTGTCATTTCTTGAACGCGTTAACCGACCCCTGACGCTACCTGACGCGATCGAGCTTGATTTGGTGTCTTGAATGCCCAGGCTATGTGGATGTGCTAAGATGTGTTAGTGTATACATCTAAACCGCCGAGACTTACACGTTAGAATAGGTATCGTGCAACTGCAGCAATCATGCTTCCTCGCATCCCATAAACGACTACTTTCTAAAATTTCAATAGTAATTTATTGAATGAGACTATTTCCCAATTCCCATGTGGACTATGTCCAGCGTGGGAGAGGTTGAAAAGCGAATCCTCGTGACCATGAAATGCGACTAGTGCCGTTTAGGGGGTACTTGCGCAAGTGTGGGGGAATATGTGAGAACCTGGTATGTATGTATGTATGTATATTTTTCGTCCGGGGGGCCGTGAGGCTCCAGAAGTCTCCTAAGGGAGCACAGGACGTGCTGAGCTACGGGAGTCTACCTATGATCTAACCATACAGTGTCCCCTATCCAGCATATCATCGGCACAAATGGCGCATTACATCGAGCCTGTTACCCGTCAGCGGGCGGTCCAGGCACGGCTAGTAAATAGTAGCCGCGGGGCAGCTCATGACTAGGATAGTCATGGTGGAGGGCTGTGGTTGAGGATGGCCGCAGCCAGACAGAGAGCGTTGCGGCTCCCTGTCTGGCCAAGCCTATGTAATAGAAAGAGGTAACAACAGAAGAGAAAAGAGAATAAAGGAGGGGGCAGACGCCACTGCATCTCAGGTCGGCCCCTGTCTAGTAGCGAGGGCAGATCCTATCAAAGAAGGCGCTTATCTTGGCCAGCTTGACGAACTTATCAAAGTCTTTTCCTAACGCCAGATTCACTGCCGTATTCGGCGATGGAGCGAGCCTCGCTCGCTTCCGTGGCGGTACCTTTCTGCAGTAGAAGATATGGTCAGGTGTTTTGCGTCGATTGCATGAGCAGAGTACTCGTGCTTCAGTATGATTGAACCTCTCGTGGTATGCGGCAAAATCCCCGTGAAGGGACCTTGCGGCGAGCAAGTGGTGCAAGACCGTACGCGGGAGCGATAGCTCCGGCGGGCAAGCTACTGTCGCCTTGAGATTCAATCTCTTGTACTGCTCAGGGGAGGCGGAAGACCACCAGGTTCCGAATGCTTCCTTCGGTTTCAGCCTTGCGAATCTTCGCAAGTAGGCCAGCGTTGGCCTAGCGCCCTCGGGCTCGGGCAGCGAGGACGCTGCTTTTGCTAATTTATCCGCTTGTTCGTTACCGGGGATGTTGGTGTGGCCCGGTACCCAGCGCACCTGAGCAGCCCCATGGGATGCTGCTAAGGACTGGAACTCGAGGAAGACTTCCTGGGAGGAGTCTGATGGTGTGCCCCGCAGGCATGTAGCAGCGGCGAGGTTGTCCAGACAGATGAAGATGTCTTGAGTTGCTGACTCTTGCAGGTTCAGGGCGGCCTTTAAGCCCTCTAATGCTCCTGCTGCTTCGGCATCGAAGACCTCGGCCGGCCCGAGGCGACCGGATCCATCAGAGATCGGGAGACCGTTCTGGTGGACGGTAAAGCCGTAGCTAGCTGCCCCGTCCGAAGACAGGGAGCCATCTGAGTATACGACCAGGACGAGTGGATTGAGAGTCTGGACCCAGTGAAGGAAGGCCTCAGCCGTCTTCTCTTTCGATGCTGTCTGCAGCGGTGTCGTTTGCTCATCGCTAAAGCGTTGCTGGATAAGCTTTGGTCGTGCGCAGGGTGCGAGGAGCTCGTCGGTGCGTTGAAGCCGTGTCCTGAAGCTGCTCTCTGGCGGTGCTTGGTATTTTCGTTTGATAAGGTCGTGGTAGGTAGGTTGGCGGGGTGGGCGTGTCCGGCTCGCCAGGGGGTGAGCCTCATCAAGCGACTTGAGTCGCGCCGAGAATCTGAGTCGCCTTGCTTCGAGTAGCTGATCAACCGGCGGTATCCCGCTTTCTCGGTGGAGAGCAGCGATTGGTGTTGTCCTCCAGACGGGAAGTATGGCTCTCATGGCCTGGTTCATGGCTTTCGTCATTCTTTGTATGAGATGCTGATTACTTGATGGCATGTCCTTGGCAGGCTGGCTCCACCGCGGCCTGGTCCTGCCCGGGTACCACGCCTCGGAGCCGTGCAGTAGCACTGGCTCGACACACGCTCTGACGGCGCTTCGCACGGCGCTCGGGAGAGGACCGTGTATCGTGTTGGTCAGTCCTCGCAGGTGGTAGGCGACGGCCTGTGCCTTCGCCGCCCACTTTTCGACATGGATCCGGAACGACAGCCTGCTATCGAGCCAGATGCCAAGCCAGCGTAGAGCTGACTCGGGGTGTTTCTCGACATCGCCGTGACTTACTGCCGGTGCCGTCCTGAGTTTGCCGCGGGAGAAGTGCATGACTTCAGTCTTCTTCGGGTCGAAGGACACGCCATTTTCCGCGCCCCAACGCACCATCTCCGCGATGGCGCTGGATGCCATGGCAGCACTCTCGTCTACTGTGTCGCCTATGGATAGGATGGCCGTGTCATCTGCGTAGCCGAAGCGGCCTTGGGGGTTGCCCAGTCGGTAGATTGGTTCGGTATAGAGCAGGAAGAGGATCGGCGATACCGGTGAGCCTTGGGGGAGGCCGCACTGGAGAGGGGTGAAGGGGGTAAGGGTGTCTTGATACCTGACACGGGCTGATCGATCCCTCATGAAGGACTCGGCCCATCTAGCCAGATGGTCAGGCCAGCCTTGTTCGCGAAGACGCAAGACCAGTCTGTTGCACATGACGGTGTCGAAAGCACCTTGGATGTCCATCGTGACCAGGGTGGCCACCTTCTTGCGTGCAAACGCTTCTTCGATATCATGGATCAGGGCGGCCACCAGGTCTGTTGCTGACCTTTTGGGAGAGCCCCGGCTTGCTGTGGGTGAAGGACGCTGTAGTGGACAGCTGCCCACGATAGACGGCGTGCGATCAGACGTTCCAGCCCTTTGCCGAGGCAGGAGAGCAGAGAGACAGGTCGCCAGGCCCTTGGCGACGTGAGGTCGCGGCGTCCGGGTTTGGCGATCATGACCACTTCCGCCTCCTTGAACGGTTTCGGGTGGTGGCCTGTCGTCAGGCATCCTTTAAACAAGCGGCAGACGTGCGTCCCGATGATGTGCCATACAGCCTTGAGGAGATCCACTGTGATGCTATCTGATCCTGGAGATGTATTGCCTGTGTGAAGAGTCGCGTACTGAACCTCGTCCGGCGAAATCTCCAGCGGGAATGGGATCGATCTAGGAGAAGAGACTGATATCCAGGGGTTTGTGATGTCGTCTTCAGCAGTCCGTCGTTCCAGTGTGGCTTGCCGAAGTGCGTTGGCCTTATCCATCTGAGACTCGTATACGACATCGTCGACCTGTAGCGGTGGGGGCTGGAAAGGTCCTGGAGATTTTAGCCAGCGGACAGCTTTGAAAACAGCACTGCTGTCGGAGAAACTATCGATGAGGTTTCGCCAATACTGTCTTTTAGCCCGGCGGACCACGCGATGGAGGTCCCTCTTGGCGATCTGGACATCCTGATTGAAGCCGCGAGGGTAGAGTCTTCTGACGGCACGAAAAGCTGCGGCGGCGCCGACACACTCCTCGGTCCACCACGGAGCAGAACGCGTGCTCTTCCGTGAAGGCCGTCCGGCTGCCTTCGCTGCCGACATCAAGAGATTCACGAGTGCGGAGGCTAGCTCATCTAGGTCCGCCGGAGTCGAATCCGCGAGGGGATTTCTGCGGCCCCGAGCTCTACGATCTCTACAAATCGTTTGAGCTCGTCGTCTGCTGTCACCCGTACCTTGCCCAGCTGAGTCGGAGCTGGCCTGACGTCGGGCAGCGTCAGGCTAAGCGTGAAGTGGTCGGAGCTAGTGGCGAGATGGTCCTCGACGATAGCCTCGGCCAATGGCATATTCGTGAAGGCGAGATCGATCGTATTGCCATATGGGTTTGTTGGGATGTCCAGAGAGTTGAGTAGGTTTAGATCGTTTTCTGATGACCAGGCTGCGATCTCCTGGCCGCGGTTGGTAGTAGGGCCTGTCTGCCAACTACGATGTCTGGCATTGAAGTCGCCAGCAACGAGGCAGCGTCCTGGGACAGGCCACTGCAGCAGTGTCTCCAGGGCGTCATGCTCATCGTTCTGACGATAGAAGTTGACTATCGTCATGCCGTTGATCGCCAGCCAGAGAATGTCTCGAGTCTGGAAGGGCCTGATCTGATCAGCCAGGAGCCTTGGGTCTCTTCGGACATATGTCATGACCCTCGGCCGAGTGTCGTTACTATCCCACATCTCGACAGGTGCGAATGCGTCGTATGCCGGGTGGGTTTTGGTCAGGGAGAGGCTGTCTGTGTGGGCCGTCCATGGCTCCTGCAGAAGGACGATGTCGTATCGTTCAGAGTCGGCCAGCGCCAGGGCGCAGTCGTGGGCCTGAGGGATCTTGCCGACGTTTGCCTGGAAGATCCTGAGCGGCTTCCTGTCGTTCTTTTGAGTCCGTGAGTACTTATTCCTGGTCATGAGTACGGGTGATAAGTACTATTCGACGTTTCCTTGGTGAGCCTGGTCTGGGTTGCTCGGGCTCCTCCTCCCCTTCGTAGCCGGCCTGGGGGGTCGTGGCCACCATGATGCACGAAGGTGCGCCTGATGCCGCTGGACTTGGAGCACGAACGCTCAGCTGTTCAGATGATGTGCTGTCGTTTCTTTGTAGAATAGTCGCGTTGTCTTGTTGAGTTTCTAGTCGTGATTCCAGGTGACGTTGTCGGTATGTCTGTGCGCCCACTGCCCGGACGTGTTCTCGTTGCTCTCTGGTGAGCCGGCGGAAGACGCCGTGCACTTTCCTCGGCCGAGCAGGGCACCCTCGGAAGCAGGCCGGATGAGGACCTAAGCAGTTGATGCACTGCTCTGATGCAGCGCAGTCGTCTGCACTGTGTCCAGTCTTACCGCAGCGTTGGCAGACTGGCTGTCTGTGGCAGTTGCGGGCTAAATGGTAGTCCCAGCATGTTTCACATTGTCTGAGGCGGTCAGTCTTATCGAGAAGTCTAGCCGCGCGGCTGCCAAAGAGAGACCAGTATCTCTTCGTAGGCTTCAAGAAGGACACAAGTAAGGTCTTAGTCCAGGGGTTATCCGAAACTTGTCGCACAGGACGTACACTAACAGGCTTGAGTCCGGTCTGAATTTCTATCTCGTCGCTGACAATACTGTCGCTGTCCACCTCGTTACCACGAAAGTCAGTCAGTTTTGTGGGAAAGTCTGAGACCACATAGGTGAACCATTCCTTATTCGTTTCTACTGTCGTAGCCCCCAATTCAGCCGCCCACTCGGCCTGCTTTTCTACGAGGAAGTCGCGAGTCTCAGGGTCGGCAGTCTGGATGGCCCATCCAGACCTGACTTGGAATACTTGTCGAATCTTATCTGAAACGGCACCGAGTTTCTCCCGAATTAGGGTCCGGATCGCGTAGCTACTCTGAGCCCGGGCCGGAGCTTCGGCTTCTAGACGGATGAAGACACGGAGATCCTGTCGGGGTGGGGCGGCGGTCGTCGGTTGCCCCTGACGATGAGGTGGGTGAATCTGTTGGCGCTGTTGTTGTTGCTGACGATGTTGCTGATGCGGGTGGGTCCGACGGTCGCCTGCAACGGGAGGCGAGGCGGCAGTGACGCTGCTGTACGTGGGCTTAGAGGTAGATCCGTGGCTGGAGAGCTCCCGCTTCCAGGAGTCAAGGAAGCTGTCGGCAAATTGTTGAGCGAAACGCCGTTGCGGTCCGGTGGTGAATTGCTGGGCGGCTTCTTCAAACTTGGCGCAAAAGGCCTGGAAGACCATCAACTTGGCGTTGTATTCTTCAACGCGCTCGCGCGCGAGATCATTGGCTGATTCGATGATAGAAACTGGTCGTTGTTCGAAGATCGATGAGGGGTGTTCGCGTGCAGTTCCTTCCGTAGCTGCAGCAGTGGTGGCGGCGATGAGTGGTGAAGACGGTGTCTGGGCCGCCCGCCCGGGTCTAGGTGAAACACCGACGGGGGCGTTGACGGCCGCCGGGCTGTTCTGCAAGAGGGCTGCACGGGCTCCTCGATTGAGATTGGCGGGAGTGTGGATCCCCAGATCGAAGGGGTCCGGGGCAGCAGGCGGGTTCGTCATTGACGAAGCCATCGCCGCAGCTTGCAGCTGCGCAAAGCGCAGATTGGGACGTTTGTTGTGCACTTGTTAAGGAATTAGGTGTAGACAGAGCCACTTTCTTAACACTTGTATGCCAAGAAAGTGTGATGACAAAGGAAGGTGCTTTGGGAAGGTCCGCGGGAAGAAGTCCTCGTGCAGGGTATCTGCGAAGTCGGCACCACGCTCCACTCTGATGAACGGCTGTTCACCTGTTGTCTGAAGTCGCATAGCGCATGGTTCAGCATCGTCGGCATCTCGACTCCGACTCGTCTGGAGAGCGTCGGCTAAGAAGGAAAGCTTATCAGCCTCCTCGAAGGCGGCTGGCCCGTCAAGAGGAAACATGCCGGATGATGACGTCCCATAAACGACTTCACCGTCGCCGTCGGCGTCATCCGGAGGCAAGGGATGGTGCTGTTCGATCGACAGAGTGCCATCCCGAGGGCAGTGGCCGGAGCCGGAGCCGGTTGGTGCCGAGGTGTTGAGAAGTTCTTCAATACTCACGAACCGGTTCTCCTCCAACCCTCGATCGGTATCTGGGACGATATGATCCGTCTGCGTCTTCTCAACAACAGACGGCTCCTCCCTCTGCAGCATGCTCATGATGAGGGTGGGAACATTAGAGCCCTCCGCGTACTGCCAGCCATCTATCTCGCCGTGGTTGATTCTGATGTGCTCGTAAAGTGGGTTGTTCCTTTGGAGCCACGACAAGGCAGCCCTTACACGGGACTTGCGCACCTGAAGAAGATGCCCAACGTCTGCAGCGTTAGGTTTGCTCGAGCCGCTCCAAGAGACGTGGATGTTCTCGATGGTCTCCAGAAGGGGGTGGGGGAGAACTGTAGCAACGAGGTCCTCCACCTTGTTCGGAAATACCACAATATGGCCCTTCACATGCTTCCGGTAACTGAGGCCCGACGGGGTCTTGTTGTCAACGGTGAACTTTGTGATGTAGCCGAAAGGGGCCTGGAGAGCAATCAGCCTCTCTTCAACAGGAGAGAGGCCATCAAGTTCTTCAGGGTACCGATGCTCGCATCCGATGTCCATATTGTTGACTGAGCAGACCTTCGGAAGCTTTCCATTTTCCAAGCCGGTGCGGCACTCGCGGCACACCTGAACTGCAGCCCTGTCGTCCAGTGGGAGGCACTTCCGGCACTGCTGAAGAGTCCTCGTTGCCTGCAGCAGGGATGGCGTCAACAGCCTCTTCCACTGGACGGTAGTGAGTTCGCAAGGCGCATGCTTTCTGTAGCAAAAGACGCAATGCGAAATCGGCAACGTCTTTTCATCCTTAAACGCCTGGTAGAACGACTTGGAAGCCTCCACCTGAAGGGCGAGTGGGACCTCTTTGCACCATGATCTTGTTGCCGATGCCTCCTCCTTGTCGCGAAAGCACGATTCGTGGTGTTGTAGAATAGATTTGACGGACTCCCGCTGGAGTTGGACGGTTTCCCGCATCGGCCGCGGCCTCTTTGCGGCGCGGTTTGGTTGCGTGTTCGGCGGAGTTGAAAGCGTTTCCCCCATCGGCCGCGGCCTCTTCGGGGAGCTGTTTAGTTGCGTAGTCTCTCCGGCCATTTGACGGGCTCGGTCTTCGGCGCGCTGGCGGTCCAGATGATCCAACATGCGGAGGATCTCCTCGTGAGGGACTCTGACCGGCTCTCTTCGGGCTCGAGGAGAGCCAGCATGCGGAGGATCTCCTCATGAGGGACTCTGACCAGCTCCCTTCGAAGCTTGAGGAGATCCTGTAGAGTGACATCGTCAAAATGGACACTGAGCGGCCCTTGCGGGCGGTGGACGGCTCTCTGAGATGCCAGGGAGTTTGGAACCGTCGATTGAGGGGTTCCCTGACTCCCTCGGGCCCTATTCTGAGTGCGCTGCCCATCCAGATCTTCCCATGTACGGGGTATCTCATCAATTGGAACTCTGACTGGTTCTTGCCGGGGCATGGTAGCAAGTGGATATGAGCCACGGGTGTGGTGAGGAGGGAAAGGAGAGGTAAAACAAATGGCGCGCCATGTCTGACGTGGAAAGCGGTCGAAACAAAAGAGAGCAAGCGTCTGGCATTGAAGATTTCAGGCCCGGCCCTGCCATCGGGGGGGAACAGGAAGATCAGGTTAGGAGGCAGGTAGCCAAAGAAACAATCGATCGCCACGTGTAGAAAAGAAACAACCGAGAGCCACTGGTAGGACGGTCTTTCCCGTGCCACTGACGACAAAATCGCAACCATTTTCTGTAGTTATAAAAAGGTCGGACTGAGGACAAATCATTTTCTGTAGTTATAGTTATAAATATAACTATCCCTTCAATTGTCGAAAGCCTCCGTCATGTACCTCGCCTACGGCAGGCTATAGGGGTCACTGTTGCAAAACCCCAAAACCACCGGAAGAGAGACAAAACGGGTTAGCGAGATGGGCAACCCGACCCGCAGTACATTGCTACGTGTACCTCGGCATAGATTCTTAGATTTTTTTTCGCGTTACAGAGGATGTAATCAAAGCTGCGGGGTCGCTGCGGACCAGCAAAGCAGATTTCTATCTAGTCCTACAGACATCGGCCGCCACCATGACGGTCGAACTGGACAGCACCAACACTCAATTGTCCTCTTCCATCTCTTCCTCGTCCGATTTATTGAGCTGCTGCGCATCGAGTTAGTAGTGGAAATGTATCTGACGACTTGATCACGCTCACAATCCAGAGCCGAGCAGCCTCAGCGATGGACAATATGCCCCCTTTGTCACAGCGGATGAAGTCGCTAGACCCATTTAAGCACGAGGTTGCTACGCTAGTCCGCTGCTGACCAGACGCGGGATTACTGCGGTAGTCCTCTGCTACCTCACTGTCCCGCTCCTCATTCCAAGTTTGGGGGGACGTTAAGATGAAGACCGTACACAATGGTCATGGCCAGGACGTAGAGTCGAGACTTTGAACCCCAAATTTCAACCAGATACCATCATATAGCGAAAAACATCAGGCCCTCAAAGTCGTTGCCATATATGTATGTTTTTTTTTCTTTATGGGCGTCGACATTTACACATTTCCAGCCCCATCAGGGTAGGGACTGGGTGACGGCTTTCCTTGTTTCTGGAACAGGCGCGCTTTCGATCAGGACAATGGCAAAACTAAAGTTGTTTGGTGAACTGGTTTTGGAAGAATCAATTCAGCTTGTCGGGACCAAGTTCTAGATATCGCGTTTTGCGCATCAATATGGTGGCAAATGGTTTGCAAACCGACTACCATTATGGACCTGATGCTGCGAACTGTCAATTGGACTGGCAGAAGGCCACCGCGCGGGCCCGCTGCTAGTCCGCGGTACATATCTCATGCTCACACGAAGTACTCGGATGACTAAGGACCAGAGCGCCTAAGCCCAAAAGGAAGTGACAGGGAGTTTTGCAACAGTGACCCCTATCGCCCACCGTAGTCCACTCCGTGGGGCTTGGGGTGTCAGGTACCAAATGTACTGAGATGTGAACTAGATTGTGCCAAGGCCCTATAGGGACTTCCCTCCGGGCGAAATAAAATCCATCCATCCATCCAACCGTACTACATGATCAGCCTCCGTACTCAAGGTAAAGGCCGGGGAAGCGACGAAAAACGCTTTTATTTTCTCGATCTCATTATTTATTTTTATTTTTATACCTTTTCGAATACCTGGTAGCCGCTTGGCGGAGATTCTGGTCTTTGGTGGATGTCTGGTGCTGTGAACCCCGCTTCAGACGTCATCATCGTCATGGAAGGCGAATCGGGCGTTCCGGGAGGGGAACATCATCGTCCCCAGCGCAAAAGAGCCAGAACGACGAGGGCAATGGAATCGGCGCAGCAAGATTGTGAAATGGAATGGGAGGAGGAGGAGAGCAGTGAGAGGGTGCCGAGGAACAATCGAACCAAGAAAAGGACCACATCTAAGGCGGCCGACAGTATGACCGAGGCGATCCAGGGCCTGAAACAACTCCTGGAACAAGACTTTCATAAGAGAATCGAAATCATGAAAGCAGAGTTCCAGCTCGAGTTCACAAAGCTTAGCGACCGAATGGCTGAGGAAGTCGCTAGGACGACGGCCCAGATGGCACAAGAACTATCGCAGGCGCGAGAGGAGCTTACTCAGGTTCGCAGCGAGCTGGAGCACACCCGGCTACAGCTAGACGCAATGACTGGGGCTCAAGGAGCGCCATCGGCTGGCCGTTCATATGCGGATGTCGCCAGAATCACACCGCCTGTTAGCATCACCACCCGAACCTCCTCTACAGTTCGATCGGCGACTCCGGAACCTGTATTCTGCACAGTAGATATGTCTAGGGTGCCAGAAGAACACACCGGAGAAGCTACACCAGCAGCGCTACGCAAGACCATCGAGCAGGAAATGCGAGCGTCCGGCGACCAGCCTAGTTGGCGTTGCGTTGCAGTGACTAGAGATGGAAGAAATGCCAACCGTCTTAGGGTTATAAGCAGGAACGAGGAGGAACTGAAGAAGATCAAGGATATCATTGAGGCCAAGAAAACACCGGGCACGAGAGTCCTCCGAGACCAACTGTACCCAGTCAAAGTGGACAATGTTAACCGCACAGCCGTTCTTGACCAGGACGGCAAGGTCCTTCTCGGAGCGATGGAGGCTCTAGGCCAGGAGAACGAAGTGCAGATTGCCAAGATGGCCTGGCTGAGCCGCAAGGACGGCGTGAAAGCATACGGATCCATGGTGGTATACCTTACTAAAAACAGTGATGCTAGGAGACTCTTACAGGAACGGTACTTCCTCGTAGCGGGTGAGTCGGCTTATACCAACGTGTTCGAGCGGAGAACCGGACCGGTACAATGCTACAACTGCCAGGAGCTTGGCCACAAGGCCTTTTCATGCAGCAAGAGTCGGGTATGTGCAAGGTGCGCTGCCCAAGGCCATCATCATAGCGCGTGCCAGACGCAGGTACCCAAGTGTGTGCCTTGTGGCGGACCGCATGAGTCGTTCAGCAGAAGTTGCCCGAAACTCTATCCTACCCAGCATGAGTAGGATGTTCCAGCTACTCCGAGACTTTGCAGTTACCGGTATAGCGATCCAAGAACCACAGGCACGGAAAATGGACGGTAAACTACTCACGGTCCCCGTGGGACGACGGAGCGATGTGTAAGGCGTTCCGCATCCTACAGCTCAATGTACGAAAGCGAGAACCGGTCCAACAAAGTTTGATGAACGACGCAGACCTCAAGGACTACGGAGTGCTGGCGGTCTCCGAACCCTACGCAAAAAAGATCGACGGCAAGGTGGTAACGAGCCCTGCGGGGCATAGCAACTGGACGAGGATAATACCGACGCACATGCACGATGCGCCCTGGCCGATCCGAAGCATGCTTTGGGTGCGAAGCGACATCGAGGTGGAGCAGGTGCCGATACCATCGGCAGATCTCACGGCAGCGGTGCTTCGACTGCCAGAGAGAGACATCCTGATGGTGTCAGTGTACGTGAAGGGGAAGGATACAGAGGCGCTAGCATCTGTAGTTAGAGTTCTGCATGGCCTGATCCAGCGATTCCGTAATGGCACCGGTACGCGTACGGACGTGGTGCTGGCTGGAGACTTCAACCGCCATGACCTACTCTGGACCGGAGACGAGGTGTCGGCAAGAAGACAAGGCGAAGCCGAGCCGATCATCGACCTGATGAACGAGCACGGCCTCTGCAGCCTCCTTCCGAGGGGCACAAAGACGTGGCAAGGCCCAGACAAAGAGAGCACCATCGACTTGGTGCTCGCAACGTCGGAACTGGCAGACGAGATGGTGACGTGCGCCCCCCATCCGACCGATCACGGGTCAGACCATAGAGCGATCCAGACGATATTCGACATCGCGATGCCCGAGAGAATCACGACGCACAGGCTGTTGTTCAAGAATGCTCCTTGGACTCTTATAGGAGCTAGAGTGGAAGATAACCTCCGGCCGCTCCCCTGGGCTGTCGACGTGCAGACGCAGACGGACCAGCTGATGCGGGTCACCTTAGAGGCAATCCACGAGCTGACGCCTCGAGCACAACCTCCACCGTACGCGAAACGCTGGTGGACAAAGGACCTAACACGACTGCGGCGGGCATACACGTTCTGGCGGAACCAAGCGAGGGCGCAACGGCGAGCAGGCCAACAGCGACCAGACCTGGAACGACGCGCCAGGGAAGCAGCCAAGGAGTACCACGACGCCATACGGAACCAGAAGAAAGCACATTGGGACGGCTTCCTGGCCGACGATGTCAATATCTGGAAGGCAGCCAAGTATCTCGAACCTAGCAAGTACACCATGGGCGACAAGGTGCCACCCTTAAAGAGGGGAGATGGATCTATGACCAAAGACAAGGCAGAACAAACTGAGGAGCTGCTCAGCACTTTCTTTTCCCCCTTGCCAGCGAAAATCGAAGATGAAGGTGAGCGGCCACAGCGGAAAGCGGTGCCCATGCCGGGCTTGACCCTGGAAGAAATCGAGGAAAAGGTCATGGCAGCAAAACCGTGGAAAGCACCCGGCGACGATGGCCTCCCGGCGATGGTGTGGAGACGACTCTGGCCGGTGGTAAAGTACCGGGTGTTGGCTCTCTTCGATGCGTCGCTCAGAGACGGCATAGTGCCTCGCCAATGGAGAAGTGCGAAAATCATTCCGCTGAAGAAGCAGGACAAGGGAGACTACACGGTAGCGAAGGCGTGGCGACCGATATCGCTTTTGTCAACACTTGGTAAAATTATGGAAGCGGTCGTCGCTGAGCGCATTTCCTACGCGGTAGAGACTTACGGGCTCCTGCCCGCGAACCACTTCGGAGCGAGGAAGCGACGGTCGGCCGAGCAGGCGCTCCTGCTCCTGCAGGAACAAATCTACAAGGCATGGAGAGCTCGCAAAGTGCTGAGCCTGATCAGTTTCGACGTCAAGGGCGCCTACAACGGAGTGTGCAAAGAGCGACTACTCGAGAGGATGAAGGCGAGAGGGATACCAGACAGACTGGTCAGGTGGATGGACGCCTTCTGCTCCGGACGAACAGCCTCGGTGGTGGTGAACGGACACACGTCTGAGCAGCGGGAGCTACCCCAAGCAGGTCTCCCTCAGGGATCGCCGCTGTCACCGGTCTCGTTCCTCTTCTTCAACGCAGATTTGGTGCAGAGAAGGATTAAGGCGGAAGGTGGCTCAATTGCATTCGTGGACGACTACTCGGCCTGGGTGACCGGCCCGACTGCGGAGGCGAACCGGGCAGGTATTCAGTCGATCATTAACGAAGCGCTCGAGTGGGAGAGACGCAGCGGCGCAACGTTTGAAGCGGACAAGACGACAGTCATCCACTTCACGCGTGTCTCCGCTCGCAACAGTGACCTGCCGTTTTTGATCAAGGGGGAATGAGGTCAAGCCTAAAAGCAGTGCAAAAATTCTGGGAGTGGTCATGGACGTGGGCCTGCGGTACCAGGAGTACATGGCTAGAGCCGCCGCCAAGGGACTCACTGCCGCCATGTGCCTCAGAAGGTTGAAAATGCTATCACCGAGGATGGCGAGACAGCTATTCGTAGCGACAGTCGCGCCGGCAATGGACTATGCCTCCAATGTCTGGACGCACGCTCGCCGCGCAAGAGAAGCTGCCTGGCTGAACAAAGCGCAGTTGGTGGGGGCGCAGGCAATCACAGGAGCGTTCCGTACTGTCGCAACAGCGGTGGCCGAGGCTGAAGCCAGTATCCAGACGGTGGAGGAACGACACAGACAAGCCGCAACGAGATTCTGCATCAACCTTCGGACCCTTCCGAAGACACACCCGCTGGCAGCTTTGAAGAACAAGGCAAGCAGGCGATTCATATCACCAATGCAGAAGATTGTCTCGGCTGTGGAAAGGGTCCATATGGATCGAATGGAGGTTATCCATGAGTATGCGTTGCCGCCATGGACCAGCCGCATCCCAGTGGTGGGCGAGGACGACCCAGCGAAGGCGGCCAAGGCACCAAACGATGTCGAGGGCATCATCATAGCAACGTCTAGCTCGCAGAAGGGCGGTATAGTGGGAATGGGAGGCGTCGTGTGCGACGCGACTCGCAACGGTGCAGGCGAGGTAGTTGCCAGCTATTCCGTCACTCTGGGACCCGGAGACGAGCAGAATCCGTATACAGCGGAGCTAGCAGCAATAGCGATGGCGCTGGAGTGCACGCCGCCCAGGCTTCCTTTTCGGGACGTGACGGTCATGACGAGCAACCGCTCGGCCGTGGAAGTGATCAGGAGGCCTCGGCAGCAATCCGGTCAATGCACTATCCGTCAGATATACGACCGCACCAAGTGCCTTCGGAAAAGAGGCTGTTCTGTTAGAGTCATGTGGGTGCCGGCTAAGGCCGAAGGTTTTGCATTGGGACCGATGGCCAAGGCAGCAGCGCAGAGAGCTACCAAAGCAGAGTGCATGGTAGAGACACCGTCGTACCAAGCAAGGTCTACAACACTTCGACTGGCGCTCCTCCAACAACGGCAGTGTGGGCGACTTCCGGATGGGGTTGGACAGTACTCAAAGCGCATCGACAAGGGCGCTGCCGGGCAAGCACACCCGTGCAGTATACGACTCGCTAAAAAGAAAAGAATCGGACGTGATAGCCCAGCTTCGGACCGGGATGGCGCGACTGAACAGTTATCTTCACAGGATAGGGGCAGCGGAATCGGACATATGCGACTGTGGACAAGCAGCAGAGACGATTGAGCACTTCCTCTTCCGATGCAAAAAGTGGGAAATGCAACGGGAAGTCATGTTTAAATGCTCACGAACAAAGATTGGGAATTTATCGTTCTTCTTGGGAGGAAAAGCTGCGTCGGATAACGAAAAAGTGGAAGCCAAACATGCAGGCCGTGCGTGCGGCAATCAAATTTGCTATCGCGACAAACAGGCTCGATGCGGACCAGCGGCCCTCGGTAAACTAACCTCTAGTGGGCGACTATACTAACAAAAAGCAGCCTCGATTTTGGCAGACCGTGCTTCAGCTGCCGAGGATAGGATGCTGAACACTTGCAGAATTTGGCCTTCAAGCAGGCCTGTCATGGAACAAGCAGCGACGAGGTTGAGCAGCAAGCGATGAGACGACGATCCGTGGGGCTTGGGGTGTCAGGAACCAAATGTACTGAGATGTGAACTAGATTGTGCCAAGGCCCTATAGGGACTTCCCTCCGGGCGAAATAAAATCCATCCATCCATCCATCCGTATCTGTTGGTGAACGCGTTCCCCTGTCCAGTCCTGCAGATTCTCAACACCCACTGGACAATCAATCATCGCCACTTTCATCTCGAGCCTCACAGGCAACCTAACAAAAGTCTGACGCGCAAACTAGATTGGTCGGCATCGTTGGCTCGTCGCACGAGGGATTATTTGCGAAACATTTACTGGATCAGTGGGTTCACTTGTGCCTTTGACCGCGCCTGCTCGCTTTTCAGTCAGGACCTGCGCCTTCTGTTGGCCACTCGCGTCTTTCATTCAGGTTCTCAGGACCCAACCCAGGCAAACCTCCTTCCGACTGACAGGGCAAACTCGCAGTCTGCGTCGCCCTTCCTTTCACTTTATCATCTAGCACGAGACCGTTTTCATTGCGGAATGGTTCGTTTACCTGACCCTTGATCCTTTTAGCACGCTCAGTGCGACACAAATCTACCCCCCTGCAAAAATCATGTCTACCCCTTGGTCAGTGACTTTCGCAAATTCATGTCTAGCCCCTGGCGTAATTCAAGTCTACCCCCTGTCGTGTGGAGCGGGAAAAATCAATTCTACTAGAATTGATTTTGGTATGTAGCACTAGGCGACAATGCAGCTCTTCGTGACCCTGAAGATTGGAGAGGTGGTGTCGTTTGAAATGGTTGCTCACGTCGCCCGGGGAATAGCACGGCTTGATTAGGCGTTCGATGGCGGTCGGAGAGGGGTGGCCCGTCCAATGCAGAGGAAGCATCTCGGCTTCGATCCGTCGGATTCATCACGAAGACGTCAGTGATTGCAGTACCCAGGGCGTCGTTTATTTGACGGCCTTTGTCTGCGGTCTCTGGAATTTTAGGGACAGAGCCCTTGCTGGTCGTCGCCGTGTTTCTGCTGGCACGGAGTAAAGGCGCTTCTTGAACAGGGCAGTAGGCCATGACGGCTAGGATAGCATTGTTGCGGCCAAGTCTCGGCAGTCGAACAGGTGGCGGGTAGAGCTCGACGGAGGAATGTCATCGATGATGATGACGACTAGGGGGGTGTTTTTTGATATTTTTCTGGGTGAATTTTTCAAGGCTCCTGGAGAGAACAGTCGAACTGGAGTTGGTTTGTACTATGATAATACATGATAATCTCGGATCTCTGGCCGACCCAAAGCCATCATTGGCTGTATTCGGCAGCAGCCTCTCAGCTGGCACGTAGCGACAACTCTTGTGAAGGCTTCAAACTTTCCGCGACAGGGCCGGGTTGATCCTTTTCGCGTGTCTACATGTATCAATTGCTTGATGCGCGTCAAACTAGGCACGTACGCCATTGCCTGGCATGGGTAGGCACTGTGAGCAAATGCCGGAGATTGTCTGGAGCCTGGTGATCTCATTGGCAATCACATGCCTGGATTTAGCGCAGCTTCGCACTTTGTTGAAGGGCGGGGAGCTCCACGAACCCAACAACAACAGTTCAACACATCCATAAGTTATCCTATAAGAACGGTCTCGAGGCCGCACCATCGCCTCTTGGTCGAGGCTAGACGCCAAAAGCAGTCGACGTCGGCCTGGCATGTGGCATTGGTTGTTATTTTCCCCGACGACCATGACCTAGTTAGATGCGCGTGATCCTGCCGCGCTCGAACCGACCCCTTCGGCCCTCTTCGATGGTGCTTGTGATCGCCCCTCGGCAACGATAATGAGGGTAGTTGTCGCCGTCTGGGGTGTCGTTGTCGACGTTGCCAGCTTCTGGCAGACGGTAACACCCCCTTCCCTTGGCTTGGCTTTACTGGCATCTCGTTTCTGACCATGTTGCTGCAGAAGCTGCGCAGTTGGTACGCGCGCAAGAGCCCCGTCGAGCTGTGGCTAGACATCTTGCGGACTGCCGAGGCTTTCGAGGACTGGGAAGAAGCCGCAATACACCTCGATAACCTCCTCGGCCTTGATCTATGGTACCCATCTTCAGTGACGTCAGTGACGCTTGTGCGATTCGTGCTAACACGCTGACGCGCAGGAGGAGTAACCCGGCATCCAAGTACTACGACTGGCGACTCATCGCAGAACGACTCGACTCCCTCGCGAGCGCCCGCGAAGATGGCAACTTCCAACAGCTCGTTAACCTCTTACGATCCGGTCTTGTCAGAAACCTAGGGAACATCACCTCGCCCAAGCTCTATAACCGATCGTTTGCCGGCACAAAATATCTTATCGAGGAATACATTACACAGATCGCCAAGGCAGTCGAGGACATTCGCGCCCTCCCGACCAGTCCATCGGCTATCCATGGAACTGGGCCGTCTCTGACGACGCAAATGAAGCTGGACTGCATCCATGACACGAGGCAGGCCTTTGGGAGGAGCACGCTGGTGCTACAGGGTGGTGCCATATTTGGCATGTGTCACTTGGGCGTCGTAAAGGCCTTGTTCTTGCGCGGCTTGCTCCCACGCATCATCACTGGCACTGCTACAGGCGCCCTGATCGCGGCCCTCGTCGCGGCCCACACAGAGGATGAGCTACCTGCTGTCCTGAGTGGCGATGGCATCGACCTGTCGGCGTTTGCGCCCAAGAGCGGGAACGAGAATGGCGACGTTTCGACATTTCATTCACGATGGGAAACCCTGCTACGGAGCATCTGTCGCTTCTCGAGAGGGGGATACTTCCTTGATGTTACTGTCCTGGAGGAGTGTGTCCGGGCCAACGTGGGTGATCTAACGTTTGAGGAAGCATACAACCGCAGCAAGAGAGTTTTGAACATTACGGTAGCGACAGAGGGCCAGGGAGGCGTCCCGACGCTCCTCAACTACCTTACTGCACCCAATGTGGTAGGTTAATCGCTGGGCTTCTACATATGTCATTGCTAACTTGTGACAGTTGATTTGGACAGCTGCCGTGGTGTCGAATGCGTCCTTGCCATCACTGTATGGTCGCGGCAAGACAACGATGCTCTGCAAGGATGCTCAGGGGAACATTGTTCCTTGGGCGCCGGCTAGCACAATCGACTTTCGACATTGGACGCACACGTCCCATTCTGACCGCGACTCCCCTCTGCGCCGCATCGCCGAGCTGTTCAACGTCAACCATTTCATTGTCAGTCAAGCTCGACCATACCTCATCCCTTTCATCCAGTCCGACATGCATGGGCCGTCCCTAGTCGAAGCCAGGAGCAAGACGACCCACGTGTCTGCCTTTCTGGTTCGTATGCTTGGGCTGGAAATAAGACACCGTCTGCGCCAGCTGGACACGCTGAGCCTACTACCTGCAGGCATCCGCCGCTTCCTGGTCGACGAACAGGTCCCGGCCGCTTCGATGATGCTCGTGCCAGAGGTGACGGTGGGAGACTTTGTGCGATTGCTGGAAACGCCCATGCGGGAGACGCTCGACTATTGGATCTTGAGGGTGAGAGAAGCGTGTGGCCTGCCGTGGCAGCCCTAAGGATCAGGTGCGCCGTCGAGAACGAGCTGGACAGGTCGTACCAGGTTGTGAGAAAGTTCAAGGCCCCCGGCCTACGGCGAAAGGGGAGCATGGCGGCGAGTATGGAGGCTGAAAGGAGAGAACGCAACGGCGCGTTCGGGTCGGCTGGTACGGACATTGATGCAAGTTGAAAAGAAGACTCAGGCGTAACATGGTGTAGTTGACGGGTAGCCTTGTTTTCGTTTAGGACACAATTGTGCAGCATACTCTTGAATACGAGCAAGTATGGGATAAGGGACGGCTTTCAAAGACTCGTAAAGTTATTGGCCTTGGCTTCATACCTACTCTATTATTAAACAGCCTTTGATGTCATGTTAGCATTCACTCCCAATTCGTACTTGAGTCCCGGGAGCCCGGTTCGTCTTCCCGGATGGCCCGCTCGCGTGTCCCACCAGCGGCCGGGACTGGTAGGCCCTCGAGTACCCCCAGCTGGGGTGCGGGGAGGCGGCGAGCCTGGATCAGTGGCAGCACGTCATGTACGCGGCGGAGCAGGTCGACATGGTGGTCGAAGATGAGGCGCGGACCGTCGGCAGGGAGAACGTCTTCCTTGGAGGCGTCGGCAAGGGGTGCGCCGTCGCCATGGTGACGCTGTTGGAGATGGAGCATGCCCTCCGAGATCAAAGTGAAAAGGAAATTAAAGAGAAAGAAATAACGCTGGCTTTTCCCTATAGCATATTCGAAGCTCAGTGAATACAGAGCTGGCTAGCTAAGGTACGAAATAGTTGCTAGCGGGGCTTCCTGCTCCCAAAGCTATAGCAGCTTCGCGACGTGGAATCAAACACAACGAACTGCGTAGATCGCTACTGAGAACTGGAAAAGGCTGCCTGTAACCAAAGAGGCAACTGTACCTAAGGGCACGCAAGACGTTACTGATTCACGATGTGATACAACACTTCTATCAGTCCATAGCCTAGCTGATTCCGTATCCAAACTTCAGACGCACAATGAGGCATATCGGTAAGTTATATCAACTAACAAAGTCTTCCTCAAATCCCAGAACCTCATTGTATTGCGCGAGCCACGAAGGCACGCTCACATGCGGCTTTTTGAATATCCTATCTAACGAGCGAGCCAATGCTTCGGCTAAAGCAGCCTGTTCTCAGGCCGACCCCGCAGACGCCGAGCCGAAGTTCAAGGTTATCCGATGAGAGCCGAGGGTTACGGGTTCGGAACTTATTGGGAAATTTCCGTCCCCTGGCTGTACAGGAAACTCACTCTGAAGCGACCGCCGAAGGTCTCATGATCTGGTCGTCTTGCACATGTAAAGCACCGATGGTCTCTCCTACCACTGAAAGATACCGCCGCTCTGGCAGACTTCACAATATGTACATTGAAGCAAGGCCCATTTATTTTCATGTCGTGCGTGCACAGATATAAACGTCTCTCGGACGGGCTTGGCGCAATTCTCCGGCCCTCTTAGACAACCTAGGGGATGCCGCTCAAATCATCCATCTGCACCGCCAACGAATCGGGTTGCTCTCCGAGACGGTTGTCCAGGTCTAATGGCCCGTGTGCTACCCTAGATTTTCTTTGGGACTAGTGGTCATGGATAGTCAAACGACGGATTGAATGGAGTTGGATGACCTGGTGCAGGATCGGTCGCGAAATTCTGCTAGTAGTAAATATTCCAGACTACTACGCAATACCGGTACGTGAGGGAGTACCGGAGACAACGGTAGATGCCGGTAGTCGACTCGCGGATCGGTTACTATGTTGCATCACCTCAGCATATATCTTGGCGCATCAGCTCACAGTCTAACTCCGCGGAGGTCTCGAGAAGGAAATGGCATGATTCCTGGTAAAGGGATGAGACGCCGTCATCTGCCATCAATTGCCACGAAAGCCCAGAACGGCCAATTACTGAGTAGGCGAGTCAGACTGAGTAGAGGGTCAGATGTCCACATAAATGGGGGGAGCAAAAACGGTGGCTGTCGTGCATTCCATACCCTTGTTCTCGCAGTTTTTAGTTACCCTGCTAGCGATTTCCCCCACAAATAAGCGCTGTGGGTCGAATCCCTCTGCCGCCCGGCTCTGCCACTAGATACACGAGGAGTCTGAGGATGCAAAAGAGGAACGGAAAAAATGGGATCAAAAGGAAACTTGATGTTGCTATGGCTGGGCTAAATAGCTTGGGTGCTTTGACAGTTTGATGAGATGGCTTACTACTGGAAGAAACGTTGGTGTTGAGAGATATTACCAGATGCGTCCTGTTGGGCACAACCCATATGTTGATATTAAAGATCTTTAGGGGCTTTATCTCGAAAAAAACATCGAACGCTGCCAAGATACGGTTCAATCGGAGTCCTTTCAAGATTGGAGCCCTTACTCTTAGAGTCCGTGCACTTGCCTCTAGTAGATGCACTAATAATTAGCCAAAGCCTATGCCGGGCCGCTCCAATTCGGCGACGTGCTACTACGTCTGCTCCCAAGACCCTCACCGATCGTATACCTTGTTCGGCTCTGGGGCTCAATTCGATATTGACATGACATTCTTCTCAAATGGCTTACCTCCCTCTGCATCTTGGCTTTGCCTGGCCGGGAAGCGAGTCAGGGGAATTGGCTGGCTCTTTGGCGTCTCCCGGGTCCCGCGAACCCCAGCTCTTCAGCTTTCGAAACCGGATGCGCATTGCCAGCCTCTCCGACACTTGGCCTAGGCCAAGATGGCGCGTTTCGGGGCTTCCGCCAGCCAAGGCTTGAAGACAAGGCCTGGGCCCCTACGAGTCATGACCCTGCGTGCGGTGGGCCCCCTAGATCAAGCCCCTTCAGTAGTCTTCAACTCCCGAAGAACTTAGCCCAGAAGAAATTTAAGCTCTGGCTCGAGCTTTCGACGTTCAACAGCAACGGTCACAATGGCGAAATCAAAGTGCTTGGCTTATAACTATCGGCGTTCTACTTTTATCCGCGATCGAAAGACTGCCTGTTCTGTGCTTCTCCTTCCTGTTTTCAGACAGATGCCACATTCTCGGCCCCTTTTGTGTTTGGGTAAACCCTTCAATATTGCTTTTTTTTTTTTTCCGTGGCACCCCCCAATGGCGATTTTGATGAACGCTCGCGGCTTCGGTTCCGATTCTAACGGCGACTCCCACACATCCGTGACCATCATTATCGTCTTTCTCGCAATCTCTTTTTACAATGTCATTGAGCTCAATTTTCTCATCTGGGGAACCTTCAAACGTTATGTCGGGCTATACTTTTGGACCGTCCTTATCGCAACCTGGGGCATTCCCTTGTACTGTGCGGGCTTCCTCGTCAAATATTTCGGGTCTCCGTTACTGGGCTACCTGGCTTGCACGTTGATTGTGGCCGGCTGGGTATGCATGGTCAGCGGTCAATCAATGGTGCTATGGTCACGGCTGCATTTAGTGCTCCGGAACCGAACACGTCTTCGCCTTATCTTAGGGATGATTATCGCCGACGCAATTATCTGCCATGGCGCTATTATCCCCATGGTCTACGGTTCTTTCTCCAGCAGTCCCGAGATGTGGAAGAAGCCCTACTCGATCATGGAAAAGATCCAAGTCACTATCTTCTTTCTCCAAGAAACTATCTTATCCAGTTTCTATATCGTCGAAACGGTCAAGCTCATGAGATTCGAACAGTCTATGGGAAATGAGAGGTTAAGCCGCCGGTTGATGAAGCACCTTATCCTTGTTAACGTCATCATTATTATCCTCGATATCACCATCCTGGCTCTTGAGTATGCGAACCAATACGAGTATCAGACCTCGTATAAGTCCTTTGTTTACAGCACAAAACTAAAGTTGGAGTTCACCATCCTGAATCGCCTTGTCGAAATGACAACCGGAAGCAAGAATGCTAGCTCTGGTCCAAGTCGAAGCCACGCCACAGCCAACCACACCACCATTCCCCTGGACACCTTCAACGGCGAAAGAGATAACAAGGCTACGAATATCTCAAATCGGGCATATGCCATGGCAGGTAGCGAGGGTGCCGATGATGGAGCACAGATGTCACCGATTCGAAATGACAATGGGATAATGATGACGACTGAGATTACCCTGAACCGAGACGAAAGACAGGATGATGAGACGAGGAGCAGAAAGTCATCAGCCAACTCAACCACTGGAGCAGCGCAGACATATGACGGCGAGTCAAAGGCATCTTCCGAGGTCCAACTGGCAACTCGCGGGTTCTAGTAGGACAAAGTGTGGCGGTTTACTTGGAAATACTCTCTAATTCCATCGCATGACTACTGTAACTATTATTCTTTTAAATACATCTTACTAATAACGAATTGCTCCATACGCTTCCTCCAGGCCAAGAACGAGGTAGAGCGGAGTATTGTGGATTAACTGAATCTCCAGACTTTCAGAACACACTTTCAGAGCGATGGCTTGGAATTTGCTACGTGTTAAATTCGTCTCCCATTATGCCTCGATTGATCTCGAGTTTGTAAAATTTGCTTGAAAATGGTCGTCCAACAGGTCCGAGATTCGGTCGATCTTGGCTGATTGAAGTTCAAGAGATGAATCTCATTGGGAGGACCTCGTCCGTATGGCGGTCGTAGGGCATTCGAGATCAATGGCCACAGCGACATGCTGGAATCTCGATTGCCAGAAGCCCTGAATACTCGACAGATAATCCACATGCTGTTGCAGGTATTGAGCGAATGCCGTGCGATGTAAAGCGGATGCTATTTTAGGGAGGCAGAACAGGAGTCAATCGTTTAACTTCAACGGCAACATAGTGGACAGCTCTCAGGCAACACAATATAGCGCTCATGGGGGCTTTTTGGGCAGGAATCCTTTCGGCTCCCGTCAGTGGACGCTTTGCAGAAATCAGCGCTCCTAATAGTCCAATCAGTCCGTCTGGATGCCTCAGACTGCCCATTTAGTCCGTTTGACTTGGCTAAACTAAACCAGCAGTCCGTCTGACTTTGGTCAGACGGGACTAGCAGTCTGGCTGAGGTGTGCAGACTGGACTGGCAGTTTGACCGAGATGTGCACACTGAACTATCGGTCCGTCCGTCACCGTCAGACCAGACTGCAGTGCAAACTGCGGTCTAGACTATTAGTCTAGACACGTAACTGGTGGCCCTTCTCCATACCGGCCTCCAATGTTGAAGGCATCATGTCGCTTTACCAACTGAGGCAAAAGGGAATGCGCACACCATTAGTGCGGTCGTTAATCATGCCTTATGGCCTGAATGTGACACATCACATGATAGTGGTCCAAGGCATCACGGAATACCTCCGTAACCACACAACGCAATTCCGTCGCTAAACGGAAGCTGGCATGATATAAAGAATGAGCTTCCTATACTCTTCTACATGGAATCGGGCACTCGATGGCCCTCAATTATCCTCCCTCGTGTGTGACGTCCAAGCCCTCCAATGACATCGTCGAAATGTCTCCTCGGCCACTCTCCTTCTCACGTTCTGAATCATAGGCATCGGAGATAGCAGCCGTGGTTGCCGGATCGACATAGCAATACTAGAGCCCATAATTAGACAATCGAACACCTCACGAA
The DNA here is from genome assembly GCF_023522795.1 of Fusarium solani. Lineage (NCBI taxonomy): Eukaryota > Fungi > Ascomycota > Sordariomycetes > Hypocreales > Nectriaceae > Fusarium > Fusarium solani. The sequence goes on from NW_027072141.1 coordinate 1,335,346, forward strand.
GCGGAATGCTTACTTCTGAAGGGACTATCAGAGTGCTCCTGTCCCAGGACCGCAAACATTCCAAGAGATTCAAAGTTTCAATATTCATAGATCCTCGCTGGTCAGTTACCGTAAGTTTGGCTTTGGAGAAGAGTCGCTCTGTCTCAGTAGACATAGGCGCAATCGATAGAATGTCGATGGCCATCATAGATAAGTTAGGGAATCGCCTTCGCTGGGCCGGTTCTAGCCACCATTTCAACGGATCCGATACCATCAGCACAGGCTCGCGGCAGTACACTTCGTACTCGTCATCATCCATGTTGAAGATCGTAGCCTTTTGCTCTTTCATCCACACTTTGTAACCATTTGGTCGTCCGGTAGATGGTCCTTGTGCCGAGCTTGGTCGAAAAACAGGGCAGGAGGAGGTGGTTGACTTGTATATCTCCCTCCACAGTTCCCCCACACGAGCTTTAGCTTTCTCAATCCACTCATTCCTGTCCTCCCACGTCTTTTCCATGTAAGCCCACTTGAGAGAAGGATGTAATACTGTTGCTGCTGAATAGACTGGTGAATCTTCCGTCAGTTCATAGTAGTCGGCCAGTTTGGCCCAGGCCGTCTCCATCATTGTAGCCAAGTGGGGTAGGGTGGTGGCCTTCTTGGCGGCCTCGATGTGATGCAGGAGGTAATCCATGGTAGGCAGAACGTCAGATATGGAGTCTCCCATGCCTTCGTTGGCCATTGTAGCATCGTGAAATGGCTCAAGAAATTTGTGTGTCTCAGCCAAAGTTACCCAGTCAGAGGACGTCAGCACATCCCCCTGCAGGGCCGGCTCTTGCGCACAAAATATGGTGATGGCTTGCCGGACTTTAGGCCTGAGTACCCACTCAACCATTTTGTACCACGAATTCCAACGAGTCTCGTTGTCGCGACGTAACCTCAGACCGTCGCTGAGACCAGTAAACGTTTGAAGCCGCTGAGGGGTCCACATGATGTAGACCACGATATTGTGAAGTTTCCCTATCGCTCCTCGCTTTCTCCATTGTTCAACTTCCTCGTCGGACGGCCCACGGTAGGAATCTGTCGTCGGTGGTCGCTTTCCTATGAGAAACTCCATCACAGCCAGATCAATGATGTGGCCGAAACAACGAAGTCGATGTGGAAGAGGGTCGTAGAAAACATCGAACTCGTGTTCCAAGTCGTCGGAGACTTTGTCGATCATGGTGTTCATGTTGGTGGCATTATCCATCATGAAGTATCCAACTTTCGATGCGATTCCATATTCTCGTATGAACTCCATGATGGCTTCTGCCATGTTCTCGCCGCTGTGCTGCCCTTCCAATTCTTTAATCCTCACCACAAGGGACTGCAGGCCATGATCTTCGGTAACGAATTGGACTGTGAATCCTATTACGCCCAAACAATTTGGCGATGTCCAATTGTCCGGAACAATGTGGATCGAGGAAAGGGCATTTTGGAGAGCGCGCTTCACAAACTCCTTTTTGTTGTCGTAGCCCCATTGTAAGTCGTTTTTAACCGTATCACCAGACCTCGGGAGGAAGTCATCCGCAGCCGGACAAATGTACCGGATAAAGTCGCGAAAGGCCGGCTGTTCGACGTGAGCAAAGGGGAGACTGCAGGCGACGGTGTAGCGGCAGTACAGCTCGCGCAGGGTGGCTTGGTCAAGTGCATCTGCCTCTGCCGTCGCCTTGCGTTTCTTGGCGGAGTGTAGAGTTTCATTGGCCAGGAATGCAGTGATGTCTCCAAGACGATTTTGCGTGACTTCCCGCCGGATTTTTTGTCTTCCAGAGATCAGAATGTTATGCTGCTTGCGCAAATGATTGACGATGGTGGACGATCCACCTGAGTAATTGTATTTCTTCTCTCTTTTCTTGTCGAAGCAGGGCTGGCAATGCCACCATTTCGTTCCGTTGGAATCGACCCAGGCTGCTGGAGTGCTCTTGCCTTCTTCTATTCGACAATACTCCCAAACAGGAGATGTCTTTGGGCGGCAGATGCTAGGAGTTGACGAAGACGATGGTGTCAGCGCACGGGTGGCTACTGTAAGTTCAGAATCATCCAGGTGGCTGACGCTGCCAATAGCACTGGCAGTCTCAGAGAAATCCAGGATAGAAGACATGATTCAGGAGATGGCAAGTAGACAACAAGGGTGGTGATGACAGAACACCGTGGGAGAGAATTATCTGGCGACTTCGATGGTGGTGCGCACAGAGATTATGTAGCAGACGACTTTCTCTCAGACCATTCTGGACACGAGAGAGTGAATGAGTACAAATAGCCAGACATGACTTTCGGTAGCCATTCGGGCGAAGCCGCAGGGTGCGTAATCAACGAACTACTTCCAATCGTTGGAGGCGTTGGATCCTCCATCTGTGGCCCAACTCGTCTGAGATCTCACTCCCTGCGCTCAGCAACCAACCGATTCCTCCGTCTGGGGGCCACCGTGAAACTGCCCGCCTGGCGCCATCCCGTCATGCTTCACGAAAAACCTTGGATCGTCGTTGCACTGTTCCACCCGCGCCGGTTTCGCGCTCTTCTCGCGGCAGCTTGGTGTCTGATTAGAATTGATTCTTGAGTTCGTTATTCGGCTTGCGCACGTATGGTTGACGGGGGCTCGGAAGTTGAGCATCCACGAGAAGGTATGCGGGGGATCTGCGGTCGCTGGCACATCGGTCCAGGGGTGTATTTTGGCCTTGGCGCAGGTCCAGGTAGCCATTTCAAAGCAATAAAATTAGGATGCTGTTGAACAGGTCGAAACATGTAATTCTGGGATCTTGTTCGGCCGATGGTTTCAGTTGCAAGGTACTTGGTATGCCATAGATTAACGCTGTGCTGGGCTGTACCGGCTAACATGTCTTAGCACTGCGTCGAAGTTTTTACCAAACGCGTGTCACACGTTGGACGCGTTGGATCGCGTAGTTGTTGAATTGGCACTCTGCAGCAGGCCACAGATTTGGAAAGACGTTGCCTGAGTCACCCCGAATCTTGGGACGGACTAATAGTCAGACCGTTAGTCTGCGACCCTCGGACTGGACTACTGGTCGGTCTGGTAGAAGTCAGACTGAACCATCCGTCCAGTCCGAGAGACGTAGACTGGACCAATAGTCTGTGGACTATTAGTCTGGACTGCAGTTTGGACTAATAGTACAGTTTTTGGTCTGAACTATTAGGAGCTCTGGCAGAAATGTGTTCCAGGGTCCACACAAGATGAGTAGATGTAATAGTTTTTGGTAAAGTCGCACATTGTGGCGGAGGATGAGCTTGGTGGCAGACTATGATGAATACGTTAGGATAGTGCTTTAAATCCCGGTGTCCCTTAGCTTACTAGGCTCTTAGTGTTGGTGTTGGGTGGTTCGGGTTGAGGCTGTATCGCTTCTGGGGATGGAGCAAGGACTGATTGTGGCGACGAGAGATGTCGGTTAAAATATTGGTGGTAGGAATCGCAAAGCCCTTACTGGCCGTTGGTCCATGTGGGCAACTGTCACGGCTGGCAGCTTAGTTGGTTCACTTTGTGCTTGCCCGTGCAAGAACCACGAGGTAGTCCGCCGAACTTTCAGCAGAAAACTGAGCAAGTTGCATTACCGCCAAGGTGTTTGGGTAGAGGTGGCTGATCCCGCTCGGTGATCTTTATATGGGTCACTAATCATTACTGATGCACCGAGCGTCGTCTAACTAGTGACGAACTAAAAAATCCTTCCATCTCGGACGGTGACGCCGAACGAGTCCTGTCAGATCCCTGCATGCCAGACTTATGTGCACAACAACCCCATATCCCGAAGGGTAGTGGAGCGAAAAAGGGAAAGACGAAAGAAGTGGCCTTTACGTAGAAGGCTCACCGTTCAGTCTCCATATAATCAAAACCGTCTCCTTCATTGCATTCGTTAATCGATCGGCGATACTCCCTCAGCCGGAGCCTGTCGCCCACAATAACCCTACCTTCATGCCAGTATTTTGCGTTCGAGTTGAGCTTCCGGCGGGTCCGTCTTAGACCACAAGCCCCTTTGCGCCAAGAGCCGTTGACCGTTGAACCACCCTGAAAATCGGCGCTTGACTGTGGCATTCCCCCACGGGGAACCGGACGGCCAGTCCTCTCGGGCCCGAGTAGGATTGGCTCGCCACCGCCGCTAAGCAAGCCAAGAAAGCTAACAAAGCAGACTGGGGGCAGGATGACTTGCCCATACTTGTGGGGGCCTGTATCTCGGCTCCCCCGTGGGAGCGGCAGCGACCACGGGGGGTTCACTGACTAGCAAAAGGGGCCCTTGGTTCGCAAAAGAAAAAAGATACCTCTGAATAGGAGGCATCCCTACCAAATCCTATGTACCTCGTTTTTAAGAATAAACCCGCATTTTGCACACGCGTCTCAACAACCCCGCCCTGACATCACCAACATTACCCAACTTTGACATTATCACGTCTGCACTACCATAATTAAAACCACCACAATAATTGCAAATAAAGTCCAATGGCTTCACAAAATATACCAATCGAAAGCCCTGATTTGAGGGAAGCTTCAATTCGATTCTGGATCAACTCAGATACCGGAAAACCCAACTTTCCGCGATGTACTGCCGAGAACCTTGAACAACGCACCGTTGCCAGTGTCGAGCTGTATCAAGCCGGGTACTATAAGAGTCTCGCCGTATCACTCACGGTCATCACATACAGATTCGTGCCCTCCGTCAACATGCCAATGCAGTTCTACGGTCTAAGGGGCGACCAGCAACTGCCTCTAGGAAGTGGGCAAGACGTTTTATGAGACGTTGGAAGCACACGTTTCATAGGAAGAAGTCGTCAACTCGAGATGCGAAGCGGAAGTCAATGGAAGACCGAGGACACGTTGAGAAGTGGTTTGAGTCGTGGCGTAACTATTCACGTTATGTCAAGCCCGACAACGTGTGGAATATCGACGAAATCGGGTTCATGATAGGATATCTCTTGAGAGTAGGGATGCCTTTTTGACGTCACAAACCCCAAGTTACCAATTGACGTCATAAACCCCAACTGACGGGTAATTTACCGTCATAAACCTCCTTCCTAACTAGGTTTAGTGGGTATCCCAAAAGAGGTTGGAGTGGGGGACGACCATGAGTTGTTGCGACCCCTGAGTAGGCTTCATCACCCCCCGATGTTCCTATTGAGATTTCTTCACCGACAACAACTCTTTATGGTCATTACTGAGTCAATATGACGAATCGGGGAGGTCATCCTAAACTTCATGGCATTGACGAATATTTCCGGCCGGCTTCAGAAGAGGGCTTTACGCTGAACCGTGTAGTCTATAAGCTCTGCTCAAAGACTATGGCGAAGCACACCTCCAAACAACTTCGACACCTTCACACGCAATACACCGCATATCGACAGCTTCATGAAGTCATTCCCAGCCGACAACCGCTCATCAACACTAAGTTGGATAGTGTTAGCAAAGCATCTAAGGATGCATTGGACCGTCAAGCCGCCATCGCAGTCTTTACCTCCGGCAAACCCTATTCCCTCTATGAAGAGCCTGAGACACTGAAACTATTCCAAATGCTAAATTCGGCATATAAACCTCTAGATCGCAATCGAATTACCTCATTCCTCGACCCTGTCTACCTGGACTATCAGCAACGTGTCAAGGCTCTTCTGGACGAGGCCCCGCATCTCAACGTCATATTCGATGCCTCCGATGATATCTCAAGCAACCGAATTATCAATATATCTGTTGAGATTCCTAGTTCAGTTGCATTTTACTGGACGACAATCGATACCAAAGATCATGATCACACGGCATTGACGACCTTAAGCCTTATCAAGCCATCTCTTCTTGAAATATTCAGACACGATTTCTCGCGGCTAAATGCTATCTATACAGATACATGTAGCACGATGAGAAAGCTTCATCGAGAAATGAAGGCGCTGCCAGAGTTCAGCCACTGCCTTTATATCTTGTGCGATTCTCACGGACTTCAATTGCTTATCAAAGACATTGTGGAGTCGAAGCGGTGGATGCCAATCCTTAGGAAGGTTACTTTTCTCATTGCCTTCTTTAAGAAAGCCAAATTGCAGTTATCAAGGCTTCGCATTTATCAGTAGGAATGCTACGGGCAGCGCAAGGCGTTCATTACTGCTGCAATCACACGCTGGGGAACACAACTTGCTGCTATTAAATCTGTGTTTGACAACAAAGACGCCCTTCGAGCTTTCGCACGCGATCCAATTATTCTCAACGGAATGAAGCAGGTAATTGTCAAAGAGGAGGAACAAGTGACACAGTCAAGTCTACCTCAGGTGATATCATATATTAATGATCTCGAATTTTAGGCCAATCTAGAAATGTTATTCAAAGTTCTTTAGCTGATTGGCCATGCCTAAGCCAACTCAGAATGCGACCGCGCGGGTCTTGGCGAGGTCATTCCACGTTGGCTATCCATTCAGGCTTCATGGGACGCATTGGAAGAGGCTAGTTAAGACCCACTAATAAACTACCAAGAACTAAGAGCGTTATGAAAGCAACGGTTTGACGTGCAAACGGACGACATACACTACATGGCCTTTGCTTTGGACCCTGCCACTACTAACCCGAAGCACCATTTGTTGACCGCAGACATTGTCAGAAGAGCACACAACTTTCTTAAGGATAACACTAACGCTGAGGAATACGGCAATATCTTCTAGGAGTTTTGTCAATTTAGGGCTCGGGAGGGCAGCCTCTTTGGCCCAGGAAGTCGCATATACAGAGCAGCATCCGAGGGCACTCCGCACCACTAACACGTCCTTGATAGTTGGCGGTATCTTTATTCTATGAATATGTCACTCGCTGCATTAGCCAAACGAGTCCTGGGCGCTTTGGCTAATTCCGTACCTTCTGAGAGATCTTTTTCCTCGATTAATTTCCTCCACAATAAGATTCGCAATCATCTTACTATCACTAGCACCAATAAATTGACATTCATATATATGAATAGTCGGGTATTAAGAAGACTTGAGACGGCCTAAGAGACACCTTGGAGAATGCCGAGCGGCCAATCCTGGGAGACGGCTGACGTGAAGCTGCTCTTAGAGCTCGAGGACGACTTCCAGGACTGCATTTTTGTAGATGTAGGCACGGATGCAGAGACAGAGTCTGTTTATTAACGTTGAGATGTAAATAGGTTGGCTTTCGAGATATATAATACTATCATATTGAAGTAGTAAGTCTACGAGTTTTGGCGAAGAAACGAGAAACGAACACGGGGCCGTTGCACGGGGGTATAGACCTCTTGTACCCGCACAGCCAATTTTGGTGTGATCGGTACCTCATCTCCGACGAATACCAATGACACCAGAGTGTATGTGGGTATTATCATTCCACCAACGCCGTTTCGTAGTCACCAAATAGTACTTGGAAGCACGTGATAAATGACGCGTCATAAACCTCGGGTTTATGACCGTCATTTACCTAGGGGTTTTGGTAATTTACCTCCTGGTAATTTACCTCGAGGCATCCCTAATTGAGATGAGATGACAATTGATCGTGAATGCGGTTTATATGTCGGCAGATGATAATCTGTCGGTAAGATGAAGGATGATGCGCCGTTGTGAGAAGAACAAGATGACTTGGGGTGAGAGAAGAATTGGTGGTACAATAAGAGAGACTACCAAGCATTCTCCGGGCGCATCAGGTCAGCAATTCTTCAGCTCCGCAGCAAGCGATGTCTCCACGGACGAGCTTCAACACGACCAATCGACCATCAAGTATCCAAATATCAGATAATAATATTATGTCCATTGTATCGCACACTGCTTTAGCGCCAACATTTGGGAGACCACGTAAATATAGCCAAACACCCATCCTATCGTCGTCATGACCCATACCGATACCCTTGGTTCCAGGATTTTCCCTGCCAACGTCCAGCATCGTTGATTAACATGCTTGCAATCTCAATCTGTCCAATCATTCGCACAAACAGACATCACCAAACATCATCCTTCATTTCTTCTTCTTCTTCTTCTTCTGACTCGCGAGGAACTCATCGACCTTCGCCTTAGCCGTCTTCTCGATCTCCTTGCGGTCTTCCCAAGTCATATCCTTCTCCTCGTAGCCAACCCACTCAACAAGGACCTTGCGTTTGTTCTTGGAGAGTTTGCGGATGGCGTAGACATCGTACATGTCGGCGTCTAGCGGATTGTCAGGGCGTCCGCCTTTAGCGCGCCAGTAGGCGAACAGCGCGTCCGGGGCGTCTTGGTGCAGGGTGACTTCAGGCTCCCAGGTCTTAGGGCCGACCTCCCAGTCGATGCGGAGTTCGAAGGCAGTGCCGTTCCATCTATGGGCGATGATGCTGTTGAAGGCGTGTTCTCCATTGTCGGGTTCGATGGCGCTCCTATCGTCCCCAAGCTCTGGGGAGGCTCGAGGGTCGGCAATCCCGACGTCTTTGGCTTCTTCCACCTTCGCAGGGGCGCGAGTAGGGCGCTTCTGGCCATGGTTGCCGCGAGGGGTGCCCGTCTTTCCGCTTGTGCGCTTGGCGACTCGGGAACCTGACGAAATTATGCGAACTCGAAGAGCCGGAGAAGCTCGTGCAGGTCGCGTAGCGGGCGATGCCTGAGTAGCAGGAGAGGACATGGTGGGAATTGAAGGGTTGGTCTGGTGGATATTGAGTGCGGAAGTTTCGCCTTGGGTGATATCGGCCGTCGTGTCGTGTGCTGTAGTGATGGAAGAAACGTTGCTTGTCCTGGTGCGCTGTTACGGCGGTTCAGTCAGTTATTTAGACACACAGCCAGCGCAGACTCAGGGGCATGTCCTAGTGAAACGTACCGGACTACGCGACGCCGTGTTGGATATGCGGCCCAGCGCGCGTTTGGCCTTGAGCTGGTCTTTTGGCGAGTACGTCTTCGACCGGAGCGGCTTGGGCGGCTCCACGGACGGCTGCTTGCGCGGAGAGACGAGGGACATGATAGTCTCCATGTTGAAACGCAGGGGAAGGACAAAGGAACTTCTGAGTGGTCACGGATAGGGGCGCAAAGAACGTAGGAAAGGCGCTATTCTGGGGAGAATTGCAGACGGTTTTGACCTTGCCTGTCTCACTCGTTGTTGATTTGTTTTGCGCCAATCGAAACGGCAGCCACTGCTGGCAAACGCCCCACGCATGATGGGACGCGCGGGGGTAGCCCCCAAGTGGAGTCGCCCAAACACCAAGCACGTGAGCGCCACCAAAAATAAACTAGCGCAGGGCGCAAAAAATAAGGGTCTGGCCGGGATTAAACCCGGGACCTCTCGCATAGGAGAGGTGATTCAGATTCAGGTTCAGGTTCTATTCCTACTCGGTTTTAGCCGCCATCTCCCCAGCAGCCATGCCGGGTAAGCGGGGTTTGGCCGACGGCCGAAGCGCTCCGAATGTTCATCCGTTACGCCCCACTTCGCCAACGCCATTTGGCGTTTGGCCAGCCGTCTCCAGACTTCCCACTTTTCCTCCTAAACCTCTATCTACATCGGCCTGCCAACCTCTGTAGATTGCGGTTCGAAATACTGATGTACACATGCTTTTAGGCTCTTGTAAGGCGAGCCATGCGCCCCGTCTATGGGTCCTTCTACCTACAGTCTCCCCCCAGCGCTCGGCTTCGTCTGGTTACGGACTGATCCTGAATTGCCCAAGGATCTGGGTTTGTTCCATGAACTTGACGACTTTTGCTGCTACTTTGCGCTCGCTCAGTAGTGTCCGGAGATTTTGACGTCCTGGATATTGGCCTAGTTCCTGGTTTCGAAGTGCGGTGTGCTTCCTGCATTGAAGCAGGATGTGGGCTACTGTCTGTGTCGCATATCAGCCTGTCGCACACACGGCATAGCCCACCGGATTATTTTCCGGAACTCCACTTGCAATTTCCGTTCCACACGGATTTCGTCTTCTATATAAGACAGCAACGTCATTCTCTTTTGTATCCCCTCAATTGTCGAAAGGCTCCCGCCAGGTCACTCCAGGGATGTCTGCCCAATTAAAATGCAAGAATGAAAGGTACATTATACCCTACCTAAATTAGCCCATGATAGATGTCCCAATAATATTTTGAGTTACAAATCGCGACATCACACTGCTCACACCCCCAAATTGATTGATGCCTCTTCTTCTTTAATTCAGGCCTCTTCTTATTATTGCTGACCGGCTGTCATCTTCTCTGATGAAGCTGCTATCATCATATACATTGAGGGCCTCGCCCGGTATTAGTTAAGAACTCATAGATGACTTTGCAATGATTTATATGACGAGTTTGGCAAGAATAGTTGATGATGCATCTTTAGGTTCCCCTCATGTACCTGTCATGTAATAGGGGTCATGTGGGGCAAGGTACTTTTGGGAGCCTTTCGACAATTGAGGGGATAGTATCCCTTCAACTGTGATAAGCCTCCCGCCAGGTTACTACAGGGGTGTCTGACCAATTAAAATGTGAGCATAAAAGATACATCTATTCTAACGTAAATTAGCCCGTGGTCTTTGTCCCAGCAATTCTTCTTGTTACAAAGTGCGACTTCGCGTTGATAATAATTGATGACGCGTCGCGGGGTTTCTCTGATGTACTAGTCATGGGACAGAGTTATGTGGGGCGAGTTACATCCGGGAGGCTTATCACAGTTGAAGGGATACTTGCTCTTTAGATAATTCTCATCAATTGACTGGTGCCATCAATGATCCCTGTGGAGCCAGTTGTCTGACACTGGTGTTTCGGCCAGGAGCATGAATGGACGAATGTGGCCTGTGCCGACCAACCGACCCGATCATGATTTACACCGTTTTGCTTAACAGGTGCACCGTAAATTGCTCATACGCACAGCCTTCGCTGGAACTCACACCCCCCGCTAATCTTGCTCGAGGCGCCGTGCAGCCCTCCTACGAAACAGTTCCCCCACTGTGAATCACTCGATTGGTGTCTCATCCCACGGCTAGGTGGACGGTACAGTCACCATCTTCGCCGCTTAATGCGGCCTCTTACACTGACTGCAGCTACGGAAGGAGCTCAGCGCACCAGTCCTCCCATCTTGACCTGACCTCACCCTGCCCAGGATACACCAACCAGTCTCCATAGTCGAACCGGCAAACCGGCTTGCGCGCAAACAGGTGGAACTAGCGGGGTATTCACAGCTTTCTGCGAATCATTTGAAGAGACAGCCAAACAATTTACTACTAGAGCGTAGCCTGAGCCTCTTCCACTGAGTGGATAGCTCTTGGGGGGCGGCAACTAGTTCACATGCGTTGTGGAATGGATGGCAAGGGTTCAGAGCCTTGCCCGCTCGAAGTGCTGTTGGCACAGTCCTCCTTTGGAAGGACCCCCACTCAGCTGAACAGCAGAAGAGTGGGTGTACTTTGCTACGCCGTGTTGGGGGAGGAAGGCGAGTGCACACTCAGAACGTGTCGGCGATGGAGACGTCTGCTTAGCGTCATGGGCATGTCAGCTCCAGGTTCGCCATTGGCCAATCGACCCTACTACTAGGCCTGCTGAGGAACTGGAAATGTTAGTCCCACTGCCGACCGCATCTGCGCGACGCTCACAGAACTTATTAAAGCGGACGCTCAATCGCCTTCCACGTTGCATAACGGTCCCGATTCAATGAACGATGGAGACCTCATCGATAATTTGGACTGTCAACATGACCACCAACACCACTGCTTCGGACGAGGGAACCTCACCTGCACAGCTGGAATATCTTTCGCTGCTCATCTTGTTCGGCGCTGAGTTCGTCATAGTCCTATTAGTCTTCTCTTCTTGGTCTGTTACTCCTCACACGCCAATGGGCTCACTCGTCCTTTGCCCCACTCGACAATTGACGGAGGCCACAGGTATTTATCAAGGCCACTGGAACGCGAACGAGGGGGCGTCCACCCGGAGGATCTAGAGGCTACCAGGGGTCTCCTCAGTTGAAAACTTAGGCCAAGCAATTCCAGCCCAAACCTCCAAGACATGGAAAGCCGAAACGAAAGATGCGGGGAACTCCGTTGAATCCCCCGGCACCTTTCACTTCTGGAGGGACTTCCAAAAACTCAGCCCACTGGTGTTTATGCTCTAACTCCACACCTAGCGTCATTTGTTTGCAGACGTTGCAGGATAGGGATATGGTCTCAAAAGACGGGTTGTGCAACGGAGGGTGTGATCAGAAGAGATTTCATTGAGCTGCTTAATTCTATCTAAGGGAGCGACGAAGGTCGGCCTCTTATACCTATGTCCAGTCTTCTAATATCATAGGCAGCAGCCTGCTGCCTGATGCTAGTTGAGGTTGTTCACGATGATCATGATACTTGCCTAATTTTGGCCTCATTGCAACAACCTGGTCTTGACAAGTTTCCCCCAATCGTAAGTGAAGGTCTCCGGAGCTTGACACGTCGGTCTCTTGTCGTGACTGACGTCAGATTGGTGTGAGATGCGTACTTTGAATCCTCCGGGTATCACTATATAATACACAAAATAAGCCTCTCTCGAATCAATCACGTACTCTAGAGAGCTCCCAGTATGTTGTGATCCAGGAACGTCCGAAAAGACCCCTGCATCCACTCCGCCAACACCCTCAGCGACTTGATAAGTCGATAAGTCCCCAACAACGACCTCGTATCCCCTATATCGAACAACGAGCTGACAACAACCTTGTCCTCTCGGTCCGTCGCAAGGTACAGCCTCCACGAGCTCCCCGTCGCAATGACAAGCGGCATCTTCACACTAACAGGCTTAGACTTCGCGGCGTCAAACTCGGCGAGAGGCTCCGCAGCCATGCACTGCAGGAACCGCATCTGGTCCAGCCACGCGGCAATCCAAATGGAAAGCTGTGGTCGCCCGTCGGACGCGGAGCTGGCTTTCGTCTCGATGTGCACGCCCGCGGGACTGAAGCGGATGGGACCGTACGTGGACTGATTGATGAACTTGCGGTTTCGCGGGACAAGGCCGAGGAGGTGGCGGATGGACTTCTCGAGGGTTGCGTCGGCGCTGGGGACGAGGTTCATGGAGTAGTCGACGAGCTTGCTATCGAACTGCTCGCCGCTCAGGTCCACAGGCAAGAGACAATTCTCAGGGCGTGCAGTGGTGCTGCGTGATGTCAGATCTTAGGACTCAAATACAGCCTAGGTCGCGTCACTTACATGTTATGATGCCTGACTGAGGGGATGGCACGTAGGGCCTCGAACAGGACTCGGCTCGTAACACCATCGTTCCATGCCGCTTCCGACGCCCCAAAGTTCTCACAGAACTGCGACTCTTCAAGGATGAGCCGCAACTCATCCAGCTCTCGGAGCGCAGTGTCTCTGGAAGTCGGCGTGTCCTTGTCGACCATCCATGGCAGCACTTTGCTCTGCGTACCAAGTGCCTGCTGAATCTCTTACTGCGTCGCGTCAGTGACGGAGAAGATACAACGAGGGCCATACGCGTACCTCGATGATACCAGGTATTATCTCCATGTTATCCTTGATGTCGAGCAACTTCTCCATTCCATCAGGTACCTCCCCTTCGTTATCGAATTCGAATTGCTTCGCGGCGAGATACAGGTCCGCCACCGACTTAACCGGACTCTTAGCCCGACGGGATGTCGTTGTTGTCTTCCCAGTTGCTGTACTTGACTCGGAGCGCGTTGGTGATAGAGGCGGAGGCCCAGAATCCCCTGTCCTTTGGGACTGGAAACTGCCGTTCCTTGACGTTAAACTCGGCGCACTGCGGAAGGGGTTGCCACGGTAAACAAGATCGTTCGCGACCGTAAATGCCTGGCCAGCTTCAGAACTGTCCGCGGGGCCCTCGACTCCAGACGCCGGCCGCGCCCGCAGACGCTCACTTCTCCTGCTGGTGCCGGACATGTCGTAGCCGAAAGGCGGCAACACTGGCTCTTTGTCGAGGTCGCAGGCCGGCGGAAGCTCGTCAAGCCAGGACTCGACAAAAATGTACGGGCTGTTTGCATAGGAAAGATTGTAGGGCATTATTTGGGTTCTTTCGGTCAGGCGTGGAGTTGCGACGATGGCGATATTTCATGGTGAGAAAGCGCGGTTGGGAAAAACATTGCTGATTGTTGTCGCAGCAACCATTCCGCTTCGCCTGGGGGCGAATCACATCCTAGGATTGAATGACTAAGCGACGCTCACACCAGCCAGTCCGAGAAAGGAATAACCCCGCAATAACGCTATCGTTATCGTTAGTTTGTCGATGGCTTTTTTTATCTCATGAGTGCCCACAAGCCTGCACCGAGGTATTTGCAGGGGGGTGGGGCCAATTAAAATGCGCCAAAGAAGAGATACATTAGCTTCCACCTATTTCTCTATGGTGATAAATGTACCAACACTTCCTATTGTTACAAAGTGCGACTTTGCATACACTACACCAAAATCTCGTCTGCGATCTCGTGATGTTGCTGTTGACCGTCCCGAGAGGCTTCCTTTTGCCCTTTGACCTTATTTCGCCTTGCCGATATCCTTGACAAGCGAGGCAATCTGAATTTGTCTTCCGGCGGACAAGATTATGTTCTTTTTGCTGTATTACAGGGTCAGATTCGTCGCCAGCTCGATACCTCTGCCTTGACTGGCTTTCTCCATGATATTCATTAAATAAGGCGTTAAAAATGCATTCTCGCCACTCTCTGTGATTCGTATATCTCTCCCAATTTGGCTGTGGCCCGTGAAGCTGAGCAAGATAATTAGCTGTTAACAAGCACTACATCAAGAAGGAAGGTCCAACAGAGAGCCTGCCAAGGGCCCCGGCGTAAGGGATGATCATATGCATAATATGACCTCAACTGGTCACCCCGATCAACGTGATTCATCTCGTCTTTATAAGCAGCAGCGACTGTCGGGATCGAGATGACTTTGATAGCTTCGTCACCAAAAAAGCGGCGTATTGGCTTGGCCTCGGGCTTCTGTTGTTGAATTGCGCAGTGATGCTGGGTGTGATTGATAAAATCAAGGTTGTTATTGCTATTGTCATGGTGAGAGCTCCCTAGGGGTTTATATCCCATGCGATTCCATCTAGGACTTTCAACTTTCAATCTAGGACTTTGTGATGTGACCCTGAAGTGAGGGGGAAACTCCCAATTATTCCAACAGCTTCTGTGAGGACGGCTTCTTCCGCTTCCGGCAGACACGCTCCTCGCCTGTGAAAACAGTTGTAAGGAATAATATAAGGCTATTGTCTTTCCAAGCAATCTAATTGACCTAATTAGATGGCGTAAAGACATATTAGTAAGGAATTCATATAGAAAAGTGTCTTAGATTGATACCTTGTTGTCAGGGGTTGGGATTATCTTGACCTGGTTGAAGTCATAGCTGGTCTTAGCCCCCCCATCAGCCTTCTTATCCCGTTGAAACTCCTTGTGTATGCCACAGTTAGGCCGGGCCGTGCCTGTGGCCCCGTGGCCATGTGTGCGGAGGCTGCGGAAGAGGTCTGCCGACGAGAAGAGGTTATCCACAAACACGTGATATGTCGCTTTTGGCAGTGTATTTGCTAGGGCAACAACGACGCCTTGGGTCGAGTTTAAGGCGATAGGCTTGTCTTCTTCTTTGGGCTCCTTCTTTGGTATTTATGATGCCCTCTTGCCGCGACCTCGTGGGGATGACTTCGGCTTTGGAAGCTCAACACCAACGGCACCGTATTTTGCGCCTTTGATGTGCCACAGCCAGTGAATAAAGAAGCCCTGTTGTGCGATGGCCCAGATCTTGAACCCTAGGGGGATAGGCTTACCCTTGACGACCGTTGTCTCGTTAGATCTGCCCGTATAGCGGATCATACACTCATCCACAGCCAGATAAGAGCCCGGGAAGAAGATCTCCGCAGACGCGGCCTGTATATGATCAGACCACTCATCACAAGCTTGGAATACCTTCGGAAGAGGCCCGGTATCATCGATCTTGGTGTGGTCAAAGGGGCGAAGGTGACGATGAAGGATCTGAAACTTCTAATACGGCATGAACTTGATGATTGAGTGTTCAGGGCGTTGCTGCCCCGGCTTCGGAGTACTCCAGTGGCTCTTAATCGTCTTTTCCTTATGTATACCCATATAAATTAGCATTCCAAGCCAGACATATACTTCTGCAACAGAGGTTCCTTGCCAAGCTCGCAGCCTTGCGTTCTTCGTCATCGGGTGCTTCCAGCTATCAACAACGTCATTTTCCTTGAGCCACGAGATCCAGCTTTTGGTGTATTGGACCCATTTCTCAACGAGGGAAATAGGAAGGAAAAGCTGGAATAGCTGCAGAGGTGTTGGCGGCAGTGTGCTGATGCGAAAGTTGCGTGTTTCTACGTGGAAAGGCTCGAAGTTGGTGCCGCGGCCAGTTTCGGCCGGAAAAACAGCTATCCGGGTAGGGTCATTTGGGTGCAGCTGATGACTGTGATCCTCCTTGATAAAGCTCTTGTCATCATAGGCATTGAGTGCCTGACTCTCTTCTAGAATTGATTGGGAATTCATTGTTGGCTTCAAAATGATTTGTATGGTGTTTTTGTTGAGATCCATTGTTTAACGGATCAATGGCTATTCCGATCCATTGGTGGCGAGGATGTGGATGTCTTCTTGTCAATAGTTTCAGGTGGTTAACACCAATCTTTCTTCTTCTTTAATAAAAAACAACATGCTCATTTCAACAGTTTTGGCGGGAATTGCTTCATTGAACTAACTTTCCGTACCCCGCTCGTACCCTCGTGATGTCAGGGGTGGTGTGGGGCGAGGTACGCGGTGCAGGCTTGTGGGCACTCATGAGATGGTACTAACGCAGTTGTTTCCTGAGGCCGTGAAGATCATGCCTACCCTACGACACATGATCATGTCAGCCGCAAATTGAAAGGAGTGGCGGGCCGCCACGTGCCGCAAGCCCAAGACGAGCGCATCTATGTAACGTCAAGAAGGCAATTAATTAGCGTATCATCATCAAGCCAAATAAGATCGTTTCGTCACGCCATGAATGATCGAATCAAACCGGGCTGGAGTACCATTGATCGCTTTTTTAACGAATTATGACGTCATTTAGCCACGACTTTGCCAATGATGGGTCACCTGTTACATATCTCGGTGGCTAAGCTCCATACCCCCTCATCTCCTCAGAGCATAAGGACCTCCAAAGACGTACCCCGCCCCAGTGTTTGTGCCTAATAGTTAGCGCCCTTTATAGGGGGTCTCAGGGAGCATGACTGTGAAAGGTCGCATTGTAAGTCTACTTACTCCTTCGGCAAAAAATTGGCTGGGATAAGGTATCGCCCCTACCGAGAACTCTGATTGGCTTGGAACCCCTGTCGTGACCGCCTCGGAGGTCCTTATGCTCTGAGGAGATAGGTATCTTGGTCGGCAACGGTGATTTCCATGATTGGAGACAGGGGAGGATGCAGACAATTGACTTTGATATGATTTTATCCCCTCGATTGTGTTAAGCGCATTGTATTGTTTGTAAAGCCACCGATATCATCAATTTCCCTAAAATTGCACTGCCGAATCAATGACCTCGCCCTGCGCAGGCGACGGGGCCTATGACATTGACCTTGACCAGCCCGCCCTGCAAGTGGATAGAGAAGATCCGGCTTCCCAGTTACAAAGGGCGAAATTGAAGCGCTGCGAACACACCACGGCGCCGACGAGATCCCTCAGCCTCTTCCGTGAGCAGAAATTGGTATCGTCGCTTCTGCAAAGAATGCCAAAGATCATCCAGAGCTTTAGAAGAACTTCCTTACCACAGTCCCTGGTTACAATTCATCATGCTGCTCGATGCTCCCCCGGACTTGCGCAACAACGCGCAACACCTCGTCCCAGGCGCGCCGTCCGGAGGAGATGAGGGGTATCTGGGGGTAGTCGAGAGAGTGTAGGTGCATGTGCGCCAGCAGGGTCACCATACTAAGGAAGCTGGCCATGGAGGACACGTCGATGGACGTGGGCGTCTGCTTGCGGATGTTCATTTTTTGGTGGGTGATGTGGTACATTACGGTAAGGGACTGCAGGGCGATATTAGTAGAGGGGATATTTGTTGCGGTGAAGGTGAAGGTGAGGGGTAGGTGAGGTGAGGGGGAACGTACGGTGGCTATGCCGATCCAGCCTGGTAGCAGGAGACGGGGATCTTGGAAGCCGCCTGTGAGGGAGAGGACGACAGCTGTGAAGTAGGCGTTGCAGGCATTGATGGTAAGGAGACGGACCATTGTCGCTTGGGGAGTGTAGTTGATGAGCCTGCTCCAGTTGTCAGATCAAGCTGTATTTCATAAAAATCATCCAGAGCGCCAAAGGGAATCTATGTCAGGAACGTACCATCGAGACATCAAGCAGTCTGTAAAGAAGAATGACAAATATCCCGACACAAAACACTGAACCATCCACCAAATCAGCATAACTCTTCTCTTCTACCTCCATTTTGCAGATGCTTCAGGTGAAGCAAGCTTCTCCGCGCGAAAACGCACCCATATAGTTGCGAGGCCCATCTCAGTAAGGGCATACCGAGCATCTGCCTCGACACTCAACCCCTGGATTCCTCCAGCCGCCGACGGCACAACGACAACAAGCTCCGGGCCCGGTAGCAGGCGTAACAACAGCTGGACTGCCGAGGGTAGACCCCACCAGAGCGCGGGCAAGACGGAAACAAGACGCAGGGCGAAGAGCCATGGATGCCATGGCATGGGTACGTTTAAGACGACGGCGACACGGGGTTGGAGGAGAGAAGGATGTAAGGGGGCGTCGGCGTTCGAGGAAGAGGAGGGAGCTGTCGTTGGAGTCGTCGTTGAGTTCGAAGTCGCAGGCGCGGGAGGTTGTAGGGGTACCGGAAGATGGCCTCTAGAGGAGCCCTGATGGAGGGGGGAGGGGTTGACCATCTCTCTCGGTCAGGCCATCTGAAGCAAAAGATCGATTCAAGAAGCAAGTGTCTTAAAGTACCAGAGTAATAAATGTGTGGTGAAGTAAATAAATAAAAAAGAGAGGAGAATCAGGTCGTAGCAAGGGAGTGGGTGGAGAATCGGTGGTGATGGCGTCAAGGGAGGACGAGCTGCAGCAGGATGAACAGGGGTATTGGGATGTGGCTACGGGCCGTGTGACGCGAGTATCCCGTGGCTCGTGGGTTAGGGTTGAAGATGCCAGCCACAGCGCCAAACAAGTAATGGCAAACAGCTCGGTTGAGCGAGCACTCTGATAAGATTCATCCAAATAACCTGACCATGCCTTATGGCAAAGTAAGAACAAACACACGGTTAATCCATTTACAAAGTTAGCACCAGCATCCTCGATGTCCAAGCGTCATAGTCTTGGGAAATCCCCCAAGTCTGCGACTTGACGAACTAGGTGTGGTCTCGCCAATTGCCGCGTCATAGGCGCATGTGAACAGTGCGACGATTGAAAAGCTTATTCCTTCGTGCACTGCTTCAAGGTTCCCGTCCTTTACTGATAAAGATCCCTGGTCACCGCCTCACGATTGCATGATCTGGTAAACTCGCAGCGGGTGGCTGTTGATTCTGAGAGAGGTCTGAGCTTCTACCTTGCTAAATGAGGCATCTCCGGAGGTTGATGGTCTATCCTTCGAAATGGCTGGTCCTCGCACTACCATATTCGCCACAGATCTACTTAGTGGGGCCTCATAGCCCACGTTAGATTGACGTCTGTGTGCGGTTGTAGAGGCGCTAGAGTGGGTGTCCCACTGGTTACAACAATATCTGTGGCTTGTGGCGGTGAAGGTGTAAGGAAAGAACCGACGCTCCGCACGAAGGATAAGCAAGAAGAACAAAATATCTTCCAGCCATCAATCAATAAGACCACCAGCTTCTGCTCCATAATCTACTAAATAAGATTCGCCTGCATGTCCAACTGCGTGGGTCCCTTAAGCCCAAGGTAATCTAATGGCCCGTGCGCGACAACCTGTCCCTGCAGGCGGGGCCCCATAGGGACACGGGTACCCGTGGCTCCAAAATTTCACGGGTACCCGTGGGCATTATCTAAGCGTGGATGCGCTAACGCGAACACGTCGCGTGCCTGCTTCAAAATTCTCTCCAGTCCCTACGCTTCTTTTAGATATCCATCTGTTGCATGGTGGAAAATGGGGTCAAGGGGAACGGCTGCTCGTTTTCCAGATGACTGTCTCCCTCCTGAATGCGAGTATACATCCCGAGATGCCTTATTTAAGGCGATTAATAGCTGGGCAGCACCACGGGGCTATGCCTTCGTTACTGGAAGGTCCCACAAAGAGAAGTCCGGGAGGCTTACAGTCACATTCACTTGCGATCGAGCCTGTCGCCCTCCAGATGTATCGAAAGAACGACGACGGAAGACAAGCACCCGAGGCACAAGCTGCCAGTTTTCTGTGCTTGCAAAGCAGGGCCTTGATAAGGCCACATGGACTTTAAGGCACCGTCCAGATAGCCGATTCGCCATTCACAATCATGAGCCAACCTCGCACCAGTCTGCTCACCCAAATCATCGCACACTATCCGACACGGACAGATCAACAATCAGCAACCTCACAAACGCCGGGATAGCGCCAAAGGATATCAGGACTTATATCCGCCAGAACTCAAACACCATTGCAACCCAGCAAGATATCTACAATCGCATCGCGGATAGCAAGCGAGAGCTGTGTGAGGGTCAAAGTACTATACACGCCTTTGCAAATCAGCTAGATAAGGAAGGGTTCTGGAACCGGATGCAGCTTGATTCACATGACCGGGTTACAGCAGTATTGTTCGCTCACCCAGAGTCATTGGCATACCTCAAGGCTTACCCAGACCTGCTCTTCTTGGATTGCACATACAAGACGAATAAATATGGAATGCCGCTCCTCGATATCATCGGGGTGGATGCCTGCCAGCGATCCTTCTGCATCGCCTTTGCATTCTTGAGTGGCGAGAGCGAGGAGGATTATACCTGGGCTTTAGACCGGCTTCGATCAATGTACGAGCTTTGCGGTGCAGCCCTCCCGTCTGTCATCCTCACGGATCGGTGCCTCGCTTGTATGAATGCTGTCGCTCGCTGCTTTCCAAGTGCAATCTCGCTTTTATGCCTCTGGCATGCTAACAAGGCAGTCCTCCGCTACTGCCAGCCAACCTTTACACGCCATGACCAGGGGCCAGAGGCTCGCCGAGAGAGTCTCAACGATTGGAACGAGTTTTTCAATTGCTGGCATTCGATTGTAAGATCAACGGACGAGGAAACCTTCGATCGGCGCGTCAAGGGGTTTGAAGAGCGCTACCTGCCCCAATATCTCGAAGAAGTTGGTTATATCAAGACCAACTGGCTTGATCTCTACAAGGAAAAGCTCGTCAAGGCTTGGGTGGACCGATACCCCCATTTTGGTAACGTAGTTACCTCGCGGGTCGAAGGTATCCACGCGCTCCTGAAGAGCCACCTGAAGAAGTCTACATTAGACCTTTTCGAGGCTTGGAGGGCCGTGAAGCATGCATTGCTCAATCAACTAGCTGAGCTACGATATAACCAAGCCAAGCAGCAATCGCGTGTGCCGATTGAGCTCTCTGGGGTTCTCTATAATGCCGTACATGGCTGGGTATCTCATGAGGCTTTACGCAAGGTCGAAGAGCAGCGGAAACTGCTCTTGAAAGAAGACCTGCCAGCTTGTACCGGCGCATTCTCTCGATCTCACGGTCTCCCTTGTGCCCATATGCTCAAGGCGCTACAAGAGCAGGATCAGCCCCTTTGTCTGGAGCACTTCCATAGACACTGGCATCTTAGTCGCCCTGGGAGTCCTCAGCTGCTGCTTGAGCCTCGTCAGTACATTGATCGAGTAGCTGATAACTCAGCTAAGCCACAGTCGAGCATTCGGCGGGAGGCTAGTGCATTCGAGGCAGTCGAGGCAGCTACACAACCCAGGGCGCAGCCTACATGCAGCAGATGCCACGCAATAGGCCATAAAATGAGCTCAAAGTCATGCCCTCTACGGCACGCGGAGATTTCACAACGGTCAGCAACAGAAACGTTGGCAGCCATAGCTGTTCCGCCAACAGTAGCCGGTACTTCAACAATAGCGTTGTTGCCAGCGACAACGAAGGGACCGGCAGCAGTTGAATCATCGGTGGAAGCGGTAGCGGTAGCACCGGTACTGCGGTACGATGACCCACGAGCTATCTACCAGAGATATACTGCAGCAAGAGAAGATTGGTATAAGGCGCAGCCGCCCGGCAGCACCAGGACTGATCAGCAGTATCGGAAGGCGATGGGTCTGCCTTTGCAGTATAGTAAAGCCGACTACGACTGGTGCCTCGACTGGAAGCAAATGACTAGGTGCTGTGAGACGCCAACAGGCTCTAGGGAATGGACTAAAGAAGAGATGATGGCCTATCTTGACTGGGACAAGTCAGAGAACGACCGTCTTGATGTCAAAGTAGCCGATGAGATAGTAGTAGCACCTTTTTCGAGTAGACGAGGGCCAGGGGAGATATGGAGAGCATATGAGAAAGATAGTGAGGAGCAACAGGCATTGTATTCAGCCCTATCCCTTGAGTTGTGTTGAACCTCCCGGCCGTACCAGGCCCCACATGCCCACCATCTTCTAGGAGGTACATGGGTGGAACCTCGTGATAGATTGGGAACGTGAGCAGTGTGATGTAGCGATTTGTAACTCGAGAGATTGCTGGAACTTCTATCACAGGCTGAAATAGGGGGGTGACAGGTATCTTTTGATTGACGCATTTTAATTGGCTACACCTCCTTGCCGCGACCTGGCGGGAGGTTCAACACAACTCAAGGGATAGTCGTAGTAGCAGGAGTAGTAGTAGTAGTAGCAGTAGAATTTATTACGCCCGGGAGAACGTCCTCATAGGGCCACTTAACACACCAATCCGGCTGCGATCCCTCCTCATTAACCCGATCTGCACAAGCCTATAGCCATATCTCGTTGTAGTTGTCGCAGTGTTAGCCATCCACGCTTAGATAATGCCCACGGGTACCCGTGAAATTTTGGAGCCACGGGTACCCGTGTCCCTATGGGGCCCCAGCAGATCGGACCATCTTAGTCATACGATCTCAACATCCTATTCGTCGGGGCGCTTGGCAGGCTATTGCTTGGACCTTCTTATTAGTCGTGGTCCTTGTGAATAGCTTCCTCTTGCAGTTACATGGGCAGCCGGCTTGGAGCCGTTATACGAGTCAGAAAAAGTGGAGGGAATGCCTCTACAAACGAGGTCTTCAAGGCCTTTCATCCGCAAAGTCAGTCAAGGCGGCTTTTTCGAGCCGGGGACGAATTTGCGCCTGTGGCACAACATAAATTCGTCCGAAGAGGGAAAAGGCGAATTGCCTCGCTTGCCAGCGGTATCAGCTTGGGCAGCCAAGGTCAAGAAGCTCAAGGAAGCCGTTGGCGCCGGTCAGTCGTAACAGAAGAAGACGTCAATCAATTTGGGGATGTGAGCAGTGTGATGTAGCAATTTGTAACTCGACTCGAGGGATTGCTGGTACTTTTATCATAGGCTAAAGTAGTGGGGTAAAGAGGTACCGTTGATCCGATGTATTTTAATTGGCCAGATCCCCCTGTCGTGACCTGTTGGGCGCTCCTCCACAACTCAAGGGATACAGTACACTAATCTTCGCCCCGGCTCTCAGCCATGTTCACATGCCAATCACTCCCAGGTATCAGGGATACTTCGGGGAAACTCATGTGGCGGGGGTACTGTTGCAGACTGGTCAGAAGTTTCGAGCCACCTCGCCGTGGTCTCTGAGCTGTACTCGGTGTATCAGATCACGGACGCATCATTTGCCTAACTGACAACTGTAGCTTAACTTGCAATGTCGTTTCTTCACTTAGCGAGCAATGTGCAGCGCGGCGCGAAGTGCACAGCGTCTCGGCGCTGAACTTGGGGAAATTGGCGGTTGCAGATCTTGACTTGGTTACCCTGAACTATAAGCCCAGTGAAAAGAATTGAACGCCATTCTTATGGCGGTTAGCCGTAGCCATGATACGATCTCCTTGTCTGTGTACTGTTGGGGCGGGAGCGGAGAATGAGGATGACGCACGAAGAATGCACTACGCCGGTGTAAGAGCCATACTTGTTAGCGCGACCACGGGGATGACGATTTTGAGTTCCCCACAAGTAGCCATCAGTGTAAAATTTTGGCGGCGTTCGAAGGTTTGGCCTCCGCTGTCACAATCCGTGGGCTGTACTGCTGCTCGGATATCGTCGCTGTCGTTGGTGGACGCGTCGTGTTCGTGGCGTGTTCTCTCGAGTCAAAACAACGCGGAAGAAGATGTAATGAACCGTTGAAGCCATTGCGGCTACATGCAGGAGTGTTGAGTTCTTGTGTGGCTGCTGTTTCACACATTTCGTTCTCGCTGTTTGTGAATTTTTTTAAGGGGGTTTGAGATGTATGGGATTATGATTTGACTCTGCCTCATCGACCGGATGGCGACTGATATTGCACTTGTACTCGCGTACTCGGCGTACTAACTTCCCAATAGCGCTGGTTACATACCCAGCCAAATGAGCTACCGCGCTGTGCTGAGCCTTCTTGATTGCCCGCGCTGACCCTCGAGCATTCGTTGTCGTCGAAGATCCTCAAATGTTCTCTTGTCGTCATTGCAAAGTGTTCATGTGAAAAGATTATACCGCTGTTTCCCTGTGGCCTATGCAAGCAACCAGAATGTGTGTATGCGCTCCAGATTTGGCGAATAAAGGAAACGGCCAAGCTGCAGCCGGCGGCTTGGTCACATCATGTTTGTTAATTGCAATACGACGGTTCGCCCCGCGCCGGGATTCGACCTGTGGAAAACGCATTTCTGATGTCGGTGACACGAGGTTGTGTCAGACAATTGGCTCCACAGGGATCATTGATGGCACCAGTCAATTGATGAGAATTATCTAAAGAACAAAAGAAATCGAACAGCCATGTGTTCGGGCACAGCTATTTAAGCTCATGTCGTTAGGATTATGCGACAGGCCAGATGTGAAACCGGATAGTTACATCCGGTCACACGAATGTTATGCGACAGGTTGCAATTGCAGTGACCATCAGTCAAAATGGATGACATCAAGAAACGCACAACCAGCTCGGGCAGACTTTGAGTTATCCGCAGAGCGATCTTGATTCGCCCAGTCGCCTCCGATTGAAGCCGACAAATTGACGAGCCCCAGTATTTGCGGAGCCTCAAGTGCTATCGACAAAGCACGGCCCACCGATCATCAACTACCACGTAGCAGATGTCCGACGCACTCCCTGGCTCCAACATAGAGTTTATGTGGTGTCAGGAGATCGAGTGAAAACATGACGCAATGGCCAAAACCTTGAGGTGAGGACCCGGCGCTAATCGCCGTTGAGAAAACGCGGTACCCTCCCATTCCTCGCAGCATACGGAGTAGAGTGGGGCCATGCAGATCTGCCCTTGAGAGCTGTTCAGAGAGGATTCTCTTTCTTTTACTCATATTCTCACGTGCTCAGCATTGACGCTGGATGAGACCTAGGGTCAAGATGCTCCCGGCAGTATCCTCATCTGAGCCTCTATTCGGCGCCTTCCGGTCCCAAAAGAAGCACAATCACATGCCTCCGCACATTTTAAACCGCCCACCCATCCCCTACCTTCGCAGCCTCGTTGGTGCCCGTCCAGGCCACTCCATCTCAGAACTCTATGAGCCTCAAGCAAGTCGAGCAGTTCTGCATGCAGGACTCTATGTGGTCCGTGGCCCTGGGAAATTGCTTGTTCCTCGAGACTCAACGACATGGGTGATGGCTAATTGCTGCACTCCGAAACCCTCGGCAGATTGGCCAATCATAGCTTCATAGGTCATCCATCTCCTCGGAGAGATTTCTGGTCTCCTCCGGTTTCAAAGATGGGCGTTTGGACGTCCCGCTCCCATGGGCAAAGTTTGTTTTCTGTTCATGGCCCGGTTATCCTATGCTTAGTTTCGGTTGATGCTGTGCTGCTTGCTAGGGTATGGATAAACTTTTGCGCACTGCTCTTAGTACCGCATTCCGGTCAGCTAGTTGCTTGTGAAAGCTGCCATATTTTATCCTCGCATTCTCCTCGATCCTCCCGTGCCCTACCCATGTCGTCTGGTCTCGCTGCTTGGGAAACTTCCCTTGAATTCCCTCTCCTTGCATATCAACTTAGGCTTTCTAACCCCTCTCGTCGCAGCTTATCATCCGAGCTAGCAATCCGCGGAGCTGGATCATTTTATTTTGTCTCCGTATGCTCCTGCCAGGAGATCATGCGTCCCCCCGACGTCATCGCCACCACATCTTACTAATGATCCCGCCATCCAGTTGGATGAGTACTGCTTCCCAAAGCCTCGAAACAGTTTGACATATCAGCCGACGCCAAGCCAAATAGGTGGCTGCTCATTCTTTGAAGAAGCAATTGATGCCTCCCTGGTCCCGATAGAAGTGGGTCATAAATCCTCCTACATCGCATTACCGACTCAGCCCGCGGAATTCAAGAATCTTGGAGGTAACGAAGCACCGCAAAATATGCAACCATCCGTCATAGGACACAAGGACCTGAACCGGCGGCCCCGTAAACGGAGTCAATCGCAAGCAGAAAAGGCGCTTTTGGAGTTTAGTGCCACTGGGCAGGCTGTAGGGTCACCTAAGCCAAGGAAACGGGGCCGAAAACCCAAGAAGCAGCAAAAAGAGCAGAAGGTAGCGAGCCAACAGGAGGAACTGGACGCTGATGGTCTTCCCAAGGATCCCCGCCGGCGCCGAGTCATCGAACGTAACCGCATTGCGGCGACTAAGTGTCGTGCCCGCAAGCGTGATGAAGCCTCAGCACTCGCCTCTCGCGAAGCAGCTATGGAGGACCAGAACCGCTATCTCTCAACATGTGTCGACTCTTTAAATGCCGAAGTTTACTACCTGAAGACCCAATTACTGCGGCATACCCACTGCAATTGCGTTCTCATCCATAAATACGTCGCGAAAGAGGCGAAGAAGTGTGTGGGTGGGCTGCTCGCTTGTTCTTCTGCCTTTGATACCCACGGCAGTTCGCTGAGCCCCAACTACGGGAGCCCAAGCGATGTCAGCACCGCCGAAGAGTTGAACATGCAGGGTCTGGAAGCGGGTAGCTTCCCGCCTATCTGGACGAACCCTTTTCAGCAGGGATCTAGTGCATCGGAGGTTAGGGACAACATGTTCGACATGGGTTTAGAACAATTTCAAACGGCCACTATGCCGCCTGATTCGATGGTCTCCGCCCAGCCAGTTCCAACGTTGTCCCTCACCGAATGTGGACTAGGGCAAGATGTCGACGTGGGACCGCAAGAACATCAAGCGGATGAGATTGCTTGGGACTTATACTGGCAGTTTTGATGCTAGTGGCTATCGCTATCTCTTAATACTATCCCTTGAGTTGTGTTGAGCCTCCCGGCCGTACCGAGCCCCACATGGCGCCGTCTAGGCGCACAGGTCCTGTGTGCTCGGGGCACAGCCCCCCCTGTCGGCAGGCTAGGGGCACAGTCTACGGTTGCATATTACCACATGGGTGACAAAACCCTTTTGGGAAGCCTCAACCATGTTAAAATACTTAGTAATTTTGTGGACCCTTGCAAGACTACAGTACTGCACACTATCCGGAAGGTATCTCTCCATTTGGATGGCATCTCCACTAGGGAATATGTCGTGATAATTCCTGGTGACGCGTCACAATTTTTTCACTCACTCACTCACTCACTCACACATACACACCAGCATCAATACCCAGCCCATCGCCACCTCGTAGCAGTCATGGGCTATCCCCATCCATTCCCCAAGTAAGCTCGGGTCTATCCATCATGAGATTGTGTGACTGACCTTGTCTTGTACGTAGATATGCCCGATCACGTCCTATCGCAGATATGTCCCGATGTTCCGAAGACCGTGGCCCCTAAATCGTACCAACGGAGCCACGATTTCATCCGCGATAGCTACCCCAGGGTCCAATCTTTGTCCATATTGCGGCAGACGTTGGCCCACGAGCATCCCCATCCTCGACAGCTCGCCAGTCCCGTTTCGAGACGTTGAGACAGCCTCCACCTCCTCCGCTATACAGTCTATCGACCTAACAGCCTCTGGTCGTTCCACGCCCTCACAGACGATCTTCACCGGCTCTGGAGACGGCCCTGGCCGTATCCTCGCAGCATCGCGGCCCTCAGCCGTGTATCGAGATGCCAAACTTACCCAGAGTCGGATCGCGCGAGGGGCATGAGGGCGAGCTCGTCGCAACTCAGTGAGGCTGTGGCTAAACAGAGCCAAAACAAGAGCAGACGGAAGATCTCGATGCGTCTCACTGTCTTCCTTGCGAGGCCTGACCCATGGGAAATACTAGACGAAGACGAGGAGCCCCAGTGGTCTTTGGCTAGAGAGCTGCTGAAGGTCGCTTTGCGCCCCTTCGTCGACGAGGAACCATCTTTACCTGTCCACTTCTGGTTCGACAGCATCTTCTTCCCTCAGTTCAAGGACAAGCCTGCCCTCTCTTCTGTTCTTCAATTCGACAAGAGACTCGTTCAGAACGCCCATATTAAAGAGGGTATCACGGAGCTGAGCGACCTCGACTGGGAGAGACAGACAGTCGCAGAGCTTTTCGGCGAGGACTGCCCTTTTCGTTTCAGTAAAACAGAGGGCAGATATCTCCTTTTCCTTGTTTTCTATGAGCCATTGCCTCCTCGACCACAAGTCCCGGCCCCTCGTCATATCAAGACGGCGAGGTCAGCCGTAAAGCCGTTCAAAAAGGAGAAGGGAATCAAGAAAGAGTTAGTCAAGACCGAGGTGAAGGTACAGCCAGCCTTATTAATCGGGAGCGAGTTCAACTCGCCCTCCTTGAGCCCCTCTCTGAGCCCAGTTCTACCTCCTTCGAGAGCTAGCGCAGAAGACCAGATCGAGGTTATTACTAGCGACGTGGACGAGACCCGCGCGGGTCAGAAACGGGCTCGAGACTCTATAAGCTCAGCACTCTCGGTAGAGGCAGAGGATGAGGAGCTCTCGGCTGACCCTGCCTTCACTGCCCATGGTCCCGCTGCTGGAACCAGAGGAGTTGATACGAGGAGGCCAAGTAGTCGGCATCCTCGTAAACAGACGAGGAAATAGTAGTTACTCTAGCTCAAGGTGACCCAGGTCCCCCATCAGCTCGTCCACACTATTGATAATATCGCTGGGTAGCTCAGTTCCGGAGAGGCTATTGTTAATAGGCTCAAGGTAGTTCTGCTCGAGGAGCTGAAACTAAAGCATTGTCAGCTAGCTTTTGAGTGCGATGGAGTACTTCTTTACGTACGAATCTCTCTTGCCCTCCAACTGGACTCTCTGGGATGCTCAGCACCGGACTTGCCCCGCAGTCGAGATGAACCTGAATCTTGTCTCTAAGCCGTAAGTAGATCGCGAGGTGTGGCCGCTTATGATCAAGCTCCCCATCTAGCTGACCATCGAACTGAAGATCCCGGAGCTGTTGATCACACCAGTCCGTTGTTATTGGGTCAAGCAGATCGTCTATATCGATAGAATCGACAGCGGTCATCATCTGGGCAAGCCCATCTCGAGCCGCAGGCCCTAGATGGACTGCCCAGTTCTCCACTTCGCTTGTATTATACAGATCCATCGGGATCCCGGCGACGAGATGCTCCCTATTCTTCCGTGGCCGGATCCGATGGCCGTTCCACATCTCCGTGAAGTCCGCAACCTCTTGACGGATCATGGGTCCATAGAGAGCATACACCGCGATCTGGTGAGCAAGACGGTTTGGTTGGAAGAGGTCGCTATCAATCAGCTCGTGTGAGAACGCGATCCAGCGCTGACTGACACCTTTGAGTAGCTTTTCCCACCAAGACTCGATCCGTTGGTTAGATGTGCTTGGGCCCCAGATATGACAGGAGCTCAGTCTCGCTCCCTGCCTGTGGACTCGTTGGTCGTTATCCTCGGTGGTATACCGAAGCTCTGTCTGATCAAGGTCGGCGAGAATCGCCTGGGCTCCGGCCCAAAGAGGAGTCTCGATACCATGATCCGAGCGGGTGAAAAGGGGGCGGACCCCTGAGTACGACACAGTCCGTAGAAATTGTTTGAGTGAACTCAGCGCAGTCATGTTCCCCCTGCCGACATATATCCAGATGATGGCTCTCGAGTACGTGTCGATACAGGCGTAGATAGAGAAGCCGAAGTTCTTGAGCTTCTCGTACCCATCGAGAGACCACATAAAGTTAGGCCCAGGAACCTGGAAGTCCTTCCGGTGCTTCCAGTCAGCAAGGCGTCTTTGTTCGGCCCGCTTCTTCCACTCTGGGTTCGTTTGGTACTCGCGATATAAGGTATTCTGGCCGACAAGGACGCCGGCACGGATGCGGACGCAATGGTATAGATACCCCCTGCCAAATCCTCTGATGCTTGAAGACTGACGGTCGTCTTGGAAGAGGAACTCTCTCGCTTTTTGAATAGCTTCCTGTCGTTCAGCCAGATCTCGGAAGCGCCGCTTCATGCCATGCTTCAGACGATACTCCTGTACAGTCCGCTCGGAGATCTCGATGCCGCGTCGCTTGAGATCACGGACGATGGAAGTGTCGCTATATCCGTATCGGTAGAAGTAGCCTTTGATCAGCTCGACGAAGGTGTTGGTATCAATCTTTGAGTGAAGGGGGAGTACTCCTGGGCACCCCCATTCCGCTAACCTCCTTTTCAGGGTTCTGACGTTGGGTACGTGCCCATCGTCGCGGAGATGGGCACATATAGTGTCAATGGATAGTCCTTCTCGCCGCTGCTCGAGGATCAAGTCCTTGACGCGCTCCAAGTCCTTACGAGGCCTCGGCATTGTGCGAGACGCAGACCAGGGGGTCGAGGTCGTGATAGAGGTCGGAGTTCATACCTCCTTCCAAGGCTTCCAGCTGCAATATCCTGCCCCCTCTGGACCGGCATATCGGAGCTTCGGCGCCGGTGGAATGGCATCAGCACCGCTTGGTATGGCATCAGCTCTGCTACATTCAAAACAGTGCGCTATCGTATCAATACTGTAGCCCTATATACAAACGCCTAAAGCCTATGTGCGAAATAGCTCCAGTCATTTTCGTACATGGTTTTGTCACCCCATGTGGTAATGTGCGACCGTAACAGTCCCTTGACTAAGCATCCATCTTGACGCAATTCCAAGGGAGCAATTTTCAGGGGTTAAGCATCTTTATCCTGACCTCTGCATCATGTCATCAATCAACCTCAATGGATCAATTTCCGGAAGACTGCTTACCTCCTGAGCATACATATGCATCCAGAGATGATCTATTCCAAGCGATCAATGACTGGGCATCGCCACGAGGCTATGCCTTTGTTACTGGAAGGTCCAACAAAAGCAAGTCTGGGAGGCTTACAGTATACTTCACTTGCGATCGTGCCCGTCGGCCTCCAAGCGCCTCAAGAAGCCGTGTTCGGGCAACCTGCACTCGAAGTACTCTCTGCCCATTCTCTGTCATCGCAAAGGAACTACCGGACGCATCTGGCTGGGTTGTACGACATCGATCGGATAGTCAATATGCTGTACATAACCATACGCCAAGCACCCACCCGACTGCCCATCCTGTTCTACGAAGGCTCTCAAAAGACGACAAATCAACAATTAGCAATCTTACAAAGGCTGGAATCAGCTCAAAGGAGATCAGGACCTATATATGCGGCAACATTCAAATTCCATTGCAACCCAGAAGGATATCTCGAACAGTATCGCAGAAGCTCGACGATCATCTCGCTTTGGCGAAAATACAATGCATGCTCTTATTAACCAACTAGACCAAGAGGGTTTTTGGAATCGTATGCAGGTGGATAGTGAAGGCAGGGTTACGGCGGTTTTATTTGCTCATCCTGACTCACTTGCGTATCTGCAAGCGTACTCCGACCTTCTTCTTTTAGACTGCACATATAAGACGAACCGATATGGCATGCCGCTTCTGGACATCATCGGCGTTGATGCCTGTCAACGATCATTCTGCGTTGCCTTTGCATTCCTCAGCGGCGAAGAGGAACAAGACTACCTATGGGCTCTCGAACGACTGAAGTCGTTATATGAGATCTGCAATACAAGCTTTCCATCTGTCATTATTACAGACTGCGCTTTAGCTTGTATAAATGCAGTTGCTATCTGCTTTCCTTCTGCAGTCCTTCTGCTGTGCCTTTGGCATGCCAATAAGGCAGTCCTTGCTTATTGTCGACCAGCCTTTATTCAATACCGGACGGACCCAAAGATAATGGAGGCAGGGCTTCTTAGGTGGCAGGAGTTCTATAACCAGTGGCATTCGATCATTCAATCAGCTGATCAGATAACCTTCGATCAGCGGGTTCAGCAGCTTGAGCAGCGGTATCTACCCGCCTACACCAATGAGATTGCATATTTGCATGCAACGTGGCTAAACCCTCACAAGGAGAAGCTTGTAAAAGCTTGGGTTGATCAACATCTCCACTTTGGTACTGTTGTTACCTCCCGTGTGGAAGGTATTCATAGCCTGCTTAAAAGCTATTTGAATACGTCTACACTAGATTTATTTGAGGCTTGGGGTGCCATTACACGAGCTGTTACCAACCAAGTCCATCAGCTACAGTCAAACCAAGCCCAGCAGCAACTTCGACAACCAATTGAGCTTCGTATAGCTCTATATAGCGCTGTTCAAGGCTGGGTATCTTTTGAGGCGTTGAGGAAGGTTGAAGAGCAACGAAAGCGGCTTTTGGATAAAAACTTCCCCCTGCCCCGCTGCACTGGCGTTTTTATGCGAACACTGGGATTGCCTTGCGCTCACTTACTTCAGACTCTGCAAGAACAAGGCAAAGTTCTTCTTCTTGAGCACTTCCACAAGCATTGGCACCTCAAGCGCTCAGGGCAGCAATAATTGCTTCTTGAGCCTCGCGCTCGAATAGATGCAAGGCCCGCCGTATCGAACTTGCCAAAATCAAGCACAAGAAGACTACCGAGCTCCTTTGAGGCCGCTGAGGCTATAGGAAAGGCAAGAGCGAAGGCCCCGTCAAAATGTAGTAGATGCCATGAAGTTGGTCACCAAATGAAATTCGAAGGCATGTCCCTTGCGGCATCAAGAGCTTTTGGAAAGGGTAGCAGCAGAGGCAAAGGCACTGGCAGTAACAGAAGCATCGGCAATGACAACGGCACCGACAGCCCTCGCTGATCAGCCAGAGACTATGACCGGGATCCTGCAAGACTCGACCGGCGGCGCCTCTCGGCGGCCAGGATCCCCTGTTCATGAACCATCTCCTTTGCCTGGCCCGCCATCGCCATCGCCACCGAGGTACGATTCGCCACAGGCCATATATGGACGATATGTCGCCGCAAGGAGCGCGTGGTACGCAGCGCAGCCGGCTGGCAGCATCAAGACGAACCAACAATATCGCAGGGCAATGGGACTCCCACTAAGGTATGACAAGCCGAGCTACGAGTGGTGCTTGGACTACAAGCAGATGTCCAAGCGCTGTGTCACGTCAACAGGATCAAGAGATTGGACGAAAGAAGAGATGATGGCGTATTTGGACTGGAGTAAAGCGGAGGATGAGCGAGTTGAAGCACAGGTTGCCGAGGAGATGGGAGACGATCCTTTAGCGAATAGAAGAAGGGGAGTCAAAGATATTTGGGGGAGAATCGAAGCGGACAGTAGGGAACAAGATGCTTTGCACTTAGCTCGTGGGCGCACAGAAGACTGTATCATTGTTGGAAGTAATGGGTATTAGACGATCACTTGGTACAAAAGCTGTCGAGTATCCTCTAGTTGCCGTAGCTGTGTAAGTTTGGATTGGATAACTCTCCCCACCTCCATTTCAGCAATCATATTTGAAAGGTAGTAATCGACTCTGTTAAATGCGTTGGTGTATTCAGTCAGTTCCTGATTCAACGGAAGGAAATGCTTAGTCAGGGGACTGTGCCCCTAGCCTGCCGACAGGGGGGGCTGTGCCCCGAGCACACAGGACCTGTGCGCCTAGACGGCGCCTATTTGTACGACCGGCCGTATGATATATCACGTGATCTTATTTGTACGGCCGGTCGTACATGTATGAGGACCCCCTAATCGTTGCGGGAGCCCATAGGTTCGCGGTACCCGCGGATTTAAAATTTCGCGGGGTACCGCGAACCTAGCGAACCTATATGGGCTCCCAATCGTTGCTAGCGGCAAGCACGTGCCATCTCTTCTAGCTTTATACTGACGACCCGAAATCGAAATCGATCACCAGTCACATCCTGAACGTCGAACTTTAATTCGGTGAATGAATGCGTTTTCACCTCGTGATCCCCCTTCATCTATATTCTACCAACACTTTATTATCTCGTTTCTCGATCAGTTCTTATCCCGACCAGCCCCACAGCTCGGCTTCTCTGATCGTTGCGTCGCTCAACCGTTCCAGCCTCCCCTCCGCTGCAACCATGTTGTCGGGCACATTGTTGCCTACGAAGTCCCTCTCTCGCGCCTTTGACAGGAGCATAATGCCGTCCAGCGACGTGCACCGCGGCAGTTGCTCATACAGGCTGTATGGGTCGCACGCGCTCGGAACTGACTGACAGTCGATGTTGCTCATACCCATCCCCGTGGCTCGGCATTACAAGGGCGTCGTCCTCTGTTGGCTTGCCTCTTTCCACTTGTGTCCGGCAATGAAGGTGCGATTCTCTGTTCTCGTAGGAAATATCTACCATGAAGGAAGCACAATTTCACCAAAGCTTACCAGCATCGCTCGCCTTCGAGACGTACTGCGCTTCCACCTTTCCAACTCCAAGCCTTTCAAATCCTTCTCCACCCTGTCTCTCACGAACAAGGAGGAAGTAGTAAGTCTTCCAAGGGTCTTCCTTCTGGTGGTCCTCGTCCATACCAACAATAACACAATGTTTGAACTCAATCCTGTCCGCCACATCGAACCACAAAGAACCCACTTTTCTTGGTGAGGCGAAAGTGGACGTAGCAAAAATGGCAAACTGTTTCCCGTCTTGGCCTATCCGGCAATCTTTGAATCGCCTCACGGTGACAGTCAATGTGTCCCCGTTGTTGGTAAACTCAAGATCTGCAGAGCGCAGAACCATGAGTCTCTGCGTCACGTCCGAGATAAAATCAATGCCTCCGGGGTACGCCATCCAGGACCATGATGGCACCGTTCGATCTCCCGTAGTTAATCAGTGCCGTCTTGTCCTCGTTGGTCCGCTTCCATAGGAGAAGGGGAACAAGAAAGCAACCAACGATCCCGTATCTCACTTCGGTCCGTAACACACGTCGCATGCGCTCGACCAGGCTGTAAATCGCAACATCCCGGTCGGATTCAAAAGTAAGGCCGGATGTTGCATACTTCTTAAAATAAGAATTGGATAAAATCAATGGTGGTCTGATACCCAGACTGGCTGAGTCGATGGGGGAAGTTAGGATCAAGGATGAAGTACTGCCTCCCGAATGGCCTGGAGCTATGTCAGATTTTGTTACACGTATGACCGTTGACTGCAGACTTACGGTTCCAGTTTGGTGAACTGTTCGCATCGAACTCCCACCCCACACTCCCAATACGTATGTGTCGCAGCAAAATGGATAATTCGCCGAGACAGCACCCGTTCTTGCAGTACCCAAGCTCGCTTCACAAGGGGCCCCTCATGGGCCCCTCATCCACGTCTTTGTCGAAGTCGCAGTCGCAAGTCAGTGTGCTTGGAATGTCTTGCAATCCAATACCTGAGGAATCCAAGTTTGGCTTCAGGAAGCCATCTCCCCAGCCACGCGCTGAGCTTGCGGCAATGGTGCAGTAGGCACAAGCAAATACATCTTCCATTGTCCTTGCTTCGCTGTTCCAA
Source organism: Fusarium solani (assembly GCF_023522795.1). Classification (NCBI taxonomy): domain Eukaryota; kingdom Fungi; phylum Ascomycota; class Sordariomycetes; order Hypocreales; family Nectriaceae; genus Fusarium; species Fusarium solani. The sequence goes on from NW_027072141.1 coordinate 1,370,940, forward strand.
TCGCCGTCGGGCCCTTGAATGATGCAGAGGGCATCAATCCAGAGATATTGCTTCCCAAGTAGTCGAGTCACCCGAATCGCATCTTGAAATGTCCTAGGCAGCTCATCGTAGCTGAAACCCTGCAAACGATCTTGGTAGTTTTCTGGGGATGGTGCAAAAGCGCTTCTTTTCTTCCTTTGTCGGAGTGCCCCCAGCAGTGCGAGAGCACAAGGTAGTCTTCCCCCTGAAGCCGCTTCTCGACGAGGGTCAATTTGTTGGGATCACCCACAAAAATAACCCTCTTCGGCCAAAAATTCTCCTTTGTTTGCGGCCGCTCGCATTGGGTGTGGTTTTGGTCGCAGTCCCAAAGCCACTTGCGCAGCAAGAGGGAGTATGGATGGCCGGCAGTAGAGTCGGAGGAGACAGTATCATGGGGAGCATTCTCCATCAATGCTCTGAAAAATTCCTTGGCGAATTCGCCCGTCACCATCGCGTGTCCAAGTTGTCTACAGAGAAGGGTCAAATGAATAGGAAAGAGGAAACTATATTACAGACGTCCACTTACCACCTACACCAGCAAATACGCCAAGGTCAGCAATCATCGCCATCTCGTCCATCATAGCATCGTCCACTTACCATCTATGTAACAGAAAACACACTAAAGTCAACAACCATCGCCATCTCGTACATCTCAGAGGCATCCACTTACACGCTGTACCAGCAGGCATGCCAAGGTCAGCAATTATCGCCATCTCGTACATCTCAGAGGCGTCCACATACCCACTGCACCGACAAACACACTAAAGTCAGCAATCACAGCCATCTCGCCTACCTCGAGGCATTCGCTTACTTCCTAAACACCAACAGACACGCCAAGGTCAGTAATCACCGCCATCTCGTCCATCATAGCAGCGTCCACTTACCATCTGTATAACAGGAAACACACCAAAGTCAACAACCATCGTTATCTTATCCATCTTAGAGGAATTCACTCACCCACTACACCAGCAAACACACAAAGGTTAGTAATCGTCTTCTCGTCCAGCCATCCATCTGAGAGGCATTCACTTACTTCCTAAATACCAGCAGACACGCCAAGGTTAGCAATCATCGCCGCTTCGTGCATCTCGGAGGCATTAACTTACTTCCTAAATACCAGTAAACACGTCAAGGTCAGCAACCATCGCCATCTCATCCATCTCGGAGACGTCCACTTACACGCTACACCAGCAAACACGCCAAGGTCAGCATGTATTGTTAGTTCACAACCTATTGTGCACACACCTCCTACATCCCCATGAGTGCCCACAAGACTGCAACCAGGTCACGACGGGGGGTTGAGGCCAATCAAAACTCCCAGTGGCGACGATACTTCGTTACTCTCTATTATCCGCCTGAGAACGAAGTATCGCGATGTTAAGGCCTTAGCAGTCATGCGACCAGGAGAAGCAGCTGATGGCTAATGACATAACACTGGGGGGCAAGATACGGTTTGCAGTCTTGTGGGCACTCATGGGATAGTGTGATTAGTATCGGCGTATCACGGCCCTCAACCGTAGACGTACATCCTGTATCTCGGTTAGATTTCAATCCCAGTGCTTTGGCTGGAGCTTGAGTCTCACTTCAAAATCGTAATGAATCCAGCGGCGACCTTGTTCCTCTGTAGATGCCATTTGAAAGATTGTTGTTTCCTGCCAGACTTTGGCTGCTTGGGGGTAATGGACGTCTGGTGGCACTTGGCATTTTATCATTGCGGGTAAGATCAGTGCGGTGCTGTAGGCGGTCTCTGATTGGACCGAGCAGTCCCACAATAGGGGCCTAGCTCACTGTACGTAAACGGCTCATGGCAGCCCTCACAAGGCACCAAAGCAAGGCTCTTTCAATCACCTCTTTGTGCCTCGTACGGGTCACGGCGCCCTTGCTTCGCAATCAGGCATCAACCTGCACAGCCTCGCTACGAACGCTGAGACCCAACGGGATGTGGGGACGCGACAAGCCACAGAAGCTAGATTAGCCTCAACAGGCGATTCTCTTTTCGCTCTCTTTTTCCTAGAAAGTTGTCAAGTGTCATCAAACCTTCGTTCCTCAAGGCTCTTTTGGGCAAACCGCTTGCAGTTTGCGTCTCCTGTGCCTTGAGGAACGAAAGGCTCTTAGAGGACGGGCGCGGGGAAAAGAGGGGCCCAGCCAAAAACCACCAGACAAAAACCACGTGATTCAAGGCCTGTGATTGGGCGGTCTATAATTTTTGACGCGTGACTTGCAGCGTGACTTCTTCACCCGCCCACCAATCATAGCCCAGCATGGGGATCACGTGCCGTCGTGTCAAGTCGGCGTCTGAGTCGCGTTCCGTTATTAGTTCGCGACGTCAAACGTCACACCCCCATTTTTTTCTCGACTTCGCCCTCTTTTTTTCCCTCTTCAACCTCATCCCGACCAGTCCCAAGACGATTCCGCTACCCTAATTGTCTCTTCACTCAACTGTTCCAGCCTCTGCTCAGCCTGCGTCATTTCCTTAGGCACCGTGTTGCCTACGAAGTCACGCTCTCTCGCCTTGGACAGGAGCATGATGCCGTCCAGCGACCTGCACCGGGACAGCTGCACGTATAGGCTGTATGGGTCGCATGTACTCGGAACCGCCTGGCCGCCGACATTGGTCGTCCTCGTCCCCCGCAGCTCCAGAACCACCCGGTCTAGCGTCCTCGCCTGCACCTTGTAATCGGTACACGCAAACGCGGCTGCGCATGGCAGCCCCCTGCGGGAGACATCATGTTGTTGCCACGGCCGCTTTCTCTGGCCCTCTATTTTGGTGCCGATTGGCGTGAGCAGGATGGTGCCAGGGGGCATGCCGACGAAACGGAAGTTTCTCGTCGTCTCCGATGCCAGCACGATGCCCGCTGGTGGACCGAAGTGGAGAATGGTATTTTTATTGATCCGATACCCCGGTCGTCCCCTGTCAGGGACGACATCTATCGCCGTGTAGGCTGCGCCGTTGACCAGTTTCAGACCTTGGTGAGTGTTCTGGTTCACCACAACGGGCATACCCGGCACGAACATGAAGACGGCAGGCACAGGGATGGCGCTGTCATCCCCGTGGCCCAACATCATCAAGGCTTCCTCCTCCGTCGGCTCGCCATCCTTCCACTTGTGTTCCGAAACGAAGATGCGGAGCGGGACCTGCCATTTCCCCTGGAAAGCGAGCGTCGCCTCCATGTTCAGGTTCCACCGATTCCTGTTCAGCGGCGTCACCACCGTGATGTCCGACTCCCACGGGATCCGCCTGCCTTCCTGGTAGCAGGTGCTGTTGAGATAGTTCACGTCCGACTGGTTCTGCACTCGTCGAATGCGCGTTAGCAGCCGGCGTAGCCTTGGATCATTCGCGGCACGGACTTGCTCGTTCAGCATTATAACCGTGGTGAATTTCCCCCACAGGGCGTGGGCTACGTCGTGTTGGCGTCTCTGTTCCGGACCGAAACCGTGATCTTCCACCCACGGAATGGTAGAGCTGGGGAGGAGAATCGACCTCTCCTGGACTGGACGAAACTGATGGAAATCTCCGCAAAATAGAACCACCGGGATCCCGCCAAAGTCCCGGCTCGACTCCCGGAGTCTGCAGAGCTGTTCGTTGACAGCGTAGAGTGTCCGCACACCCAACATGCTAACCTCGTCTATGATCAGCACGTACTTCTCCTGCCAGTCCATCTTGGTCCGCCCGTCGATGCGGAGAGCTGCGGAGCTGGACGACGTGAAACCGTCTGGGTCTCCGCCCCGGCTGGCTCTGGTGTCTTTGGAGAACTTGCAGGCGGAATGGATGGTGATTCCGTTGATGTTCGCGGCTGCTGTGCCAGACGTCGCCGTCACCAGCAGGCGATGGGATTGTGCCGTGCAGGCGAACAGTTCGGCGATAGCCGCGATGACGCGTGACTTCCCGGTGCCACCTTCGCCTCCGACGAATAAGCAGAGCTGGGCGGTGCCGCTCTCATCCCGGCGAACTTGGTCAAGTTGGTGGCAGATCCGCCAGAGGGCGAGGCTCTGCCTTCGGTTGAGCGTCAAGGAATCGGCCACCAGCCTCCCCACTTCACAGAACGATGTGGACGGGCCGAACCGGATTCTCGTTGACGGTTCCGCGTCCCGCGATGGCCATGTGCAATCGTCTTCCGCTGTAGAGCCGTCTTCTCGGCCGCGGCTGTTTGACCTGCTCTGCATTCCCTGGATCGCCTTCTCCCGCTCGCGGGAGAGACCGGCCTGCTGCGCCTTGATAGATCTTAACTGCTCCTGCCCTGGGGTTTCCGCTCCCGAGATGGCCCCTCCTAGGATACTGACGGTCCTTGCTTCGGCCTCGGGGAAGACCGTACTATAGAGGTCGTCCCCCGACTCTAGAGCGGCCGCCTGGAAGCGGTACATTTGCTCTACCATTGCAGAGATCTCCTTCGAGCCGGCCGTAATCTCGTTAGCGGATATCGCGTTTCTCATTACGTCTATCAGGCGTGTCGCCGTCCCGACCGTACCTGACTGGTAGGCTGCGCTTTGTGCGTGGTCCCTTTCGGCACTACCTGATTCAGCTGCCTCAATGACGGGTTCGAGCTCACCGGACAATGCCGCCCATTGTTTGGCATCCTGCGCCACGTCCTCGGCCGACCGCCGCAGCAATTGGACGTTGTCCACTAGCCACGAGACGCGCTTGGGTAAACATGCTCTTTTTCTGTCCCAAATGCTGTTTATTTCGCCGGACGTCTCGCACAAGAACGCCTGCCATGGGACGAAGAGGGCAAGATGTTGCACTGCTGCTCTGAAGCCAGGGACACCCCCCCGTCAGCTCTCTGCTCTGCACTCTCGTCGCTATGGGGGTGCGCCTCATACCTCCTGTGGTAAGAGCCATCCTCCTCAGTGAAATCCATGCCCAGGTATCCGTCGAAGCAGAGGGTTGCATGCTGCCCTGGCCGCCGCAGCACCTGAACCCACGATCTTGACAGCGGCCAGGAGCTGTCGAGTTCGATCTCACCCCAAGCAGCACCTTGCCCTTTCCGCTTCAGCCTGACCACCGACATGTAGTCGTAAAGAGCTAGGCCTTCTAGAAGCCGACCGCGATGTGGATATGCCTGCAACAACGAGACCCTCTGTCCGTCTTCTCCTAGCAGGACCGTCTCTTCGACTGGCTCCTTCAGGCTCTCCCCGCCGGCTGCACGCCGCAGGAGCGGCCACCGCCGAAATATGTGCCAGTACAGAGTGCACACGTTGAGAAACGTCCAGGCGTTGCTGCTTGTAAACTCTGTCCCATACCCCTGAAAATGGGCCACTACCTCGACCTGCGACAAAGCCCGCTCCGTGAAGATCCTGTTGGCCACGCGCAGGAGGAATTGCCGCGTTCGGTTCCCTCGGCCATCACTCTCGGTCGAGCGCGGCTCTTCATTCGACTGATCCGTCGTTGTCCCGTAGCCCACAAGCCGAAACAGTTCCTTAGCCGCTACCACACGCTTCCACACCGGATCCTCCACTTTGGTGGCATAGTTGGTCACGTAATAAACCAGAGCCAGACCCTTGCATTTCGTCACGATAAAGGATATGTCGTGGTTGTGTCTCAATCCCACCGCCATCGCCTTGTTCCAGCGATTCACCAGGCTGTGGCCGCGCCGAATCTTCAGTAGCCCGTCCTCCGTGAAGCAGGTCTTCTCGACCAGTGGCCAAGGCGCCCCGAACCTGCAGGGATTCTGCCTCTTGTGCCTCCCCATGGCGTATTTCACGCATGTAGGGCTATGCGTGTGGACCTGGGTTGCGCCGGCGCAGAAGTTCGCTTCCTCCTCGAACGATGTTTCGAACTGGGCCATGTTGTCCAGCAACGACGATATCTCGGCAGAGACTGACCTGCCCGCCCGCATTGCTGCAGATGCTTCTGCGTCGAGGTCCTACTGCACATGTCAGCACCTATTCATCGACGTCCCCACTCCAGATCGTCAGGCCAACCCACCTCCGTAAAGACGGTGTCTATGTACTCGATCACCCGGTCCCGGTATGCAGCTTGATTCTCTCTCCGAACATCGGTCATGAGGGAGCTCAGGTTTATGTTTCCCTGAAGCCAGAGGAGGCCGTGGAGATGGAGCGCACCCCTCTCATTCGTCTCCACCACCCCGTAGTACTGACTGACGCGGCCAAAGATCGAGTCCTCCCCGATCCTGAGGTAGTGCTTGAAGAACATAGAGATCTCCCGATGGAAGAAGATGGCAGAGCTCAGGGGGTCTGATATCGCGAGTCGGACCCTTTTGTATACCTGATCGAGGCTTCTCAAGAATTCCTCGGCTTCACCAGTCTCATGGTTGCGGTATGCGGCGAGCTTAATCTTGATCGGATTCGTAATATCATTTGGATTGAGTGTGAACCATATCGCGGGGATGCCGTACCGGATTATGAGGGACTTGATCTTCCGCCGCATGGTTAATCGGCTTTCCCTCGACATGGGCTGACAGTAGCCGTACAGCGACAGGCTTCTGAGTAGCCGATTGACACCTTAGTCTGTGGTCTTCCCAAAGGCCTCCAGTTCGACCCTCGCTCTTTCAAATCTTGACGCCGTCAGCGCCTGTATGGTGCGCTCTACCTCGGGGAAGTCGCTCTTCCTCACGCTTGCCATGCTTACGCGACGATTTCTAGACCGGACCCCGATATTGAAGACAAGAAAGGCAAGCACGGGATGCGCTGCAAAGCGGCCGCCGTGACGCTGTAGTACCAGCTTGGCCCAAGCCTCCAGGGTCATATTCCGGGACGACACCAACTGCTGCGCAACGACTTCCGCGTCGACAGCACAAAATGACCCCCCTTCTGCACCTATGACGCATTCCTCGGCCTGCCGAGGACCGCCCCTACCGAGCGGAAACAGAGTAGGGAATGCTTTTGCCAAAAACCACGTGTCAAAGGAATCTGCAAAGTCCTGGCCCCGGGAAACGACGATATACGGCTCAGCAGCGCGCCCGTGCCGCCCTTCGCCCGGCCCTCTCCAGGCGGCTCTGCACGTCGCCTGTCCAGCAACCGTTTCGCCGATGGAATCCACAAGATACCGCAGCTTTTCCACGTCCGCGATGTCTGGCTGGCAATCCAAGCCGAACATGCCGGACGAGCCGATTTCGTGCATAACATCGTCAAGTCCACGTTCCGTCGGCGGGACAATGTGCGCAGTTTGCGTCTTTTCTCTTGCCGAAGGCTCGTTCAGTTCCAGTCGACCGTAGACCTGGGATGGCACACCATGCGACGGGGTCTCCCAGCTATCCAGCTCCGCCTTGTCAATGTTGATGTCGACATACAGATGATTGTTTCCCTTCAGCCACATCAGCGCGTTCTCTACAACACGGCGACGGACCGAGAGAAGCACGGCCAGATCACTCGGCTCTGGCTTCTCCGGCCCCTGCCATGACACATGGATCTCGTCCATGACCTTCAGCAGCGGATGCGGCAGCACCTTCGTCACGAGCTCCTGTACGTTGTTTGGGAATACGGTGATATGCCCCTTGACGTGCCTCGGATATTTGGTGCTCTGCCGGTGCCCGTCTGCGATGCTGTGCTTGATGATGAAGCCATAACACGAGTTGAGCGCGATGAGCTTCTCCTCGACCGGCGTAAGGTCCTTTAGCTCCTCGGGAAACATATGCTCGCATCCTAGCTTGGTGTGCAGCTGTGCGGCTGGAGACAAGGCGCCTCTCCTCAGTTGTCTCACGCAATCCGCACACCCACCAATCTTCTCCCCCACAGGGAAGCACCGGAGGCACTTGAATGGTGATCCATCACACTTCTCGACAGGACTTGCCATCCACCAGTCCCACTCAACATCCTCCAGCTCTGCCCTGCTGTACTTACGGTAGCAGAACATGCAGGTGAGGATCGGTAACGTCCTCGTCTCATGAAACGCCTTGTAAAAGTCCTGGGCCGTCTTTACCTTCCTCTCGTGGGGCACAGGCGCACACCATTCCTGTCCGTACGAGAGCCGCTCCTTCTCCGCAAACTCTTCGTCGAGCGCCCCTAAGACGCTGGCGAGATCCCCCGCCTGTTCTTCCTCGTCCCTCTCTCGGCGGGCCGCGGCCCTCTTGCGCTTTGGCGCTGGCTGATCATCAGAGCGGCCAGAACCAGCTCGCTTCCTTCCCGGCCGCCCACTCGGCCCCGCAGGAGGGGCACCGTCCTCCGCCGCGTCCTCCGCCCCGCCGGTGGCGACTTGGCTGAACGACTCCACTGTCCTCGTCCGTCTCCGTTGCCGGAAATTTTCGTTTCTCGACTCCTCGGAAATATCAGCCACTGTCCGAAGCCCCAGAGCTGCGACCAGAGACCTTCGCCCAGCCTCCAGCATTTCCGCCGATGGACGGAAATCTGGTCCCGCGAATGTCACCGTGTTCGGCTGATTATGCGCTTCCTCCTCGCTGGCCGGCCCCGCCAGACTACCCACCGACGGCCGTGGGGCTAACGGCACCCTGCGGCCTCCGTCGATCTGAACGGACCGGAATGATGCTCCAGGCCCTGCGGGCTGGTTGTTTCCCGGTCTGCCTTCTAGGCTCCTTGGCTGCCTCTCGACGCTGCCAGACTCCCTCGATTTCCGACCCCGCTGCTAGCGAGAGCTCTTCTTCTCCCTCGCTTCTTCCTGCTGCTTTTGCGTCGCCTCCCACAGGTCGGCCGACGTCCGGATACCCAGACTTGCCAGCGCCGAAGTGTCTGCCGGTCCTGCCCGCGGCGGCGCTTTCCATGATCTGGCCTCCTCCAACTGCCGCTCTGCGGCCTCGAAGATGTCCGCCGACGTACGGATTCCCAGACCGGCGAGCGCCACGTTCTCCCGGTTACGCATATCCCGCCGGAGGTCCAGCTCGTCTAAGTTCTCTCTGTCCATAACGAATCGACTTCAGTAGCTCTTCCTGTCCAGACCTTCCTCGGTAATGTGCATATCACGTCACAGCTTCCAGCTAAATAGCCCCCGTCTTCTCGCCCGACTGCTAGCCCATGGGCCCTGCCCTTGCAGAAACTCGGATCCCATCCTCCACACCTCCATCTAACCGATGCTACATCTTCTGCCACGGGCGGCTCCTTGGAATCCAGTCTACCCATGACCGTGGGAGTCGGCTTGACCGCCTTGAAACGATGGTGATGTCTTTCGATGGTTTCAGCGGTATCTTTTTTCTCTCCCGCTCCGCGAATGGATCGAGGGAGGGCAATAGAGTTTCTTCCTGACACCACATCCGTTACAGCATCTGGCACGTAACAGAAGTGGTGGTGTGTAGCTAGTATGGGTTGAGTTCCTATATGACTTCCTTCTGGCGGCCCCATTCCTGCATGTTCTCACCCGTTTCTGTACTTCCGTCTATCTTCGCCATGTCTCGACCAACGACCTTCTCGAATACTATCCATCTGCGCGACTTTGTTGACGCCATCACGGACGATCCGACTCGGGAAAACGCTCCCAACTACGTCGAGATCCAGACCGACATCAACATCTTCGAGGAGGACGGCTTCTGCGGCTCACACGTTGACATTGACCCCATTCACACCCGCATCCACGCTTATCTGACACGAGAAGAGCGGGAGCTATGCACCCCTAATACGTTTTTCTACGCCGATGGCCGCTTCTCCGCGGCCCAGTCCCCTAGTGGCGTCCTGCAGATTAGTGTCCAGGCCCTCAGCCTGATGAGGTTCGTCCGAGTTTGCCGCCTGATCTCGCTCTTACTGATCTGATCTGATCTTCCCAGACACCCTGGTGATGTGTCCAACTTCGACGAGTACCGCCGACACCTACCGGGGCAGTGGTGCCCCCCATGGTGACCGTTATCGGGTCGGTGCCGTCTACCGGCGACAGGACCGGTGACCCGTCCGAGCCTCGCCGCTTTACCGTCGAAACATCCGTCTACGACTCTTCAAAGTCCGCACCGGTGGCATTCTCCGTGGCCTGCTTCTTGGAAATCACGAAGCGTTGGCATAGAGTTAAAACGCCTACGGCAGGGGCTCTCTTGAGCATCACGGCCAAGATTGCTGGTCGCACCACCGACACCAACCAGCTGGCCCTCCGTGTCCTCGACTTGGCCTACCTCCCGAGACCGGCCCCCGTACCCACGGCCGCGCCGACGCCGTCCTCTACCCCGACTTCAAAACGGTCTGTTCGCTGGGAGGGCCGAGCCACTCCGTCCACCCCTTCAAAAAGGCAACGAGGCGACGAGAGCGCCAGCGCTGCAGGGCCTTCCTACGAGAGTCAACCCCCACAAGCCATAGAGGATCGCTCTCGTCTATCGATTGCAGAAGAGAGCGCAAATCCGTCTACCAATCCCCCGTCTCCATCGACCATGGCCGACGCTGACGAGTCCTCCATCACTTTGGCTCCTTCCCCGGGCCCAGACGGTGGGACTAGGCCGCATCGCAATCGCCATCCCCCGAAGAAGTATTCTCACGAAGACTAGGCAGTTGCATTTGTACTAAAGTCCCCATGCATTTCCCACGATTCAAAGATGTAACCCAACTATGCAGTCTGACTCTCCCCTGCTGTTTCCGCGTCTTGATGTACACACACTCTCTTGTGCCTCTTCCAATCCACTCTCTGGTGATCCTTTCCACAGTATCCCACCGCCTTGCACCGACCGCACCTTTTGATCTGTTCCCTCGTTCCACATACCGCGCAATACGTGCCTGCAACCTCCGACTCGTACCCTGCCCCAGCCTCAAGCATCTCCCCTTGGATGGCCTGCCGTGTCTTGATTTCGCATTCGACCTTCCCACACACGCCACTGACGACGACCGCTACGTGGGGATCGCTCGCTTTGTGAAGATAGGACATTGGTGCCTGCAGAACAGTTGTGATGGGCGATCCGCAATTGACGCAAAAAGGATTGGACGCCGCGCGACAAGCGGCTTCGTGCTCTTTCATGAAAGGCAATATCGCACGCCGGAAACGGTCATGAAAGGATGATTCTTCGCGAGCTTTGCATAGGGGGGTGATTAGGCTCTCTGGGACCGGATGATTGAAATTTAAGCCCTCGGCCACCTTGTCGCAAAGGAACTGGAACCGAACTGGGCGCGTGGTCATGTTTACGATATGTGACGGTATATGAGCTCTATAATTGTGACAATAGTCAATTGAACTGAACGCAAATTCTCTAATCATAAGCTTTTGGGGAGGGGCGGGGTCCATCTTAAGATACCAAGCTCGTTTTAGAGTTTTAGGGGCATGTTTCACAAAGACCTGCTGCACGTTTCAGCCTAACATCATTGTGTTGAAATGAGCATATTGTGTTGTATTAAAGAAGAAGAAAGACTGGTGTTAACCGCCGGAAACTATTGACAAGAAGACATCCACATCCTCGCCACCAATGGATCGGAATAGCCATTGATCCGTTAAACAATGGATCTCAACATGTAGTACCGGTACCTTAGCGTAGCGCAAGAGGATGGACAGATGGAATAATGATATAATACCACAGAAACGGCTTCTTCCCGCCCACCTTCTTTGGCTCTGTCGCCTTCTGGACCATAAAGTGTGACTTGAAGTTGCCGTGGAATCAATCCTTGTCCTGAAATTCTCCAGGGTCAGCCTCAATTCCTTTGTGTTCTTAGCTAGACTGTAACCCTGTCTCCTCTCCGACCCACGAGCCTCTAGCTTCATCACAACGGCCAGCCCACGCTCACTGACTGAGGCCGCCTGCTTTCTTGCTTTCGTACCACACGCTTGTCCAACTCGTCCCGTTTCATATTGAAATCCCGGGAACCTCGCTCTTACGACTTTTCTCTCCTCTTTCTCTACCCGTCGTCCTCTCGCCTGCTGCCTAATCCTCTTGCAGCACGGGGGACCGAGGGGCCGGCTTTAGAGTCTTCCACTCTTCCGTTCGTGCTGCAATTGGTGACTGAGCCCATTCGCAAAATATGAAATACGGCCAGCGGCTCGAGCACGAGTCCGTCCCAGAATAGAGTCTCCGTACGTTGCCTATATCCCCTTCTCCGACCTCGGCGGCCGGCTACCTGCATTATGAAAGAAGGGGCCAAAACTGGCTGACAGAAATGACCTGCAGATAACTTCGACTATAACTCCCTCAAGCATGAGATTAAAGTCCACACGACCCGAGATCAGGTCACCGCCGTGGCCATCCCGGGACACCAGGATACCACCCTTCAGCGGTTCGAGGACGATCTTTACGCCGAGCTGGATCGCCAGCATAACCGACTCGGTCTCTTCGTTGCGAGCAAGGCCGATGAGATATCTCGTCGTTTAGGTGCGTCACCCCCCGCGACTTCCACGACGCCAATTATGCTGACGAGCACGATAGAAGACCTCTCGAAGGCCATCGGTCGGTGGCTCTCTAAGTCTCACGATCAATTGGACGCGGAACAGTCGGTAAAGGTCCAGAGGTTGTTCGTCAAGTACGAGCGGGAGCTACTACGCTGCGGAAGAGATATTCAATCCCTCCCGCGGTTCGCCAATGCCCAAGTCGTCGCCTTCCGAAAAATCATTAAGAAATACAAGGTTAATGTGTTGCACCCACGACTTATCGCTCCTCTTGGCTCTAACTCTATGGATACAGAAATGGACCGGCTCGACAACCCTCGGTTCCCGCTTCAGCAAGAGCATCTTGTCCGACCCTCAGAGTTTCACAAGAGGCGGCTTCCAGTGTGTCCATCAACCAAGTAAAGCAAAATTTGGACCCTCTACTTGACTTGGTTGACGGGACCCCCTTGCTTGACTTGGTTTACTCGGTAAGAGTGGCTTGCTTTGCTTGGTTGGTTGACGTTACTCGACTATTTTCTATTCCTCTACGGGCCTCCCGTCGTAAATCTATGCTAACATGCCACTTGACAACCCCAAGGATGGGAACCATTCAAGTCAACTCAATATATTGAAATGGATTGACGTCAACCGTCAACCAACTCACCCAACATCGGGTTTGCTGACCAAAATGTGTTGGATAATTTGATTATATCTACCGAGAAGTAGGACTAATTGAAAATTGGACCAGAAAACCTGATGTTGGTTGAGTTGGGATGACGGTCGACGTCAATCCATTTCAACATGTTGATTTGCGTTGAGTGGATCCTTGGACAACCCAGCTCTTCCATCCTGCAGCTCCTTCCATTCTGATTTCTCCCTGGTCCGATCGACACATCCGATCCACAACCGACATGCTTTGCCCGAATAACATTATCTGCGAACACGAAACATTATGGGCGTCAATCTGGGATATTCATTAGGCAAGAAATATATTGCAATACATAAAAGGAATGAGGCGGCGTTTCTCCGAGGCCGGGGTTAGAGGTGTCCGGATGAATACTTATTGCGGTTTATCTCTTATCCTATCTTATCAAGAAAACAGGGGTACCGTGCTGTTTAACAGGGATAGCGTTCCATTTAAGACCGATGCGTACTAGGTCCTGGAAATTGACAAGGGTGCTGTTCGACCAAGACGCGATCTTATTGGTTGAGTCCTCCCAAACACAAGTGAAGCCCGACACCCTAAACCCATCATTGATCCTACTTGCATTATTGATCGTCGATAGAGAAACGGGCCATTACGACTAAACCTATATGATAGATAGAACGAATAGGTAGAAGCTAAGGAGATATTATATATAGAGAGGATAGGTATGTGAATATATAGTGGATGATGATGAATGTTGTTGTTTAGTTCTGGAGTAGCGAAGTCATTAAATTCAACAGGGGTCAGAAGTGTCACGGCCCATGCCGCGATCGAATGCGTGTCGCCACACGGCACGGATCAACGTATTCCGCTCACTCGGTGCGAGTGAGCGGGACCTACTTTCTCACTCCGGGCAAGTGAGAATGTAACACTATCTCACGATGGGCATCGTGAGATGCTCCCCAGACCCTACCTATAAAAAACCACACAACATCCCTTAGACAGACACTCTCGCTACCTCAGCTTTCAATACAACTTGATTACTCAAGAATACTTCTTGACATTATCAGACGTGATTCGCCACCCTACACTCAGTACGCCACGCCCCGTTGCAACTGCCAACATAAACCAAATCAGGTTACGGTTTACTACGTTGGGAACCTTGACCGTCACAAGAAGACGGAAACGCGACGCGTTTCGCGTTTTAGGTTTTCTGATTTTATTGGCGATCTGTGAGAAACGCAGTGCGTTTTCTCGAGGGGAAATACGGGGCGGAAATTCTAGACGCTAATTGGTCAGAAAGGGGAAACGCACTGCGTTTCTGGCGTACATTCTTGAGTAGGGTGGTCAGTCAAGATGAATGATGATCTCAAGATGGAGAACAGATCAGTGATTGATTCAACTCTCTCTTCTCGTCTTCGTCCTTCCTCGTCCTCATTATATTCGACGAGACGAGGCTGTGATACGAGACCTGCCGGACCTGCAACAGATCTGTAACACCACTCTGACTCTTGTGGTGCACTCTTGTGACAATCTGGGTAGAGGCATATGCAACAGATGGCTGGCACGCGTCGAGAGAAGTAAACAAACTGCCAAAGACACGGTCTGATGATGTGGGGACGAAAAGCAGGGAAATTAAGAAGCTACTTTATCTGTAGCGCATTTAGAGTGAGGTCTGAAGGTAGCGCACTAATAGCAACTATGGGCAATGGCTCTGATTGGCCAGGACACTGATCGGATTCTGTCACACACAGGTTCCAGGTAAGCTCACTCAGCAGCCTAGCCAGTCGAACCTCAACCTCATGTCACGTATCAAATATATCAAATGGCATTTCAAATCCGGGATTTTGTATTTGTTTGATTTGAAATAAGATTTTGGCATATTTGATTGATTTATTTGGCAGTTTGTTTGATTGCATTTGATTTATGGGCAGCGCTGCTTCCTCTCAGAGGTTATCCTTGTGAATAGCTATTCTTCAGCTCCACGGGCAGCCAGTTGGAAGAGATATACGAGTCAGGTTGAGTGGCGTGAGCGGCTTTATAATGATATCTTCAAGGCTTCCCACCATGACAGTCAGTCGCGGCAAAGCTTTCGAGCTGGGGACGAATTTACGCCTGTTCAACAGCACAATTACGTCTCAAGAGGGAAAAAAAATCAGACTGCATTCCTTGTCAGGGCCTTCGGGTTGGGGAGGTTGGGTCAAAAAGCCAAAAAAAGAAAGCCCTTAGCAGGTGTGAGCGGCAACAGAGGGAGGCCTCGGCGGCCGCGACAGTCATGGAAGGGATGCGACAAGTGCGATGTAGCGATTTGTAACTCGAAGGATTGTTGGGACTTCTACCATAGGCTAATTTAGGTGGGGAGGAGATGTACCTTTTATTTGCGCCATTTTAATTGGGTCGACCCCTGTCGTGACCGCGTTGGAGGTTTATGACAATCGATGGGATACATCCCTTTCCCTTTCCTCGGAAACGCATCCTGCTGCTTCCATCGGACAAGATACTTGAACTTTCAGGGTATTAGTTACTGTCCATGTGTGCGGAGCCCAGGCTCGTGGCCCAATCTTGCCAAGTTACACTGTCACATTCAGCCGGGGATTGTTAGACTGCGTTGAAGCTCTTGTTTCCAACTAAATGAGTGACTGAAGTTGATCTGGTTTATCCTTCCTTGGATAGAGGTCGTATTCGTCAGCTGCAACGGGGTTTTCCTCACTACCTGTTTCATCCACGTTTGACCCCGTGTGTCAGAGCAGCCTTAGTGAGACGATGTGATAGGCTCGAATTTGCTGCCGCGGTCCTTTTCGGCCGGAAAAACAGCCACCCGGGTGGAGTCATTTGGGTGTATGCGATGACTGAAATTCTCCTCGATAAAATATTGTCATCATAGGGTTTGATGACTTGTATCTCTTCTAGGATTGGTGGGGAATCCATTGGTGGCTTGGAAATAATTTATATGGTGTTTTGGCTGCAAACGCTTCATTGAACAAACTTTTCGTACCCCCGCAGCCCCGCTTGTGCTCTCGGGATGACCGGGTTCATGTGGGGCGAGATACGACTTGGAGGTCGAGATGCACTGCGGAGATGGTGGTATTCAGCCATCTCGTGGAGATAGAGAAGAAACCTTATGGGCAACATTTGTCAGCTTGTTGGCGGCCCTCATTTGCTCTCGTTGGCCTTGAGGGTTTAATTTGGAATGAACTCAAATACTGTCCATTTGCGGTCTCTGTGAAGCGACTCGCTCTTTTGGTGAGTGGTCCTTGCTTTATGCTCGCGACATGCACTAACAGTAAAAGGCGGCCTGGCCACAGAATTTTATTAAGCACCGATGGCATCCAATTTGCTTCGAGGGTCCCTCATTGCTAACACAGCTCACGGCCTCGGTCGATGAGCCTGCACTGTCATTCATTCCGAGGTACCAAGA
The DNA here is from genome assembly GCF_023522795.1 of Fusarium solani. NCBI lineage: Eukaryota > Fungi > Ascomycota > Sordariomycetes > Hypocreales > Nectriaceae > Fusarium > Fusarium solani. The sequence continues at coordinate 1,387,185 of NW_027072141.1, forward strand.
TGAAAAGAATTGACAAACGGTAATACGTAAGGACAGGAACTATGGCGTCATGGCCTATAAAGCAGAATGCATCCCTGGGGTCTCTTACTGTCTGTGACCCTGTTTCGTGCATGATTGCATGAGATTCGAGAGTCGCTGGCTCTCTCCATCATCAATGATCGATGTCATCTCCAAGACAAGGACCCGAGGCGGGGGGAAGGCGAGGCGAACTCAAGGCATCCTTGTCCTATTAGATTTCCTCGTGACGCTCGCAAATAATAACCTCAATTCACCCTCACACTCGTCCGCACTGTGGGTGGGAGTTGTGGATCTTTTTTTGAACCGGGTTTTCTTTGGGAAGATGGAATACAAAGCGGGGCGATGCGCGTAAAATTGTTAGGCCCTTGGCATCGCTGCGCTAACAGCAAATAATACGACCTCGCATACTGGTTTGCGACATGAGTTTGAGGACAGCACACCATAACCATAACTTTCTCCCTCACTAACCTACCTACTAACTCCAAGGTTTTTTGCCGTCATAACCTTACAAGTGCAGCACCTAAGAACCAACGACACTCAGGCTTGCACCCCAACATCCTCCTTGGCAGTCACCGCGACGACATGTTCTCTTCTGCGAGGGACAAGGGTCACTGCGTTATTATGATTGCTCATTCTATATAAACAAGGGTGGGCCCACCTTTTGTCTCGACGCCTGGCGGCCTGATTTGAGGGTATTCAGGTCTTTATCTATTCCCGTGAAGCAGCTGACTCCGCCCTGGAATCTCGCCTTTCCTCTGAAGAGCCCCGACCAACTTTCGCTCTCAAGAGATCGCCATGTCTAGTCCAGCCCCCGATGGCAATACAAGGCCGGCTATTCAGCACAGCCTCGCCCTCCCTCGGGAACATGCAAACCTCAACTGGCGCCGTGAACGAGGCGTCCGCAAATTCTACGACAAGACAGGCCATTTCCCTTGCGAACTCGCTCCGCAGTGTTGCGACACATACTGGGACGCATTCACCTTTTCTAGAGCGCATTCTTACTCTCGGCGTCAAGCTCTCGGAACAAGACTGGATCACTTTCGACGACGTCAAGGCCTACCTCGCCGAGAGAGTCAAGTATCACAAGCCCAAGGCCCAAACTAAATTGCAGCTGAGCGACGTGGACAGCGCTATTGATCATTTCTTTTCGGGGGCGCCAAAAGCCAAACAAGCTCCTGTGAGTCAGGGGAATGGAGGAGCTAACCAGTCACGGTCAACCACTAACGCCCCCGAGGCATCTCGCGCCAAGAGATCCCTTTTCTATGATCTGGAGGAGGAGTCTGTACAGGTATCGCCGAAGCGACAGAGGATCCAAGAAGTTATGTCGTCAAACAGAAAGTCGATACCGGGGCTGCCATCCGCTTCGATAACAAAACGTCCTTTATACTCGAACGATAGCACATCTTCGTCTAAGTCCTTTGATGACTCTGACATAGACAAAAACTGGAGTCCTGGGACGCTGAGCACTAACACTGCTGACAATAAGGACTCTGTCCACGTCAACACCGCCCAGAACGGCTCCAACAAGACCGAGAAAACCGCCGACGATGCTTCAGGGGCCACATCGAGGCCATCAGTACAAGGAAGACGTTCGGTTTCAGGACCTGTTGATGGAAACAAACAACGCCTCCAACATCAACGCCAACTCCAACTCATCGTCCCTCCCAGCCTCGACGCTCAATATCCCCCTCAAAGACAACACAATCACTAAGACATCTCAATCAAACTCGTCCGCCAGACGCCTCTCCAGCGTGAGCCCACTTTCCCTCCCAAACGTTGCCTCACACTAACGGCTGTAGCCCGCTGCTCACTCTGCTGCCCCCGATTCCCTTGACGAAGTTCGCCGAGAGATGTACGACGCGTGTCGAAAGTGCTCCGAGGCGGTTGAAAGAGGAGCCCAAAGACTAGAACGATTACTCTCCGACCACTACAGCCAGAACGCAGCCCTACAATCCTCCCTCGAGCGAGCCAAAGAGGTTCACCAGCAACTCGGACGAGACCATCGGATCAATGCCAAAGCCCAGGTCGAAGCAGCGAGCAAAATCAGTACGAACGAAGGCTACATGGAGCTGAGCCGCAAGATCCTGCAAGCCTGGCAAGAAATAGCTGGCTCGGATGCATCTCCGTCTGGATGGATTCGAAATGCGATTGAGGAAGCCACCGAGAAGCTAGCCGAGCTAGACATCGAGCGCAAGGAGGCCTTGGGCGAGCATGGCAAGGCTGCTGCTGCTTTTCAGCGAACGAGGCGGCAGATGGAGGAGGCCCGGGGGAAAGTCGATGATCTCAAGAGTTCAATGGAGGCGCGGGGAGCCCACCGAGACAAGCTGCAGCAGGAATGCCGCGCGGCGAGGTTTTTTGCGGGCATTGTGAGGTTGGGTCCTAGGGGGATAGGGTTGCTGGAGGAAGAGTTTCCGGGGTTTTCCGAGTCGATTGGTGATATATTGAAAGATGTGAGTACTTGAGCAGGTCGCGGAAGGTTCGGTCTGGTTCATGTGGCTGTTTCGAGATGACTTCTTCTGCTCTGGCAAGCAAGCGTTTTTTTTTTCTTGTTAGTCTAATTGTATGTTGTTCAGCGCTGCCCACAAATCAAATGCAATCAAACAAACAGCCAAACAAATCAATCAAATATGCCAGAATCTTATATCAAATCAAACAAATGGAAAACACCGGATTTGAAATGACATTTGATATATTTGATACAGGGTATAAGGTTGAGAGTATAACCTGCCAGGCTGGTGAGCGTGTCTTTGCTACTTACCCGGAACCTGATGGATGCCAGAGAGTGGACCCGACCAATCAGAGCTATTTTTCGCGACATCTATTAGTGAGGTACGCTTGATGACAACACATAAATCAGCCAAGGAGAAAGTAGCTTCTTACCCTTCACAATCGACGCCTAACCTGATGGAATCTAACAACATCATGCTCCCTTCCCCACCCTCTGCCTTTGCCCTTCTCCGGCCACCGCGAAATTTGGCGAGTCAATTTGAGCTGACGACGCAGGTGGCTTTACCTGACCACCCTACCGTTGCAGATCTTCCGCGAGCAATATGGAGGAACAAAGGATATGTTTTTGAAGAGTCCTTATCCCGGAAGGGTTCGAAGGGCCGGAAGAGCTGGATCAAGCGCCATGGATTCTTTCTCGTTGAGATTGACACTAACGACATTCCGTTGAGTCCTTACTGGGCCTGTCGTTTGTGCGACGCGAAGGGCCAGCCCCGAGTTCTTCGCCGCTGCTGTTACGAGTTCAGCAGCTGACCACCCTCCGCAAGTATGAGAATACGACGTCGCGAGCTTGAGCATTGTTAACCACATATAGGTCTCACAGGATCTTCGAGAGCAGTCAAGGTGCCGATACAGACCCGTCAACCGAGGAATCTGACCGGCCCAAGCGACGGCGCTTGCAGTACAGCACCGTGCCGCGTGCCAGGGTCAAGGTGATCCGAGAACTGAGCCTGGGACTTCTGATCAACACCAATGCTCCCTTTTCTTTCTTTAGCGATGCGTTCTTTCAACAACTCGCCTGGCGACTTGACCCTCACCTATCTGACCAGATATCATGGAGCCGGCAATCGATGAGCCGTCTGCTGGATGACACGTACAGGTGTAAGAAGGATGAGGTCAAGCAGGAGCTCTCATATGCCCTTAGCAAAATTCATCTGGGGTTCGACCTATGGACCTCACCCAATCGGCACGCTGTCATGGCGGTTACAGCTCATTTTCTTGACCGCGTCTACTAGCACTTCGACGCCAGCTCGGGTGTCACAGCGGGGAAAATCTTGCTGTGACGCTTGGGCGAGTTGTGCGTGAATGGAAGATAGAGGATCGAGTCGGAACAGTGATCTCAGACAACGCATCTTCGAACGACAACTGCCTTCTGAACTTCTACGGAGATCTTGACGCAGAAATGGGCCCGGCGGATATTCGGGCGAGACGTATGCGCTGCTATGGACATATCTTGAACCTGGTTGCTCGTGCGTTCCTCTACGGCGAAGATTTCGAGGCTTTCGAGCAGACTTCTCAACAAGCAGTCAGCTATCAATCAGTACTGATTACTGATTGATACTGATACGTTTGTTTGTTTGTTTGTTTGTTTTATTCATAGACTGTCCCAGCCGCCCTAGTGGCAGCTATGCAGCGTACAACTACAGATACAAGAGTTCCCGCTCCATACTTCATGGGACAAGCCGTTTCTAGTCCAAACTGCTTCCCTTTCCGCTCGGACGCGGTCTCTCTAGTACCAATAGTCCTAATGACTGTTCTGTGTCTCTGACTTGTCAGGCCTTTCCTGGCCCGCTTCTGCTTCTGTATACCGATAATCACTCGTCTGCAGTAAGTTGAGCACTGTGGATGGGGTGGAGGGCCCCGTCCTGCGATGATCTTGGTTGCTTGTTCTGTATGTCTGCAGTGTGCTTCATAGAGTGCCGATGTGACCGTATGTGTGGCAGCGGAAGTGTATGTGGCTTGCTTGTTGATGTGTTCCAGGTCTGTGTTGACTTGAGGCCGTGTAGACGTGATTACAACAAAGACGCGCCAGGACGCGTCTTGCGGAGTAACGGTCTGCTGGGGCACAGGTTAACTGTGAGGTTGCAAAATATGTCGTGTTTCGAATTGAAGTACTGAGCTGTTGGTGGTGTTGGTGGTGTTGTTGTTGTCGTAGTGGTGTCCATTTGTTGAGCAATAAGTCGTTCAACCACCTCCGTCGCAGCTCCCGCGCGTCCTCATCGATCTCGAAAACCGTAAACCGTTGTCGGGCAGGACAAATGGGGTATCCAAGTCCATTCTCCATCGTGGGGCGTACATGAGAGGGGCGCGACTCCCTCTATCGTACTGGGGCTGTAATGTTTGGTGTTTCGTGAGGTTCGAGATTGATTCCGACGCGTCGGTACGTCGGTGACAGAGTGTGGTTGTCTTCTTGGGGATGGGTTCTTTGCTGTTGGTGGTTGTAGCCATGTTGTTTTGGTCATATCCGTCTTTCTGCTCCGCGTCGCCGTCGCGTACTGTTCGAGCTCCGGCGCCGTAAACGATTGTCGGGCAGGACAAATGGAGTAACCCAATTTCCATTCTCCATCGCGGTGCGTACATGAGAGGGGCGCAACTCCCTCTACCGTACTGGGGCTGTAATGTTTGGTGTTTCGTGAGGTTCGGAGGCTCGGTTTTCGGCGCGTCGGCGCGTCGTAGAGAGGGGGATAATCGCGTCGTTGAACTCCTCTTGGCACCCAGAGACAGTCGAACTGTTTCTGAGAGTTCCCAGCGGACACCACGTGGAGGTGGGAGCTCGTCGTCCGCCACTGATAAGCTAATCAATCAGTATCAGTAGCATGGTAATCAATCAATCAGTTATCAGTAAGGGCCTTATCAATCAGTACTGCTTGTTGAGAAGTCTGCTTTCGAGGCCGAATCGCAGGTCTTTGACCTCCTCGGCCGGCACGAGGATGACCTGCGCCATTGGAGAAAGAAAGGGCCGGTGGGAAAACTCCACAATGTTGTCAAGTTCATCAGGTCGTCCCCTCAGAGGTGTGAGCTCTTTAAGAGGATCTCGCGCGAGAACGATGAAGCACAAGAATATCTCTTGGCGAGTGAGTCGACGGCGGAGCTCGAGGTCGTCATGAACAATGACACGAGATGGAACTCCACTTACCTTATGATCTCGAGCGCTCGTCAAGCAGGGAGACATTAGGGCATTCTTAGTTCATCCAGAAGTGGAGAAATGGCTACCCGAGGCCGACATGTTAAAAGGGGAATGACTGGAGGCTCTTGGCAGAAATCAAGCATATCCTTGAGCCGTTCCATCTGCAGACTATGAGAACGCAGGGGTGGGGTAGCGAGGGAGGTAATGGACGACTTTGGGAGGTGATGACAGGCATGGAATACTTGCTGGAACACCTGGAAGATCGGAAGCTGTTCTATCAGGCTGCCCCAGACGAGGCAGCAGGAGAGAACACCGATTCGCAGGTCGAACTACGCCGAGGGCGACCAGACCGAAATCGGCAGCTTCCTGCTCGATTAAGGGATTGCGAGATGGATCTGTATCCACGAAAGTCAATGGAAAGCTCCTTGCCAGGTCGCGGCTCGGGACAATGTGATGGTGGATCGGGCAAGCGATCGGGATCATTGGGAACTGACGACATGGGAAAGGACCACCGACGCTATCTGAGACTCTCAATCATCACTGCCGGGCAGAAACTCAACGAGTACTACACCAAGCTTGGAGAGTCGCCGTTGTTCGCCGCATCCATTATCCTCCATCCGTCGCTCGGCATGAGCTATCTAGAGGTGAACTGGGCGTCGGAGGAGCAGCTCGTGTGGGTAAGGGATGCTAAAATCGGACTCTCTGACTACCTCGACCGCTGGTACCGTTGCGACGGGCCGGTGGATGAGCAGCAAAAGGCAACTGTGGAGACAGCGGCACCCCCAAGCGTGCCAGGGAAAACATCTAAAGGCAGTGTGTTCAAGCAGTGGGTCAAAAGCAGGACAGCGAAGGCTACGGCGATGGGTAGCGAGCTGGAGCGGTATCTGCGGCTGGAGCCGCAGGAAACCGAGGATCCAATTGAGTGGTGGATGGCTCGGCAGGGGCAGTTTCCCATGGTCAGCCAGTTGGCTCTGGATATACTTGCGATACCGGCGATGGCGACTGATTGCGAGAGGTCGTTTAGCCTGGCCAAGTTGACGTTGACGTCCCAGAGGCTTTCAATGACGATGGAAACACTAGGGAAGCTGCAATGCCTCAAGAACTGGGTGAGGCATGGCGCAGTGAAGCTCGGCACGGCAGCGGGAGGGAGGGATGAACTCTAGTGGGAGATTGGAAATGGTAGTAGTATGGAGAGCACGGAAGCTGAGATTTGAAATATTTGAAATATTTGAATAAATATTTCAAACAACAAATCCAACGTTGAGGGCTATCAAATAAATCAAATATGACCCCGGATTTGATTTGTTTGATTTGAGGGCAGCGCTGCATTACACCGGCTCGAAGCGTGCTTTCGTTCCATTTGCTCGAGCTTATTACGACGACGAAAGCTTCATATACCGGCACATTGTTCCGGCGGCGTTCTCATCCGGAATGGGCCAGGCGCTCGTCAGCTCGCGGTGGGCAGCTAAACTATCCTTGTGGTGGATTCGGCGTGGAGCGAGATATGTACCTGTTACGTATACTGGGATGGCGCTTCTGAACTTTTTCCGTTTCTAGTACTGGGTGAAGCCAAACAAGCTGTCGGCGGTGCACAGAGAAAGTGAGCAGAACTTGTTTGAATGACTTGTAGATCTGCCTTCCAATGCATTCTTTGGGGATGACGCGTAGAGAGATAGTAGTGAGAATTACTAAATACGAACCCTAGTAAGATGCAGACCTTCACCGGGTTGAGCATCTTTATGCCCTGAGTTTTGGAAAGATGGGTTAGCAACTAAAAATGCCGCTGATATCTGGTAACCCGAGATGGTTGCGCTCGAAATGCTTACTAGCTGGGACTTGATGCAGCATACGTAAAACCCAACGACTCAGCCAATGTCCCAATATAGGGAATGGCTTGCTAGAGTACTTCAGCCGCGTACTATTAAGCACCAGTAGACCAAGAAATTGTTGGAAAGTCTTTTGAATGAGGATGCCCAAGAGAGTTGGAGTGCCTGGAACTGCGTACAATGGCTCAACGATCCTTGGCGTTTGCTTGGGGAGAACGGGAGTCTTGCTTGCTAAACAGGAGCGAAGTTGGCAGAGCAATCATCACACACAATCAGAGTTTGCAGCTGACGAATAGAAGCGGCAGCTCAACTAGGGCAACTCAAGTATTTGTCTACATTTTACCATCTGGTACCCCTCACCCGGTCATACCCCTCACTCGGTCAGCAAAAAAAATATTCCCCCATACAAAATGCGATTTTTCATTTGAACAGTTCTTGAACAAAAGCGAAGCTATCAGCATGGAAAAATGTCTATTCTATTGAAAATTGCATGGAATTTAACATTTCAACGTTGCTTCCCCAGTGACGCATGCGGTATAGCCGTATGGCACTAATATAAACTGTCTTGAAACGCCTCCCTCATCACCCTCCCTCCGCCAGGTCTCATCGGATTTTTCTCTACACCAGCCTCCCAAAACGACGCTCAAAATGCCCCAGACGCCTTATACAGAGGATAATGTTATTGAAGCCATGCTGGATGTCACAGATAATGGACTCTCGCAGCATGAGGCCGCCCAGAAGCATGGCATGCCCCAGACCACCCTCTCTGACCGACTAAGAGGCATACCGCCTAAACCTGAAGTCACCCATCCTGCCCAGCTGTTATCCAAGTCCCAAGAGACCAGGTTGGTAACCTGGATACTCCGGCAAGAGGCCCTGGGCTATGCTCCGTCCCACAGTCAAGTCCGTGCCACCGTCGCTGCCCTCCTACGACAACAAGGCAGGGAACGGCCTATCGGTGTACATTGGCTAGCCAGGTTCATGAAACGGCATCCGTCCATAAAGACGAAGATCGGAAAACGCCAGGAGGCGTCGAGATTCAATTGTTTTACCCCGACCGCCGTCAATTGGTACTTTGATATCCGGGAGAAGGAATATGGCTGGATCAAACCCGAGAACACTGTCAACGTTGACGAGGGCGGTATCATGGCCGGATTTGGTGAGCATCAGTCGTTCTGGCCATTGAATGAGCTAATCCATTGGGAACATAGGCTTGGATTCCTTGGTTATTGGCAGTAGCGACCCCAGGAGGAAGACCTTCCTCAAGGGCTCTCAGTCCCGCACTTGGACTAGCTTTATCGAAGCCGCGACTGCAACTGGCCGTCTTCTGAAACCGGGGATTATATTCAAAGGCAAAGAGCTTCAGCAACAGTGGTTTATCGATGAGCTCAGGGAGGTGGCCGACTGGTATTACATCACGTCCGACAACGGCTGGACAGACAACCACATCGCAGTCGAGTGGCTCAGAGAGGTCTATCTTCCCCAAACGCAACCGGAAGATGAGTCTGATGCGAGGCTTATCATACTGGATGGCCATCGAAGCCACGTATCTGTGCGTATCTGCCTGTTCCGAACTTTCTGAACCAAAAATGTCGCTGACTCCCAATCTAGGATGAGTGGATGGCTACGTGCTTTTTGAACAACGTGTATTGCTGTTACCTACCAGCTCACTGCTCCCACGGCCTACAGCCACTCGACAATGGCCCATTCAATGCATCCAAGGCTGCCTATCGCAAAGAACTCCAAAAACTGACAAGCCTGACCGACTCTGCGCCGGTGGATAAGGTCAACTTCATCAGGGCCTATGCCAAAGCCAGGGAGGTGGGTATGACGAAGAAGAACATCCTCTCGGGCTGGCGAGTGACTGGAAACTGGCCGGTTTCACGACGGAAAGCGCTCATACATCCAGAGATCCAGCCAGACAAAAAGAAAACTACACCTGCATCAGATGGCCCGAGCGACGGGCAACGCGACTCTGATAACACGCCAAAGACCAGCCGTCATATCAGGGATCTGGGGAAGAACAAGAGCCCCTCAACGAGAAGGCGCTATTCTGTGATATCGAAGGGTTTCGAAGCACAAGAGTCAAAGATCGCCTCGCTGAGCGCAAGAGTAGCCAGTTTAGAGGAGGAAGTCGGGCGGTTGAGCAGAGGCAAGAAGAGAAGAGCGATACCGAATCCCAACAAGAAGTTCATAACACTAGCCGAGGCTCTAGTGGCTGGTGACACTATTTCTAGGTCAAACGAAGCAATTGAAGAGGCAGAAGCTGTTGAGGAGGTGATCGAGGTGGGAGGGGTGGAAGAGGATGAGGGCTCAGATTCGGAGGCGGAAGAATTACCAGTTGTACGGACCCGCGCAGGCCGCGCAGTTAAAAGACCAAGAGGATATTAAAATAAATTCAATTCTGATCTTGATCCTAAACATGAATTTATTTTTGCTATTTTTGTCAGGTTCTTGCCAGCATGATGAAAAATCGCATTTTGTATGGAGGAATATTTTTTTGGCTGACCGGGTGAGGGGTATGACCGGGTGAGGGGTACTAGATGGTAGCACCTTTGTCGCATATCAAGCCCTGGCCCCACTAGCGCAGCTGCCTGCAATGCAGCTGCTACTGCCTAAACAGGCAACACTTTCATTTGTGTATAAAGAGCTGCACGACTCAACGCGCCTTGCCATTGAGTTCTTGCTCCTTAGATAATTCTCATCAATCGGCTGGTGCCATCAATGATCCCTGTGGAGCCAATTGTCTGACAACCTTTCAACGTTCAGGGCTGCCAGAGCATGCCTTTTCGCTTGATTCTGTGGACCATTATTTTTCCGGGATCTTGAAACGTTGGCTTTTATTGGCCCAAGTCATGGCTCTCGCAAATTATCCAATAGGGAGATAGACTATGTGCTGACGAATCAGTCACTGCCCCGCCAACGGCACTATTGACTTAACAACCTCATTCAAAACATCAACACGAGCGAGTATAGAGCATCAAGCAGCACGTCACGATTCGACCTATCTACCACCCGATACAGAGGAAATGTCGCTTGACCAGAGGATCAAGGCCTGGCTACAAGAGACTGCACCAACTTGCGAATCAACCACCACTCATCAACCCAACGACATCCAGCCTTGCCGAAAGCGACGCCGGTTAAACACTCTGACCCCCGAGACATCGCGGAGTCGCGATAGTAGCCACCACAGCATGGCCTCAGCTCGTAGCCATGGGAGTCCTGGGAAGCGCAGTCATCCCGATAACCACTATGACCATGGTGATGCCTCTGAAGAAACACCCCGGGCATCCGGCAGGAAGGTCAAGGCTCCAAGGAGCGAGTCCAGCTACTCTCTCCCATCCACACAATCGCAGTACGAAGCCTCCGAGAGGTCGGGTTATTCTTCGCCAACAAAACAACTTTCCGCGCTCGAGAGAAATGCTAAGGGCGTTGTCCCGCGAGAGCTGAGCGCCTTTCACAACCAGCCGCCCTTGTTAGAAGACTTGCTCGACAAGATCGACCTCGTCTCGACGGGGATCGGCATCCTTCCAACCTCCCAACGAGAACTGCTCAACCATTTAGATGACAATACGTACAGCGACTTCAAATGGACTCGGCGAAGGGGCGTCAGTGATATATACTTTTCAGACCAGCGCAAGGACCTTGGCTGCACCCCTCCTCCCGAGACCATCCACAAGATCCTCCATCAAGCGGCTTTTTGCAATAGCAGAAGCAGCCCAGAGGCGGACTGGAATGCTGAAGTTCACCATCGAGTTCTCGAAGCAGCCTTGAGGCCTTTGCAAGGGCCCGGAGTAGACCAACTAGTTGATTTTAGGCTGAGGTGAGTCCTTTTGTTGCAGATGCCCATCTCCATGTTAGCCTTCACGTTGCTCATTTGTGACTTTAGTACTACTGCGGCTTTGATCAAAGAGTACCATGCTCCTGTTTCGGCCACCAAGAAAGTTGACTTTTGCATCTACCTCGATCCGAGTTGCGACCAACAACATGCAGATGCACCGCAGGTCATCAACGCCCTCAGGGACGTTTTGCCACTCGGAGCGTTTAACCACACCAACTTGAATTCCCTTTCTGATAGACCCATTGCCGTAAGCATCGAAACTAAGAAGACGGGCGAAGGCTGGGAAAACGCGAGGCTACAGATGCAAGTGTGGAGTGCCGCACATTGGCAATTCCTGCGAAAGCTTTTGGAATTGAGACAACGTGCATCAGACGAGCTATCGAGAATAGGACAACAAGCGATAGGGGCTGCTGCAACTGACCCCGAGTCAAGTCCCATCGCCGGCTACGAGCTCCCCGACTTCCTGCCTGGCATTATCATTCAAGGGCATGACTGGCACCTTGTTATAACGACGCGTGAAGGGGACAAGACCATCTTTTGGCAGAAGAAGACATTCGGAAATACGTCGAGCTCAAAGGGGATTTACCAGATTATTTGTACTTTGCAGCTCTTGCGCCGATGGGCACAGGTTGAATACTGGGCATGGCTGCAACAACTGTTGCGAGAGTGGCCACGATGTAACGGACAGCCCCTTGTTTTGTAAGCATAAGTAGAGACCAGCCATGTCTTGCTACAGAAGATATATTTGAAATACGTTTTAAACATACCATTAAGTGACTTATCACTGACCATAAAGTACACGACGAGCTGGATGCCAATGGCGAGCCGGTCAGACTATAGGCCCCCCAGGCAGATGATATCGCCGGCTTTCACATCCGTGTCATAATCAAGTGGACTTCAGACGGCACCATTGACCCAGCGAGACAGCATGGACGAGTTAGCAAGGTGGACTAAGGAACAGCTCAAGTACCACTACCCCGAAGCCCTGGCGTTGCCTCCAGAGATGTACCTACTATAACGATACACCTTTCTTCGCGGTGTAACTACTCTGGCAACATTAAAGCCATGAATCCTGGCCTTGATATTGTTTCTTAGGGAAGTATTTTTCGTGCATCTCACTGAGATCCCCAGCTACGTTCTTTGAACTCCGCCTACCAGTGCCGGAGCTTCCATTCTCCTCCAACTGGGGCATAACAATCAGCATCCTCGTCTTAATCAAGTCGAGAAATTGGCGAACAAAATCGGTGGAGTCTTGGTGTTTATGCAACTCCTCCATGAACTGCCACAGCCATGTATTGTTAGAGTAACGTAGGCCTTCAGGCATACACACGGATTTGGAAGGATGCTGACCTCTGTTACCTTTGTTTTGACATGAGCCTCTTGCTCTCCGGTCCCCCCTTTTGTGATGGAGAAGAATACATCGCTTCTGAGATGGTCTGATCTCTTACCATACAGAACAAGGTCTGAGTCTAGCCGCCACTGCGTAAACTCGTCAACGTAGTGCCAACCGCCAAACCACCATGTAAGGAACTCTAAATACACACAGCCAAGAGCCCAAATATCGTATGAAGCGCTAAAAACAACATCATCGTCGGGGAAATCTGTCTCGGGTGCGCGGTATGTAGGCGAATTAGGAGTAAAGCCTCGACTGTCCCGCTCGACCTCTGGCCTCGTACTGAACTCGGCAATGCCAAAGTCGGTTATCTTGAGAGTTCCTCTATGACTCCCATTCGAGGAGCCGCAACCAGGGAACCAAAGGATATTCTCGGGCTTGATGTCGCCGTATCGACCGAATAGCCGACGGATTTCTCTCTCAGAGTCTGTCTGCACCTGGCTGTAAGCCTTTAAAGGGAACGAGAGAGGATGCAGAAGGGACTTGAAAGAAGCCGTCTCGTAGCGGTGAATGAACGCAAGCCCCTCAGCAAGGCCTTGACATTGCTCTGCTAGCCAGACAAGGTTCTGATCCCGTTCATTCTGTGGGGGAAATGGGTTGATCTTCTTCCAATAACCGAGGAGATCAGCCTCCGCCCACGAGAAGATGAGGTGATAAGCATCATGCTGTATGTATGCTGCTAGGAGAGAAACCAGGTGCATGTGCCTGTCATTTTTGAATTTTCGTAGTATGCTCAGTTCGTGCTTGGGGTCAAGTTTGTTGCCTCTGTACACCTTCTTGAGAGCAAACGCTTGATGCGAGGCTCCAGGAACCTAAGATTTCAACTAAATGAGACTCTGGCAGGAGAAAAACGGAGATGTGGGTGAAAATGTGACTTACCGGAGTGCTATTGAAGGCGTGATGGCCAGAATGGATCTGAATTTTGTACACTTTGCCAAACTCCGTCGTCGTCAATTTGACCCAAGAGGTGAAAGGAAGGATATGCTCGGTCGACAAGTTCTGCGGGTCCTCCTTTTTGTCACATCGAGGATCAAAACACGGCGCATGGAGATTTTCGATTTTAAGTCTATGTCCTCTAACCGATAAAAGCTTTGCGGCCTCTATCCTCGCTGCAACGTCACACAGAGTCGATAAGCTGCCTCGATGTCCTCGCAAACGCCGCTAGCCGGTCAGATCGAACTGAGACGCCACCTCCACCAGCTTTGAACCATATTATCCCTTGAGCTGTGGAAAACCTCCCGCCAGGTCACGGCGGGGGTGCAGCCAATTAAAATGCGTCATGTCAAAGATACCTGTTGCCCCCCCCTAATTTAGCCTATGATAGAAGTACCAGCAATCTCTCGAGTTACAAATCGCTACATCACACTGCTCACATCCCCAAATTGACTGGCGCCTTCTTTTGTTATAGCTCACCGGCGCCAAAGGCCTCCTTGTACTTTTTGACCTTGGCTGCCCTAATTGAAGCCCCTTACAAGCAAGGCAGTCCGACTTTTTACCTCTTCGGACGTGTTTATGTTGTGTCACGGGCGTAAATTCGTCCCCGGCTCGGAATGCCTGCCTTGATCGGCTCTGTGGATGGAAGGCCTTGAAGTCAGCGTTGTAGAGGCATTCGCTCCACTTCTTCTGACTCGTATAACGGCTCCAAGCCGGCTGCCCGTGTAGCTGTAAGAGGAAGCTATTTACAAGGACCACATCTAATAAGAAGGTCCAAGCAATAGCCTGCCAAGCGCCCCGGCGGATAGGATGATCATAGCCTAGATATGACCTCCTTTGGTCGTCTCGGTCAACATGCTTCATTTCGTCGTTGTAGGAAGCGGCGATAGTAGGGATCGATATAAGTTTGATCGGCTCGCCACTAAAAAAGCGCTGTATTGGCCGTGCCATTGGGGTCTTCGTTGACGGTCTCTTCCTCCAACGATCACGTCTCTCATCGCCAGTAAAGACGGTTGAAAGGAGCAATACGAGGGCATTGTCCTTCTAAGCGATCTGATTGACCTAGAGAAGAAGAAGATAAGTTATCAGTCGAATTGTAAGGAAGAATGTCGAGTCTTCCTACCTGATCATCGGCCGTTGGGATGACCTTGATCTCATTGAATTGGAACCCTGGCTTCCCTGCCTTATCGGCCTTTTTGGCGTCTGCAAGACCTTTGTAGATGCCACAATTAGGCCGAGCTGTGCCAGTTGCACCGTGGCCGTGCTGACGAAGGGAACGGAAGAGGTCTGGCGACGAGAAGAGGTTATCCACGAAGACGTGATATGTCGACTCCGGCAACAGGTTAAAAAGGGCAATAACAACGCTTTGGGTCGAGTTCAACGCCATGATCTTATCCTTAGCTTCTGTGATGACGTGGATAACTTCCTTGACCTCGTCAACCTCGTTAGGAGCCCTCCGTTGGCTGCCTCTTCCTTTGCCTTTCCTCCTCCCTCGTTTGACCGTCTGTCTTCCCTAAACCCAAACTCTAGGATCAATAGCGCGTTTATGATTAGTTAAACCTGGAAGTCCTTTAGCTTGAGGACGGGCAACTTTTTTTCTATCTCCTCTAGGGTTGGAGCCATCTTTTCCATGAGGTTGCAATAGTGTTGACTGCAGCCGTAGTATGAGCCAGAGCTAGAGGAAGAGCACCATTGCGGTGACCGGAAGCTGTGGATCATACTTTTGGCGGTTGCAATGCTGTAGCCAGTAAAAGGCCCTGTGATTCGTGGATTCAGGATGCCGCGTTTGCTCAATTCCTTTGTCAAGGAGCCCAAGAGCATGGACGAGCATTCGTAAGAGCAGTCCGACTGATCACATAGAGAGTCAAGCAGACCGTACACTGCTGAGAAGACCTGAGAAAGAGCATCTTGGCGCTCACTGTCGATTCGATCTGTAAGCCTCGTCAGCGGAAGGCAGAGTATGACGCGCAGTTACGGAGCTTACCCAAAATGATTGCTGGGATTGGCAGATTCTCTACCATGATCGACCTCTCGCTATGCTTCAACGCGAGTCCGGCTGAACTCTGAAAAGTATCTGCCCGCGAGAATACCCAGGATACCAGAAGCCAAAGCAAGGAGTCTTTGCCGTAAATGGTCGGGGGGCATTTCTCCATCTCTTTTAGCCAGATGTCAACAAAGACGTCAATAATTTCGTGGCACCCGTAGTAGTCAACAATTACGGCCACTTTTGCGAGCATTTCAAGGCTGAGTGACTTTGGTACACTTCGGTGATGGCCGTGTATGATGTCTAGTACAATAACGAAAGCCTCCGGGTCCCAATCGGTCGCGGAAACGCGGCGAAGTCCTCGATCATCGGTCACCCCTTCCACATACGGACCGGCGAACATCTTTCGAAAGACGGGCGAAGCCAGCTTCAAATGTTGCCAGGAAACCAGCATTCGCAAACGCACTCGCCCAGGTACTATTCCAGGGCACCCTCCTAAAGTTTTTTCAGTTATTCGACAGGTAGGATCATCGTCGACTTTTTGGTCTTTGACAAGGCCAGACATGGAGAGACGTGCTTGATCATGGTTGAAGCCTTCATCATGTTCGCTACCCGACCCGGCGGAAAGCATAGCAGGAGGTTCGTCGAAGGGTGTATCTCCAGCAGCTGGTTCTTCGGCGGCTACTTCTTCGACTGGAACCCCTGCCTTCGTTTTTCGACGCTGGTCGTTGTTCTTTTTCTTGCACTTTTCCTTACCATCCAACAATGTTTCATTCTCCCAATAAAAAGAATGCGGGGGACAAGTGTCAAGGGCTAACTCCGTGTTGCTGTCTTCGTCAAACTCATAGATCGATGGTTTCATGATGAGAATTGAAGGGGGAGGTGCTTGGTTCGGCGGGTCCTCGTACTCAAATGGGAAAGATGAGGCTGTCAGAGTTCGCAGGAGGGTACGTGTCGTCGATTAACTTATTCGTTGGACTGTCTCCTTAAGACAGGCTTCTACGTTCTTGCCGTGACAATAGCCAAAAAGACAAAAAAATCCGGATTAAGTTTGCAACAGTAATCGCGGACACGCTGTTCTGGGTGTGGAACCCATTTCGGCGCTGGCCCCGGCCTCACTACCCCGGACCACAAAGAGTGGCCCACTGTGGCCCACAACACCAAAGCCTATCAGGCTGCAACGACGGAATGGCGTGCGCCTCCTGGAGCCAATGTCTCATCAGGATGCACGTCTTGAACAACACAACGAGGGCCGCTTGATCCCCGCCGCTGGAGCCTCCCTCAAACGTATCACGGCGGATCACACGCCCCCGCGACCCCCGGTAAGCCACCTCAGCTCGACCAAGGCAACGTGCAGTTCAACCGGCACAGTGCATAACTCTTTTGGTGTTGCTGCAGATTTGAGCATCAGGCAGCAATGGGTTAATGCATTTCCGGCAACGTTGGCTGAGAAAACACCGCATCTTGCCGGGTTTATCCGCCTTAGCTGCTGCCGATAGACAAGCAACTCATGGGTCTTCGTATCGTGTGAGGTAAGACAGGAAGCTCCGTTACAACCAACAGCTGCAATGCAGCAGCAAGTTTTTTGCTTCGAGGCGGACTAGATAACGCAGATCATCTAGTAAGCTCTAAGCGATCGGCACGGGGCGAGCCGGTTTATCCCACTACGATTTGACCTGACAGGGTTTTGCGGGGTAAGTGACGGACTGCATGTGCCCACTGCTGCAACCTTCAGTACCGCCTCAAACTGAGGCAAGATGCAAGATACCACGGCCAATGATTCCAATCCGACCGCACTTGCTGCTGAATAGGCAGATTCCCCTCTAACTGTCTAACTGCCCCACCACAATTTCCTAGTACATAGTATACGTCTTCCTCCAAGACGATTGCGGCTTACCCCTCCCACACCAGCCAGTGACCCGCTTAGCTGAACAAACGCTTCCCCGCCCTTGGGTTCGCCTACTTGTGGGGGCCTCTAATGCGGCACCCCCGTGGTCGCTGCCGCTCCCACGGGGGGCGCGCTGACCAGCAAAAGGGGCCCTTGACTCGCAAAAAGAAAAGATACCTCTACAACGGAGCTGATACCGCCAAAATAGAAGTACCTCTTTTTCATGAATAATCCCGCATTGTTGCACAAATGACCCTGTTATCTGCAACCCCGCTCATGATATCACCAACTTCGGTCATCTTGGATAATATTACGTCCTCACCACTATCGCAAATACGGCCACAACTATTGCAATCCTGCACCAATGACGACGGAAACTATATCATGTGATAGCCCTAGATCAGGAGAAGACGTAGTGCGTCTTTGGATCAACTCAGAGACTAGGAAGCCAAACTTTCCGCGGTTTACTGATGAGAACCTCGAACTGCGCACGGTAGCCGGTGTCGAGCTATTTCGAGCCGGTTACTATAAGAGTCTCGCTGCCGCAAGCCGTGAGCTCAAAGTCAGTTATTGGAGACTGTATTCTCGGTCCAAGGGCTCTCATCCAGTCAGTCGGAATGGTGGCAACCGTACCTTATTTTCAAAGGAAGAGGAGGGTGCGATAGTTATCTGGGCACATCGCCGCGTCACTCACGGACATCATATCACGATTCGTGCCCTCCGTCAACATGCTAATTCAGTTCTGAGGGCCAAGGGGCGGTCGCCAACTGCATCTCGGAAGTGGGCAAGACGATTTATGAGACGTTGGAAGCACACCTTTCATAGGAAGAAGTCAACTACTCGAGATGCCAAAAGGAAGTCAATGGAAGACCGCGGCCTCGTTGAGAAGTGGTTCCACGCTTGGCGAGAGTATATGCGTTATGTCAAGCCCGAGAACGTGTGGAACGTCGATGAGATTGGCTTCATGCTTGGATACCTCCTGAAAGGCACGTTCTTATGGACTTTCGCAGAGATTGACCGGCCAATTCTCACTGATGCTCATGAACTCGTCTCTATGACAGTCATAGAGGCTATCTCGGCAACTGGGAAGACGATTGCACCATTCCAAATCATGCCCGGAGTCCAGCTCCCGATCAAGTGGTTTGATAACGACCTACATGACGATACCGTCATTGCCACGAGCCCTAAGGGCTATATCGCTGATATGCTCGCCTTAGAATGGATTGAACACTTTGAGAAACTGACGAGACCTTCAAATCCCAACGAAAAACGAGTCATACTCCTGGATGGATGCGAGAGTCACTTCACCAAGGAACTCTATGTATATTGTGAACAGCACAATATCGACCTCTTCCCTTTTCCCGCCCATTTGACGCATTTTATGCAGCCTTTGGATGTCGGAGTGTTCAGCCCTTACAAGCATTGGCAACAGCATATCTTATATCGGGAAATCAGTGATGGTGCTACCGACTTTAATAAGGCTGACTTTCTCTTCTACTTTCAGGAGATGAGGAATCGAACCTTTAAGAAGTCGACGATAGTCTCTGCTTGGAGGAAGTGCGGTATCTATCCTTTCGACCCGTCAGTGGTTTTGGATCAGATGGTCGATCCGTTGTCATCTCTGAGCCAAGAAGTCAACGAGCAAGACCTCCCTGGTTATATCACACTTGGAGAGACTTCTGATAGCGCTTCTGACGGCGGGGACGAGACCGGAAGTCATACTGAAGCCGGCAATGACGATGAGAGTGAGGAGGAACAGCCAGAGACACCCAAAACACCAGAAATGATGAACTGGAGCACCGTCGACACGCCACCTTTCAACATACGTGTCATCCAGCGTTACCAGGAGTATGTTGCCCTGCGGATCGAGGCATCTATCGTCTCCGGCATCCGGCTGACTCCCTCGGTTGCCCGTGTTCATGAGAAGTCGAGGAAAGCAACTGAAGTTCTCATGATAAATGGCGTTACGTCGACTCAGGAGATGAAACGTTTGAAAGAGAAGAATTTGCGTCGACGGGCACTACAGGAAGGGACTTCTATTGTAAGTAACTACGGCCCAATTCGCGTTAGTGATGCGAGACTTCGCATTGCTAAGGATGATTACCATCGACGAGCTGCTCAGGCTGAAGAAGAACGACGATATAGGAAGAAAGAAGCAATTGACGAAGTGAAGTACCATCTAGTACCCCTCACCCGGTCAGCCAAAAAAATATTCCTCCATACAAAATGCGATTTTTCATCATGCTGGCAAGAACCTGACAAAAATAGCAAAAATAAATTCATGTTTAGGATCAAGATCAGAATTGAATGTATTTTAATATCCTCTTGGTCTTTTAACTGCGCGGCCTGCGCGGGTCCGTACAACTGGTAATTCTTCCGCCTCCGAATCTGAGCCCTCATCCTCTTCCACCCCTCCCACCTCGATCACCTCCTCAACAGATTCTGCCTCTTCAATTACTTCGTTTGACTTGGAAATAGTCTCACCAGCCACTAGAGCCTCGGCTAGTGTCATGAACTTCCTGTTGGGATTCGGTATCGCTCTTCTCTTCTTGCCTCTGCTCAACCGCCCGACTTCCTCCTCTAAACTGGCTACTCTTGCGCTCAGCGAGGCGATCTTTGACTCTTGTGCTTCGAAACCCTTCGATATCACAGAATAGCGCCTTCTCGTTGAGGGGCTCTTGTTCTTCCCCAGATCCCTGATATGACGGCTGGTCTTTGGCGTGTTATCAGAGTCGCGTTGCCCGTCGCTCGGGCCATCTGATGCAGGTGTAGTTTCCTTCTTGTCTGGCTGAATCTCTGGATGTATGAGTGCTTTCCGTCGTGAAACCGGCCAGTTTCCAGTCACTCGCCAGCCCGAGAGGATGTTCTTCTTCGTCATACCCACCTCCCTGGCTTTGGCATAGGCCCTGATGAAGTTGACCTTATCCACCGGCGCAGAGTCGGTCAGGCTTGTCAGTTTTTGGAGTTCTTTGCGATAGGCAGCCTTGGATGCATTGAATGGGCCATTGTCGAGTGGCTGTAGGCCGTGGGAGCAGTGAGCTGGTAGGTAACAGCAATACACGTTGTTCAAAAAGCACGTAGCCATCCACTCATCCTAGATTGGGAGTCAGCGACATTTTTGGTTCAGAAAGTTCGGAACAGGCAGATACGCACAGATACGTGGCTTCGATGGCCATCCAGTATGATAAGCCTCGCATCAGACTCATCTTCCGGTTGCGTTTGGGGAAGATAGACCTCTCTGAGCCACTCGACTGCGATGTGGTTGTCTGTCCAGCCGTTGTCGGACGTGATGTAATACCAGTCGGCCACCTCCCTGAGCTCATCGATAAACCACTGTTGCTGAAGCTCTTTGCCTTTGAATATAATCCCCGGTTTCAGAAGACGGCCAGTTGCAGTCGCGGCTTCGATAAAGCTAGTCCAAGTGCGGGACTGAGAGCCCTTGAGGAAGGTCTTCCTCCTGGGGTCGCTACTGCCAATAACCAAGGAATCCAAGCCTATGTTCCCAATGGATTAGCTCATTCAATGGCCAGAACGACTGATGCTCACCAAATCCGGCCATGATACCGCCCTCGTCAACGTTGACAGTGTTCTCGGGTTTGATCCAGCCATATTCCTTCTCCCGGATATCAAAGTACCAATTGACGGCGGTCGGGGTAAAACAATTGAATCTCGACGCCTCCTGGCGTTTTCCGATCTTCGTCTTTATGGACGGATGCCGTTTCATGAACCTGGCTAGCCAATGTACACCGATAGGCCGTTCCCTGCCTTGTTGTCGTAGGAGGGCAGCGACGGTGGCACGGACTTGACTGTGGGACGGAGCATAGCCCAGGGCCTCTTGCCGGAGTATCCAGGTTACCAACCTGGTCTCTTGGGACTTGGATAACAGCTGGGCAGGATGGGTGACTTCAGGTTTAGGCGGTATGCCTCTTAGTCGGTCAGAGAGGGTGGTCTGGGGCATGCCATGCTTCTGGGCGGCCTCATGCTGCGAGAGTCCATTATCTGTGACATCCAGCATGGCTTCAATAACATTATCCTCTGTATAAGGCGTCTGGGGCATTTTGAGCGTCGTTTTGGGAGGCTGGTGTAGAGAAAAATCCGATGAGACCTGGCGGAGGGAGGGTGATGAGGGAGGCGTTTCAAGACAGTTTATATTAGTGCCATACGGCTATACCGCATGCGTCACTGGGGAAGCAACGTTGAAATGTTAAATTCCATGCAATTTTCAATAGAATAGACATTTTTCCATGCTGATAGCTTCGCTTTTGTTCAAGAACTGTTCAAATGAAAAATCGCATTTTGTATGGGGGAATATTTTTTTTGCTGACCGAGTGAGGGGTATGACCGGGTGAGGGGTACCAGATGGTATATACATCGTTGGATGAAAGATGTACGCAATATTGTTCGAGCCAGCTTTAACGAGGCATCAGGGGTCGACGCAAGGCGAGGTTGGTGGGTGAAAGCGGCACGCCGGCAGCTTCTATCTTCAAATGAAGATATGAGTAATAGATATGCCCTCATTCGCGAGTTCTCACAGGAATTGCAAGCCCCGTTGGAACGGTTGACCGGGATAACTTGGCCCCCTGCGTATGACGCCGAGACCGTTGCGTCGGCAGTCAAATTCCTCACTTTGGAGGAACGGGAACGCCGTGCAGGTCGCAAGGTGCTTACATTGGAGGCTGACGGCTTGGAAATAACAGTTGAAGACTGCATTGAAGTCAGCCAGGGCGTATTTACGGAGCCAAAGGAGGAGGAAGTTGAAGTATTAAGTTGACTGGTGTAAATACATGACATGCCCCCGGTCGCAAATATCACATATTATTCTCATAATGAAGTAACTTCCAAATTTGTGGAAGCCCCTCCTGTTCAGAAGTACCTTTTTTTGCGAGTTAAGGGCCCCTTTTGCTGGTCAGCGCGCCCCCGTGGTCGCTGCCGCTCCCACGGGGGTGCCGCATTAGAGGCCCCCACAAGTAACCTCTAGCGAGCAACTATACTAACAAAAAGCAGCCTCGATTTTGGCAGACCGTGCTTCAGCTGCCGAGGATAGGATTGTTGAAATGAGAAGATGCTTGTTGCTTCATTCATATCTCAAAGTGAAGTAGGGGAACCACTATTTATGTACAGGCACGATTTCTTGTAGAATGTTCCTCCTTCTTCCACACCTTGCCACCGACTTGGTCGCCTCACACTTGTGATCTCCAACAAGGATGCTGAACACTTGCAGAATTTGGCCTTCAAGCAGGCCTGTCATGGAACAAGCAGCAACGAGGTTGAGCAGCAAGCGATGAGACGACGATCCGTGGGGCTTGGGGTGCCAGGTACCAAATGTACTGAAATGTGAACTAGATTGTGCCAAGGCCCTATCCCATGAGTGCCCACAAGACTGCAACCAGGTCACGACGGGGGGTTGAGGCCAATCAAAACTCCCAGTGGCGACGATACTTCGTTACTCTCTATTATCCGCCTGAGAACGAAGTATCGCGATGTTAAGGCCTTAGCAGTCATGCGACCAGGAGAAGCAGCTGATGGCTAATGACATAACACTGGGGCAAGATACGGTTTGCAGTCTTGTGGGCACTCATGGGATAGGGACTTCCCTCCGGGCGAAATAAAATCCATCCATCCAACCGTACTTGCGTCTCCTTAACGCCACCATCTCCATCCAAATCATACACCTCCCTAGGCACCACCCTGGCACCGCTCCTCGGCTGCCGCCGCCGCCCCTGCCGATAACGACTCCCGGAGCCTATCTATCAGCCTATCCAGAATCCACTCGCTCTCCTCCTGGCTACCCATCAGAGGACTGCGATCCCCGACCCACGACCACGTCAGCTCCTTATCTGAGTCCTCATCGTTAGGATCCCGGCGCTTTCCCTTTGGCTTGACCTTGCGATGTGTCTGTGCGTTGTGTTCGTCTTCACCGATGAGCTTGAGGTACCAGGACCATTGGTCGAAAGTGTAGCGATGCGGCTTGGATTCTTTGAAGTGGGTAACAATGATCTGGATCTCGGAGATAAGGAGGAAGTGGAAATCGGTGCCCGTAGGAAGCTCATCGTGGGGATTACGGAGGTAGGAGAGCGATCGTCGGGATGAAGCGCGAGTGCATTGTGGGCGACGGTTCTGTGAAACCCTTTGATCGACAGCGGAGGCACTGGGGCACCCTCTGCCATTGTCCTGGAGAGTTTGTTCGTAGGCCTGGGCCATTCTCCCCTCTAATCGTTGATTGATGCTCTTCGAGGACTCCCCTAGCTCCGGAGATGCAGAGTCTAGATAGTCTGGGTAGGCTTTGCCGAATGTAATCTTGCTGATGATGTGCTTCATATTACCGAGAAAACCTTCGTCGCCTGGCAGGATCGTGACATTACCCAGTCGAAGGGTACCATTTCGGATCAACCTGACCACAGTCTCACTAGCGTGTGAGATAAGCACCGTCATAGTAGGCAGGGCTAAGAGAGACCAAAAGACAAAGAAGGATTTGCCTGCATTAGATATAGGGGAGAGATCACCGTATCCTATAGTAGTCCAGGCCTCGAAACAGAAATAGAAAGAGTCGAAGTATGACCAGTCTTGATAGGGCTTCTCAGACGCCTCAAAGATAACCGCACCTACTAGCCATAGAACGAGCCAAGAGCTAGTAGCGATGGCCATGGCCATCCATCTTCTGCGAGATGAAGATTGGTCTTGTATCTTGCGCATTAGAGCAAATTCGGCCCTGCGGCGTTCAAACTCGGTTGCCGGAATTTTGACTGATTGTGTGCGAGAGATTTCAGACTCTTCGCGGATGGGCGTAAGGATATCATCGTCACCACTGTGTGTTATGGTCCGGACCATCCTGCGTCGCGACTTCTCTTCCATCCGGGCTGCGAAGCGGGGTCTTTCACGCTCGAGGATTAGGTTCCTGACTGAGTTGATGACCAAACCAAGACTGATAATACCAAAGAGGGCGTATGGGATCAAGAGAGCTTGTCCAATGGTAGTTGTAGGGGCGTAGTCACCGAAGCCGACTGTGAAGAGAGTAACGTCTGCCCAGTATACGGCATCGAGGTAGTTCCAGCCTTCGACTGCAGAGAAAACACGGGCGCCAAGGAGGAGGTACAAAAGGAACATAATGGTCTGCAACATCAGAGTGCGTTGACTAAAGGTTAGCATGAAGTCCTTCGCGTAGTGACCAGATGAAGCACCCCAGAAGGTCATGGCCATCAGAGAAGCATCGACGAAGTACAGGATGGCCGCCCATATGCCATAGTAAAATGCTTGGGACCAGATGAACTCGTTTTCGGGAAACTTGATGTCTTCGAGGAGCGGCCCAGCAGCAGTAGCGCCTAGAGAGATGCGGCATATAGCTGAGATGTACCTGTTAATCTTACGTTAGGAGTATACCCCTATTGCATGGAGTTTTTTGTGTATCACCATCCGACTATTGTGATGGGTTGTGCCAGACTAAAGCGGACTCTTCTTGCCATGTTGAGGAGTAGAAATATGTTGGAGGTGACGGCGATAGCAAGCTGGATGACATTGGCAATCGTCAACCTATAGTAACATATATCAGAGAAAAGACTCTCTAGGCATTCATCAGAATAACCCTAGGGTTGCAAACCAGGACGGGTTGGCGACGAAACGGGCTTCCTGGACATCCCCCCCGGGAACGAGATGCTGTCGCCATGGCTGAACTAATGCACATATACTAAACGCTGAAGCCACAGGACCGAGAGTCCCTGCGATCATGGGGAACGCCGATGAGAGGAACCACCAACGACTGCGACACGAAGAAAGGGCATCGTGTTAGTAACGGCTGAGAACGGCTGAGGCATGCTCCTTGGGATGTGTATTTATATTCCTTGTGGCTCACCTAGGTTCTAGATGCACACCGTCACTTTGAAATCTTTTCTCACGAGAGGCACAGCTCTCGGCGGCCTGGGCTTCCCGGTCGATGTTTTTGCCCAAATCTGTGTCGTCCATAATAGGCATCTTGTCTCGTCCCAATTGGCGACGTCGCCGAAGCTCAAGGAGGTAAATATCAAGTTTCTCGATCCGAAAATTGAATAGGAGGCGAGATAAGAGGAATAGAAGGGATCATTCAAAGTTTAAGGATAAAAGCCCTCTCCTCTCTTATCAAAGAGTCGCCTTCATGGCGCCGGATACGTGCAGAACATAATGTTACATGTTGACTTCAGCGGGTGATAGACGCTAACGAACTTAGTCCCTTTAAACTTTAGGGGGTTCTAGCCAACACTATCCGCTAAGCTCGGCGCTTGATAGCCGGACTTGGTGTGGGATATAATACATGAGACTCATTTGGCTGGACTGTCGCTTCAGCGAGTCTCGTGTTTTCTGTCCCCCGCGGGCCGGGGTAGGCTGCTACTTTCACTGAAACTCTAGCACCTTGTCACTGACCGTTTTAGATTGGGCCATCGTTCCCCTTTCGAGTTTATTACCGTTCGAGACCATCTGGATGAGATTCCACAGCAACTCTGATCGCTGCTGAATCAGTTTGTGTATTGTTAGTCGAAGGCAGACTGTAGGCCTGTCTACCACTGCGACGAATAAACGAGAGCGCAACCCTTAAGCTTTCTAGCAGTCCACCCTAACTCGCAGAGGCTGCGGCACCTGACACTCTTTTTGCGTTGCTGGGGCCGCGATCAGCTCACTCCAGGGCTTCAAGAGGTTTTGGTTGGTCGGAGGATATTTGTGGGTGGTTGTTGGATACGCGATGGGGTAGGGGTGAATTCAGTAGACTGTGGGCCAGAAATTGATGATTTTATTGATTGAAGTCGATGATCTTCATCTTCTTCTTCCTTCCTTCGTCATCGTGCGGGGGCGATGGTCCATTCTTGAAGCTTTCACCGCCACAAGCCACACATTGTTATAACGAAGAGCAAACTCCCTTCTATCCGCACACAGGCGCCAATCTAACAGTGGTCGATGTCTCGGATAAGAATATGAGAATGAGATGATGGAGAGTTCGGCGAGCACGCAAAGATACAAGGACAGAATTTCACGAACCCTGCGGCTTCAATGCGATGCGATTTGCCGGGACGTGGGGCTGCCGAGGGGAAGTGTAGTCTGGAGTTGTAATTGCCAAACGCGGTGAGAGTGGGGACGGCCTTGAGGGTACGGATAGTGTCTCAGAAGTTAGAGGTGTGCAACATGGGTATGGGCAGAAGAGATTGGATTTTCGCTACTTTCTTCTATCTAAGAGAGCGACGATGGTAGGCTTCCTATACCTGTGTTCAGTCTTCCAATATAATAGGCAGTAGCCTGCTGCCTGATGCTAGTTGTGATCGTGATCGCTGCCTATTTTTGGCCCTATTCCAACACTTATGGCCGGATGACCCGACCCCGGTCGCGGTTTTTCCGACTGAAAATGACCGAGGCACCAGCTTCGAGCCCTTCCACATAGAAACACGCAATTTTCACATCAACACACTGCCTCCAACGCCGCTACAGCTATTCCATCTTTTCCTACCTATTTCGTTGAGAAATGGGTCTCTTACACCAGGATCTGAGTCACGTGGCTCAAGAGAAATGAAGTTGTTGACAGCTGGATGGGCCAAATGGGGAAAACCTCACGCCTGCACCGTTGGAAAGTGTCACATTTGACGAGGGATTTTGACTGTGCGTTGAAGCTCTTGATTTCTAACTGAATGAGTGACTGAAGTTGGTCTGTTTTATCCTTCCTTGGATCCCTCGTATTCGTCAGCTATGACGGAGTGTTCTTCACGATCTGTTTTATCCAGGTTTGATCTTTCTTGGTCAGACAGCCCGTGTGTCAGAGCGGCCTTGGTCATACGATGTGACACAGAGAGCTGTCACTCAACTGAACGCGTTGAGCTTCTAGACCGTACATGGGAATAGGGAGGCGCTCGCGCTATGAGAAACGCCACTGCACGCCCTGGCCAGCCATGACCTGGTTTGACATCGGCGCAGCCATACCATAGGGGTTCGTCTGCGGATGGAAGGGCTCGACGACCTGCGACATGAAGGTACCGTGGAGTCCTTGCTGCTGAGCAACTAGACAGTCCTTGTGGGCGAAAAGAAGTGTCTTTAGGTTAACCGCCTCTTCTCTGAGCTGGGTGACTTGCACCGTCAAAGCATCGTTCTCCGTATTGAACATCTCAACCTTGGTCTGCAGGTTAGTAAGCCATCGTTTCTTCCTCTGACGACACTTGAGGGCAGCGACGCTGGTTTAAAGAGTCAGTAAATATGCCCCAATACAGAACAATCAAGTGTTTAAGAAAATACCGATTGCGTTCGAGGAAGTTCTTTCGCTTCTCCTCGTCCGTCATCTTTAACTTGGATCCGCCCTCCTCCAGTTTCATCTTGGACTCGTCATCAGAGAAATCCATGTCACCATTGATAGCAGCGGCATTGGTCTTGGATTTCTTATTAACGGGAGCCTTGACTGGGGGTTCATCCGCCTTCCGTTGACCGTTGGTGGGAGAGGGGTTTCTCTTGCCCTTGCCTCGCGTATTGGGCCTGGCCTGTTCGCTCTTATCCGAAGCAATACTACCCTTACTCATGCTGCGAGCAGAGCCAATTGAGCCTCCATTAACACTCGACACCTGCGGCAAAGTGTTCATATTCTGTGGAGCGACAAGAGGAGGGTGACCGTGACCGGGGGCGCCTGAAGTGATGGCGAATTGGTTCGTACTCTGGGCATCGTTCCTACTTTGGGCCAACATGAATAGACCATTCGCAGCGTCGTTATCGTGAGGGTCAATAGGGCCCGATGCTGGCTTCGCCTCGGGTTTGGCAGTTGTCGCACCGTTGGACATTTCTTGGGGTTGAGAGGTAACAGATGGTTGCTGTTGCTGAGGCGGGGGTGGTGATGGTTGTGATCGCGGAGGAGCATTGTGGGGAAACATGCCAGACAGAGATGGGGCGCTAGGGCGGCTGATAAAAACCCACTGGCCACTGAAGGCCTCGCACGGTGCCGACTGTGCTGCAGATTGCATCACCCCGCTTCTTTCCCCTCTTGACAAAGTGGAGTTATGCACGCTTCTGCTCGCTAATGCACCCAAAATGGGTTAGAGGAGAGGGCCTGCCATCATCTACCCAATCACACATAGTATAGGGTACCCTTATCCCCTTCGTATTTCCAGTGCAGCCATTCGCTGATCATGCTTTCAACTGTATCCACTTTGCCAAGAGGGCCAATTTCTCGGGTTTCTACGGTATAAGCCTATACCAGTTGACATGGGGCCCCTACCTTTTGGCAGATGGTGCAGTGGTTAGAATTCTCTCACCGTCATTAACACTGGGACCATATCTTCCACTCGGGTTACATTAGTAAGTGGTTCCTTAGACGCCATGGCACGTGCCTAGTATATAAGGCACGCATGGCAGCGGAGCGTTGAAGCTATTGAAGGAAACGAGAAAAAAAGCAAGCGCTTTGTGAATAGCCAACAGACTGAAGCCAACTTTAACAAACGCGGTGACCTTCCCAAACCTATCCGCTGTTCCCTAAATGCCCGCCTTCGACCCACTCATCTGTACGATCTGAGAATAGCCCAAGACTGACATCATATCAACCCCGACCTCTCTCACGTATGATTCGAACACTCTCGGCTCCATGCCTTGATTATGACTTTCATTCATTCTCCCTAATATCTGCTGGATCGCATCCATCCACCAGCTCAGCACATATTCACCATATCGAGGCAAGGCTTTCACAGCTCTACAGCGACTGTGGAGATATTTTCCCACCCTACAGCTTATCCGTTGTCATTGTCCGACCTTTGGACTTAATGACTTGTCTGGATTCTCGGGCGAAGGGGTCGCTGGGGAAGCTATCAAGACTAGCGTTGGCAATCTCCTCTTTATCTTCAGTTTGGCATGATCAAGTTGGACCTTACCCTTGGCCGGCCCCGGTGCTCGTCTGTGCCCGTCATCACCTGAATTGCTCGAAGTCGCCCTTCTTCATACCTGGCGCTCAATGTCTTCCCGTGGTGTGTCAGGTCCTCATCATTGACGAGGACGATGGGCATAGAGCAGAACCACATTTGCGGTGTTCGCGAGGTCTCAGTGATGGTATCGCCCTGCGTTTGGTCATGCGTTCGGAACGGTCCTAGAGGGAAGCTGCCGCATCTGTTCGAATATACGGTAAAAGGATGGAGGACATACGTGTCGTCATGGACAAGTCTGAGAGACAACACACAACACATAATACACACACACCAATGTACGGAAAAGTTAGATGTAAGGTACGTCAGTATGGAAGCTTCCCCTAGACACATCACGATCCATCGCTCATCGTGTGGTCATGTAGGAACCCCTGGCTGCACGACCTCCTGCGAAGTTTGATCTTGCCCCCCACAACGAAATGGTCTCGACCGTTGCGTTACCAATAAGGCATTACGGAGGCGCTCCGTAAGCCCAGGTTTACGGTTTGTCGCCGATCAGGTGGTGCCCGAGACACAAGCCTCA
Source organism: Fusarium solani (assembly GCF_023522795.1). Lineage (NCBI taxonomy): Eukaryota > Fungi > Ascomycota > Sordariomycetes > Hypocreales > Nectriaceae > Fusarium > Fusarium solani. The sequence goes on from NW_027072141.1 coordinate 1,417,123, forward strand.
TTGGTTTGAGCCATCTCACCGAGGCGCTTCCGAGCGGGGGGTTCCCCGATCGCGTCCTTGGCATCTTATAACAGCTCGGCAATCACTAAAACATGGGTTTTTGCCACGGATGTGGCTCAATCACTCGGAATCCGACCTTGGATAACAGCTACGTAACGATGCGCCGTTTCTAAACATAAAATAAAAAAGGGGAGGAGTAACATAAGGAGAAGATGGGAGAGTTCATTTTTACATTTATAAATCCCATCAATAAAAAGTCAAAACCCACACACCACAAAAGTTTGCTTCGGATGTGCGCGACGTGGCAGTAGCATTATCGGGTTGCAAATCTCGATCCGTCTTGTCTTTGGAGGGCCATATTCGGTTTGGCAATCCTGCTCCGTGAGAAAGCGCAGCGGATGATGTCGATATCGTTCGCAATTCACATGACATCATCGTTCACAATTCATAATTAAAGAGTTTGGCTGCGCCCCCTCATGTCCAAATAACGAGGTTGATCTACATAGAGCTAGCCAGAGCCAAATAGTAACGGTTGAGACAACACATGCAATGATCTAGATGCCGAAGGTGATATCTCGCGAGACACACAGACAACGGTACTGCGGCATGTAAATAAGGTCCCCGATTGAATACTATAAGCTGGCCAGCGGCAAATAATTCGAATATTGCCTGCAACTAAAACGAGGACGGCCCCGATGGAATATGACGCTAATATGGATGATTAAAATTGGGGTCCTCAGAGCTGCCAGTCCAAGATGAGGCGAACCCTCGGCCCGTTTTGATTGCCACCCAAAGTATCCCTTCGACGTGCGGTAAGCCTTCAGTAGGTAACTGCTCCATTATTAGACCAATATCAGAGTCATCTAATAATACCCATAGCGGGATGGCTTATCTGTTAAGATCTGATGCTAAATAAACTTGCCACTGTGGCGAAAAGGTGTGCATAGTGAGGTGCATGCTGGTTTTGTGACTGGAGGCTTACCGGAATCGAAGGGATCTGTCCCCGCGCCCTCCCTCTTCGCCTAAGCCCGCCGATTCTCCGTTGTTTCACCTTGAAAACCCATCAAGTATTTATTTGATTGAAACCACCCTCACCCGGTCCCGCCAGGTCCTGTCGAGTTTCAGACAACTGAAAAAGGAAGCTAGTGGCCTGTTGATTTGCTGTTACACCTCGGTGTTCTTCCCACGACCGAGATGGTATTTTCTACACCTCCCAGTATCTGCCCAGCCGACCTCCATGAATTCTCCGATCAAATGGGAGGAGTAGATAGCTATAACCACGCTATTCCGGCACTTGCACTAACGTACTCCACAAGCGAAATGGTCACTCATCCTGTACAGCTAAAAGTAAAAATATTAGACTTTCTATGTATGAGCCGTCATTTTCTCTCAAGTCTTTATTGGCGTTGTGCATTTCTCCTAACACGACACCTGGATATCCAGGGAGATTGCCCAATGCGGGTTTGCGATGGTTAGTTAGCTACCACCACAATAAAGAGGCAGGCCACTATGTCCACCGGTAATCAACGTGTCGATAGAAGATCCGCCCTAGCAACCCCACCACACGCCATCTGGCGCACGTGCCGGGCTGGCCACCCGACGGACAGCGGCGGTCGCCACAGGTCGGGGATGCATGGATAGTTGCTGGCTAGAGTGCTTGTTTCAGCTCTTACTGGCTAGCGGGAACGGATGTGGTCGAGATCAGTCTGTGCCAAGCTTCGAAATCAATCGATTGAGGGTGACGATGATATAAATCGATCGATCAGGGCTCGGAATCGATCTATACGATCGATTTCGAAGCCTGGTCTGTGCCAATGGCGAGCACGGCTAGGGCATATAACGGTCAGGGTTAATTCCTTTATCTCCTCGGCGGTCTCATGCCTCCAAGCAGGTCACGGCGGGGGCTCAGACGAATCAGAGCACACGTTAGTGCCGATACCCTATCCTCTACTCTCTTTTGCGTGAGACGAAAGTAACCTCATAATAAGGCCCTATCAATCACACTTTCCGAGGCCCCCTATAGCAGGGGCTAACTGTTAGAGGAAAAAAACAGTGGGGCAAAGTACGTCTTGGAGGCTTAAGACCGCCGAGGAGATATGGAGGTCTGCTAGGATCAGGGCAATGGCGGCGATGGCGCACCCTCATCTCCTCTCGCAGTCGTACTTCGTACGGCCAGAATGGAACCCGGCCATGTCCGACTGGTCTTCGATTCTCTTCAAGCCGCTAGGGATGAGGCCACCCCCCATGGGCATGTGGGATGATTAATCGGGCTTGGTAAGGTTGTCCTGCGTCCGCTTGTTCAGACACCCTTGTCGACGGAACGAGGCCCAACTGCTGATCGACAAGGTAACAGCAGGTGCACGATCTCGATCGTGCACCCGCAGTGCCAAGCCTTTCGGGGATGAGCAGCAGATATAATTATCCCGGTCCCATCTCACCATCTCCTTAGTATATCCGAGCGTGCAACAAGTCAATTCCTTATTTCAACCTTCACTATGAGCTCGCCACGCACGCCACCCCCGTTTGATTCCGAGATGATCCCCATCAACGACCATAACGACCTTGATATGTTCCATCTGCAACAAAATCAATTCCAGGTGAGCTACGTCTTGGCCTGCTGGGATGAGAGGTACCTGACCGTTAACTAATACCAACCACCAGATGTCACTAGAGTCACCATGGCATTGGGACCAAGGTAACCCCCATCTTTAAGATAACCAGTCGAGCAGGCACTTACTAGATCTTCACGCAGCTACTCTATCGGCAGCGATTTGGGACACGGACAGATCATCTAGTTCTGAGTACTTTGCCCAAGATGCTGCCTTGGCTTACGGACTTTCTGAGGTCCTACTAGCCGGCGAAGGGAACCCCAGCAGCATTGACAGCTACAGTGTCAGCCGTGACCAGCCGTCTTCAAGAAGCAAGCCGCCTCCGCCGGATATCTCTATACCAGACTCCCCAGTATTCAAGGGAAAGGGTCGCCCTGGTCGCGCCGATACTACGCTCCGGTCCGCGTCCACGAAGCCTAAGCGGTCTACCCGCCGTAGACCAGCCGCGTCACGGGAAGAGGCCAACTCCCGTGAGTGCCATAACCTCGTCGAGAAGCAGTACCGCAGCCGCCTGAAAGCGCACTTCGAGGCTCTACTGGCTGTGCTGCCGGTAGCGCAGCCGCTCGGCCACGCCGACCAGATCGCCGCGGTGAACCCGGGCCAGTGCTTCAGCAGGGCGCAGGTCCTGGACGCGGCGAGGGAGACTATAATGGGGCTGCAGAAGGAGAACGAGATCTTGACTATCCCCTCAATTGTCGAAAGGCTCCCGCCAGGTCACTCCAGGGATGTCTGCCCAATTAAATGCAAGAATGAAAGGTACATTATTCCCTACCTAAATTAGCCCATGGTAGGGGTCCCAACGATATTTTGAGTTACAAATCGCGACATCACACTGCTTCCATCCCCGCCTTGATTGATGCCTCCTTTTATTGCTGCTGACCGGCCATACTCATGCTCCCGGAAGCTGTTATCCTCCCTGATGAAGCTTTGGTCGTCATGTGCATTGAGGACCTCGCCTAGTATTGATTGAGGACTCATAGATAACTTTGAAATGGTTTATATGACGATTTTAGGGAGAATGGTTAATGATGCATCTTTAGGTTCCCCTCATGTACCTGTCATGTGACAGGGGTCATGTGGGGCAATATAATATAGGTGGGTGGCATTTGCCCAGGAATATAACCTGCCTGTTCCTTAACTGAAATAGCGCACCTTGCCCTTCCGAGCTGCACGGCGCGGCTGATCACTCCGTGACAGCACTGCCACTCGAATTTATTGCTGCCGGCGGGTATGCTCTTATTATCTGTTTATGATCCCGCGGGAATCGACATTGGCTCAGGCTTGCAAACAAATAAATCAAATTCAAATCTATTCGGATCAAATCAAATCCATCTAAATCAAATCAAATCAAATCCATCTAAATCAAATCAAATCAAATCGCGACGTCCAGTTTTATTTGGATATCTGGTGTCGCAGGTACTGATGGGCCATGAGGATCAAATGAGCGCTTGATTTTCTATCTAAAGGAGTGACGAGAGTCGGTCTCTTATACCTGTGTTCAGTCTGCCGATCTCATAGGCAGCAGGCTGTTGCCTGATGCTAGTTGTGGTGTAGCGTTCACGCTGACTGTGAAGCTATTCACGATGGTTGTGATCCTTGCCCTCGACAATTCAGAAGGGTTGTGCCTTCCAAATTGAACAAATCCGTGGTTCCCACCACCTCCCATCTCCTTCCCACCAGGAACGAAGCTCTTGCCATACTTTCGACCAAATCCTCGAGCCCATGTCTCCAGTCGATAAAACAAACGATCTCTCCATCCTTTCCATCAAGGATTTGTCTTCCGAACCAAATAATCCGATGCCCGTACTCTTCGCGTCCATTCACTATGAGATACCATCCACAACCCCTCTTTCGGCACAACCCCTCTTTCGGCAAGCAAAATAAAAAAGACACCACCAAAAATCACCAACTTTACTTACATAGAACTTGACCAAATTGATAGAAATGCGTCAAAATCTTCCTTTCATAAATAACGAATAGGTTCATCTATTGTACCCTGGGTCTTTTGATAAGCCGCCCTGATCGCGTGGTGAGTTGGCGGGGTATGGTTTCTTCTCTGACTTCGATGACAGAGCCAGCCTCCGATTCTGACTCCGGCTCCCCTGAACGGCCACATTTCACCACAACAGGCATATTTTGAGTCTCCTCTTCGGATATGGCTTCCCCAGCAGCTAGAGTCTCACCAAGAGTCATAAAACGTTTGTTAGGATTCGGCACCGCTTTCCTCTTCTTCCCTCTCTTCAGGCGAGCCAATTCTTCCTCTGGGCTAGTAATCCTCAGCGTATGCGCCGCTACTATCTGCTGTTGAGCCTCAAAGCCCTTGGCTATCACGTTGTACCGTCTCCGCGTCTTTGGTGTTTTGTTCAGCCCGAGATCACGAATTTGACGGCTCGTTTGTGGTGTATCGTCCGAGTCAAAATACGGCGCGGGTTCGGGGTTGCTCTTGGGTTGCCCTTTGGCCTATCTTGTTGGATTTCTGGATGCCTCAGTGCCTTGGTACGTGAGATCGGCCAGTTCCCAGTAACCCTCCAGCCGGAGAGTATGTTCTTCTTAGTCATTCCAACTTGACGCGCCTTGGCGTAGGCCCTGATGTTGACCTTGTCCATCGGAGCGGAATCAGTCAATGACGCGAACTTTTCCAACTCTCGTCGATATGCGGCCTTGGAGGCATTGAATACTCCATTGTCAAGTGGTTGGAGTCCATGAGAGCAGTGTGCTGGCAGATAGCAACAATAAACGTTGTTCAAAAAGCACGTGGCCATCCATTCATCCTTCCGTCACTCAGTAGTGATCTTGAACCGAGATAAACGAAGAACATACCGTTGCGTGGCTCCCATGACCATCTAAAATGATCAGTCTCGCGTCGGAGTCGTCGGCTGGCATTGTCTGGGGTAGATAAACTCTTTCAAGCCATTCAACGCCAATGTGGTCGTCAGTCCATCCGTTAGGCGAAGTTATGTAATACCAGTCTGCTATCTTCTTAAATTCTTCAAGAAACCATTGTTTCTGGAGTTCTTTCCCCTTGAAGATTATGCCTGGAATCAAAGCGCGGCCGTCAGCAGTGATGGCTTCGATAAATGAAGTCCAATTCCGAGTTTGTGGTCCTTTGAGAAATGCCTTCCGCTTCGGGTCCGCGCTTCCAACAACCAGGCTATCCAGGCCTAAATAAAGAGAATTAGTCGGTCGAATTTCAAACACTGGCAAGGAATATAGGTATATGCTTGCCGAAACCAGTCATAATACCTCCTTCATCAACGTTGACGGTGTTTTCGGGCTTGATCCAGCCGTACTGGCCCTCCCTGATATCAAAGTACCAATGAACCGCTTTGGGTGTTGTTGTGTCGCGCAGGGATGCTGAGTGCACTTGACAAAAGGTAGTTCTTGTTGTCGTGATTGTGATTATTCTTGGTTAAGTTTTCATAATCTCAATGAGAGGCCCTTTGGGGCCTTATATCTTTGAATGATCCCATCTAGGACTTTAAACCTTAATCGTAGGACTTCAAACTTTAATCTTGATCCTGAAGCTTAGGGGGAACTCTCAGTTCTTCCAACATTGGGTGTGAAAGAGTCGAACCTCTTGGCTTCTTGACGTCTACCCATCTTGGTCTTTAGATCTGCGCGGCGACTGATAAACTTGATCACCCAGTTGCGTCCTAAGTCGGGATGTTCGCCCTGCTGTCTCAACAGGCCCATGACACAGGCGCGAATCTGACTGTGGGACGGAGCGTAGCCCAAGGACTCCTGCCGGAGTATCCAGGCAGCCAATCTATCCTCTTGGTTCTTGGACAAGCGTCGATGAGGGTGGATCTGCTCTTTAACGGCCCCGCGGCCGTTAAGTCTGTCGACTAGAGTGCTTCGAGGCACTCCCCGTCTCTGAGCGGCTTGAGGAGGTGAAACGCCATCATCAGTAACATCCAAGATAGCCTCTGCCATGTTTTCCTCTGTATATTTCCATCGGGGTCTCGACCTAGGCATTTTCTTGTCGTTGTCGCAGACAAAGGTCAAAAAACACGGAAAAGAGCGGTGAGGAGTTTGATGATTAAACCAACACTATTTCCATAGCACAGCATGCATAGATCGCGTACCCCGCACAGCCTAAGAGAGCTAAAGTCGTTAACTCCAATCATTTCTATAATCAATATAGGCATTGTCCTCTAAGTAGCTATTTACTTTGGCCAATTCTGGTATAAGTGAAGTCGGTGAGTTTTGGTGAAGCTTTTTTTATTTTGCTTGCCGAAAGAGGGGTTGTGCCGAAAGAGGGGTTGTGGATGGTAGTCAGTCACGTCTTAACAGTCACCAAGGAAAACATGGTAGAAGGCGCGGGCAGTAGAGGTTAGAAACTGACCTCCAACTTCCATCGTAAACCTTGCGTGAGTCGGAAGAGCCGAATTGTGCTTCATTCAGCGCTGTTTCAATCACATACGCTGTGATGCTTGTTCCGCTCGAGATAATCGGCTTGTGGGGATCCACACCTTTCGTTTTGAATAGTTTCACAAGTTGATCAGATGGCAAGAATGCTTTCGTTTTCGGATCCAGCACTAAGTCGTATGGAATATTTATCGAGCCGGGCATGTGTCCTGACGGTGAGTCTGGTCGTGGTCCCGGATACTTTCCGCTGAAGTCGTCGCTGGATCGCGAGTCCAGAACCTGTATGCCCTCTCTACCCTCCTTGTTATGGTCCATGACTGCTTCGCGTACTTCCTCATAGCTGGCAATTTTCCCCCCATCTATCTGAGGAACCGGGTAGATACAAGTCATGCGACTCTTGAGGCTAGGTAACTCCCCTTGTTCTGTCGGAAGGCCCTGTTCCACCCACAGCCGGAAATTATTGAGGATGTGCACCTTCGGGTGGCCAAAAACCTTCAACATCCACCCTACCCTTGGTGCCGAGAAGATACCTAGTTCGCTTGTATCGTACACTACCAGAATGTCCTCCCTGCGAATGCCCAATCCGCTCATAGAGGCGGCGAAGCCCAGGGCGCTGGGTAGCAGATGAGGAAAAGGGGATTGTGTGTCAATAACCTTGTCGAGGTCGAAAAAGCGGGCTTCCGGGATTCGTTTCTGGTGGAAGGTCTGGACACCGGTGGGACTCTCGTGGTCATTGGCTGGAAACCAGGAGGCGCACAAGGGAATAACCCGCGGCTCAGGTGAGACGGTGGATGGTGGATTCGTCTTAATGGCATTGCGTAGGTCCCTCGGACTCACGAGATAGGACATTGAACGACGGGTTGATGGCAAACTGAGCCTGCTGTGGCAACTGAGAGATAGTAAGAATGTGCGAGAGCTATATCTAGGCAAACGACCGCTCGGAAAAGGGAAAGCTGGTAGTACAGCCATGGTGGACTGGAACAGTTGTCGTATTCTCAAGCCGTCTACAGAGTGGTAACTGGTGCTAGAATGTCGGAGCTGAAGCTGCGGTTTCCATAGTGGCCATGCAGAGAGACGTAAGAGGCGGAGCGGCCCAGCGCTCCTAATAGTCCAGACCGTTTGGACTATTATTAGTCCAGACTGCAGATCAGGGCAGGGGAATACAGACGCCCGGTGTGGACGCTAAGTACGCTAAATCCAGGGTACCCATGATTGTTGCTGTGCCAACCATTTTGTTGTGGATATTTCCGATCAATTTACTGGTGCGATCCAGATCAACAAGGCCCGTTTCAAGGGACGCGTCATCCTAGTCGTCAATCCACGAACGCCCGTCGTGGATTGATTATTGATCTTGGATTGCAGTCTGGACTAATAGTCCAAACAGTCTGGACTATTAGGAGCGCTGTCCTCAATCTACACTGATCTTTTGTTCGATGTCTGCATTCATGTATCGGTGCTAGGTTGACACCTCGCAACGTGGGGCCATCATCCCCCGGCTTGAATTTCACTATAATAGACAGAGTTACGAGACCATGCTGGCTTTTAAAGTAGCTGCTCGCTTAAAATGATGATCAACAGCTTTGAGACGGCCAGACCGTCATCACCCACACATCCATTTGAATCAGTTTTTATCTAACTTGTCGTTGTCACGCCACTTCGCACTTGACATCAGTATTAGGATGGGCGATATTATCCTCAATGCCGCAGGCCTTTCCAATACAGTCACTTTAAAACCCTTTATACACTTACTGGCCTCCGCAGCGCTCCTAATAGTCCAGACTGTTTGGACTATTAGTCCAGACTGCAATCCAAGATCAATAATCAATCCACGACGGGCGTTCGTGGATTGACGACTAGGATGACGCGTCCCTTGAAACGGGCCTTGTTGATCTGGATCGCACCAGTAAATTGATCGGAAATATCCACAACAAAATGGTTGGCACAGCAACAATCATGGGTACCCTGGATTTAGCGTACTTAGCGTCCACACCGGGCGTCTGTATTCCCCCTGCCCTGATCTGCAGTCTGGACTAATAGTCCAAACGGTCTGGACTATTAGGAGCGCTGATTGAGGATCAAAAGGAGCGTGTGATTTCTTATCTAAAGGAGCGACGAGAGTCGGTCTCTTATACCCCGTGTTTAGTCTGCCGATTCATAGACAGCAGGCTGTTGCCTGACGCTAGTTGTGGTCGTTCACTCTCATCGTGAACAAGTTCACGATGATCGTGATCCTTGCCTCCAACAGTAAGCGAAGGTCTCCGGAGCTTGACACGAGGTGAGATTCGCCACTAAGAATAATATGAGGGCCCGATGCGCCGTAAGTAATTGGCGAAGCCAGCATTGATCCCGGGGAAATAAAGCATCTGTCTTACACTTTCTTGTCCTTGACCGGTCTCAGAGGTAACTCTGAACCGTACTTGCAAACCTGACGATCTCGATCAACGGCCTGTACGCTAAGCCTGGGTCAGCACTTGTCTCCACGCTCTCAAAGCCACTTCAGTGAGCCGCCCAAAGGTCCTGGCAATTGGTCCACATGAATCGGCTTAGATTCTGAACGGATCTGCCCAGATAAACACAAGTCATTCTCCTCCTCGATATCCTTGGTGCGACGATCGAATTTTTGCGGCTGATCGTGGTAAGAAGCGTTGGGCTTTCTTGAAATGAGGCGGCGCAACGCGTCATAGCGCGTCAGACCTCTCTCGCCTCCAGTGGACAACCAGGGGTCCGGATGCGGTCCGGGCATTTGGTCCAATCATAGAGGCCGGCAAACACTCCTTGCTGGAGAGCCTTGAGGCGTTGCCGCTAATGCAGCTCAATCCAATGGGGCACGAGGCCTCTTCCGCCGCTTTAGCGAGCACACCAATCACAACATGGAGAGATGGGGGTGTTGTGTTCCAGCGAGAGGTCGAGCGTCGAGCCACAATGACCAACCAGTGTTGACCTTAAACTCTGACCTGCAGTGAGCAAGAACTCGTCGACTTGCAATGCATTTCCCGCTGCCTTGCCCCATCTCCCGTCTCTCAAACTCTTAGACTAGCTCGCCTTTTTTACGTACAGGCTTTGGTGGCCCCAGAGATCCAGGCTTCGACCCCGAGGAAGATATGACTGAGGACTGAGGTCTAGTAAGGAGTAAGCCTCTCGCCCGTCTCCGTGCTCAGATATTGGGTTGGGTGCACCCTTTGGCGCTTAGGTACGTATGGAGTCATGTCTTCCGGAAACTTAGGGACCTTACCCGACAACCCAACGGCTCATTGGTGCCCCCCTCTTGGTCGCCCCTTCAATTCAGGCCGCGTGTTTCAGGGTACCTGGTGCTACCATATGCAGCCAGGCGTCACTGAGTGTCACTCAAACGAGACGGTCGTGATTTAGTGTCTTGGAGCGGTTTTATACTGGGGACGATCCAGGAACAAAACTTCCGTTCCACCCTGCATCAACCTCCAGCAAGACTGGTCTCCAACCCAAGGTCTTAACTTTTACCAGGTTACCAAAAGTTACTAGACCATCGTCTGTACACTTGTTGACCCATTCAACAAGCCACTGACAGTCATCTATAGCAGCGTCCTTCCGCCAGTGTTCCAACCCTCAGCAGATAAATGAGCTACGGTAGGTTTATTCTGCGACCATGCCTGAGCAGTATGACCTGACATTCTCAAGCAGATACCCACACGAACTCCTTTCCATATATGGAAGGGGTGACAATGCTCGACGGCTACACCCCGAACGAGGCTATTGGAGACGAGTTCACTGTAGACGGCGCGGCCGTTCCGTCCCACCCGCGATGAGAGCTCTCGGAGTTGATTGACCCGTCACCCTTCCTAGGCGCTTTCCAGGATGAAGTTGACTTCACTGCCTCATACAGGCAAGCCCGCCTTCCCCACGACCAATTTGTATTCTACGGGGACTTTACTTCGGGAGACCGTCTGGTCGATGAATACTCCACCGTCAAGAACCATGCTCTATCATCCGAGCGCCTGGTAACGGTCGCTGACGAACCACTTTCGACCTTGACTCCTTCGCTCCAGTTGTCACAAGAGCCACCCAAAAAGCCTGGACGAAAACGCAAGACGCAGCTTAGTGAGCGCGCAGCTCCTAAGCCCGCTAGACTCCATTCCAGAGGAGACAATAACGATGATCCGAGCAGGAAAGGGACTCATACTCACGCGAATGAGATCGGCATTAGCAGCGGCACGAGTAATCGCAAACAAGGCGCGAAACATAAGCGAGTGCAAGAGAGAAACCGCATCGCTGCCAACAAATTTCGCATAAGAGGGAGGATCTTGCGAGGCTCGAGTCCGACGAAGAGGCAATAAAGCAACGCCATAGAACGCTGTCCAGCTGCGTGGATGACCTGAACGAAGAGCTTCTCCATCTCAAGATGCAACTATTGCAGCACACAAGTTGCAGCTGCACCCTAATACGGCATTACATTAAAAACGAGGCACAGCACTATATTCAGGCTATGGAGTTGGGATCGCAAAACTACGGAGACGATTACACTCAGGCAGGGGATCTCCACCTACACCCTATCCCTAGTATACCTTATTGAGCATATGCAAAAGGCGATTTAGTTAAAGGTCCCAGCTAGGTGCTTATATTTTCTTTAACGTTACCAATTGGGACAATAAAACATCAACTTCCTCTGTTGACCTGGGGAAGTTTGGCGGGACAGTGTCGTGCGTGGGATGCGTTGCCAAGACTGGATTGAGAACCCCGTAGTATCCTAACGATTACGCAGTAGTTCTCACCCTGATGTTTGCGACCTTAAATTTAATTTCATTATTTCTATAGCTTTTCTCTATATAGAATACAGGGCTCTAAAGTTAGCATCGAAGCTAGGATCCTCAGCAAAACCATAAGTATACTATAACAGATCCCTTAACCCCATTTCTTTCTTCGTATCGTCGCCTCTTCCGCGTTTTCACAATTTCAGGGCCGCTTGCTTAGAGGCAGCAGACAGTATAGACTGCAAAATTTGTACTTTCATGGGTGTAAGGTAGCATAGCGCCTGATCCTTTCCCAATATCTCTTGCATGCGGCGATGACATGATGGAACCGTCCTGGAGATATGTGAAGGGCCGAATCGGAGAGCGGTGAATTCCTGTTGCCGTTATCCACCGAGTCCTCAGACTCCCTGGCATTTCTCGAGGACGCCGATTGTGCGGCATCCCAACCGACGCTTGGTTGGGGGTGAATGTCGGGGGTGGGTATCCGCTCCTCAAGCGGACTTTCGTGCTGCATGAGACTAACCGACTCGAGGAAGGGGACGAGGATGGAGTCGTTCATGAGGTTGTAGATAATTCGGCGAGACTGATCTAGCTCGGAAGGGTGAGGGGGTAGAGGCCCATAAGGGAGATTCAAGAGGTGATTTCGCTCTCGACTAGAGATATTGACTTGCCGTGGTCCACCAGGAGCAATGTAGATTCGTATCAACTTTTGCCATGACGAGATTACACGATCAGTTCTATCACGCTGCATAGGGCTCTCGGCAGCTAGCTGGTTATAGACGAAGTCATAGTTCTCGGCGTCCCATGTGAACTCAAGAGTCTCTTCGCAGTGGTGTTGGGAGAGATGAGACAGAAAGGCGCCCAAAGTCCATGGCGACGGGGAGATATCCAAGAGAATCTCGCTCAGGGTGGGATGTTGGAGGTCTGTCGTTTCCATTTCAGTAACGTGGCAATAAAACGTTTGATACAGAATCGCTACTTGCGGTAGACCTGGGTTGTCAAAAAACAAGGATGTAAGAGGTAACTGGAGACTGTGGCTCGAGTGCGCGAATGCGATAAAGGTGAAGAATGTGACTGAAAGAATTTTGTACAGCGGGTAAGCCTTAAGTACCAAAAGGCATTGCCACTAGTTAGTTAAAGCTAAATAATATATATCCGGGAAATACCCAGCGAAAGTTTAGAGACCGACCGCCATTCCCCGTCTATATCCTTGCGGGTGTGATACAAAACAGTGACTCTATTTTGCCACCAGTCTTGTAACGGGGGTGCTTTCCAATCGCGTGAACCTTAACCGATGGGTTCTGCTCTCTGAGGTGGAAGAGGCTTGTCGCATATCAGCCTGTCGCACACACGGCATAGCCCACCGGATTATTTCCGGAATTCCACTCGGAATTTCCGTTCCACACGGATTTCCGTCTTCTATATAAGACAGCAACGTCATTCTCTTTTGTATAGTACACAATTGCTCCTTAGATAATTCTCATCAATTGACTGGTGCCATCAATGATCCCTGTGGAGCCAATTGTCTGACAAGGCTCCATACCCCGGTTGAATTGAGTTGCGTTAGTGGCCCAGTTTGCCTTTCGGTACGGAGTACGAAAGGTCTTCTTTAAGCTCTGGGATTTTTTTCACCCCCAATATTCCACCCCCCTTGGCAAAATTACCCGATTCGGAAGCGCAACTGCACCTCTTGTTGGCCCGGATTAATACCACACCCGGGTCCCTCTAATGGTCCTAATCCTCCCACTCTCATTTGGCACATGTGGATGAACTTCGAATTCACCCCCGCGAGATCAAGTGTAAAGAAGTCACGTGGGATTCACGTGAGCTTTTAATTTATAATAATGTCGTTGCTCTTGTCGTTTGCATTTTGTGAGATTCCTGCTTCTGCTTGAGTTAGGTGAAATCTATTATATTATATCTGGCTATCTAAACTATAAACCATATTATTGCTGGTATTGTGCGGATGGGCGCAATAATGATAACCGGGCCTCGTTTACTGTTCTCCCGCACAATTGTTCCAGCCTAGCCTCGTGTCGCAGGGTAGGCATGATCTTCACGGCCTCATGAAACAACTGCGTTAGTAATCTTTCCGTCTCTCCCACCAATATTGGATGGGATCCGTAACAAGAGGGTCGTTCTTAGCGTCGGGACTCGACAGCCAGTGGTCATATTCGTCATGGTCTGCATTCAGTGAACTTTCCAAAGAACATCTGCCTGCCAGAGACGAAGTCCTATGTGCTCGGTGTCTTTCTAGCGCACTCATTGCCTTTAAACGCTTGAATGGAGGTTCTTCATCCGAATTCGAAAGAGTCGGTAGTGATTTGTACTCTTCGTCCCACAGTGTCCTCACCATTCGTTTTGCCTCCTCAAGCCATGGCAGCTGTGCTCGGTCGGTCCACGTATTCTCGAAATATCCCCAACGCGATGCTGGATTCAAAATCGCCGAAGCATAGTACGCTGGCGTCTCGTCCAGCCTCGTATAGTACTCGTTCAATTTGTCCCAACCCAGGTTAATGTTTATCTTGAAGTGTTCGGGATCCGGGCAGTTCTCTGCTGTTGCTTTCCACTCCTCCAGCCTGTCCATCAGGAACTCGTAGGTTGAGGCAACGCCCCACATATTGCCGTATGCCTCAATACGGCCCCCTTTGCGTACTCGTCTTTGGGCGTCACCCTCAAGCATTCGGAGTGCCTCCTCGAAGTCAACAAGCACCTTGTCCATCAACTCAATAACTTTCCAATCTTTCTGGCTAAGAAGACTCTCCTCTCGGAGACAGAGGGGCATCTCTTCCTCCTTCTAACACCGTTGCGACATTCCTTGTTGAATTCAAGCGTGACCTTCTCAACGAGGTCTTCGAGAAACGGACGCAACATGAGACCGTGCCGCATCATATACAGAGTCGACAACCAGCGAGTCTGGTTATCGCGGACAACGTCAACAGGCTTCCTTGCTCGAATCTTCGGGTTGTCTGAATGTTGAAAGAACTCTTCCTGCAGCGCACGAAGACGGTAAGTCAGCTTGTCGGACCGATGGATCCAATGGACCAAGGTTGTGTAGCTTTCCGATGGGGCCTTTCTTTCGCCAGATTTCGTGCTGGGCAGCACCAAAACCAGACTCCCCCATCAATCTCTGCTTCGAAAGCCTCAGCCTTGTGCCCAAACAACAGGGCTTTTACCACCAAGTTGAGGACGCGGCCGAAGCATCGCACTCTCCGTTTCTTCGGATCGAAACCCAGCGCCCCCGCAATCTCCTCCGTTGCTGTATCCATATTGCCAGCGTTGTCAAGTGTGATGTACCCCACCCTATCAAGTATCTCATAGCTCTCTAAGATCTCGAGGATCTGGGCCGCAATATTCTCCCCGAATGGCAATTCTTCAACTCTGGCAGGCCAAGGACCAGCTTCGAGGGGACCATTTTTATCAATATAAAAACAGATTGTGAGCAAAACCCTGCTGAAGCTGACGAATACGGCCCTATCCAAGAAAGGTTAGAGCCGTGGGCCGGTGCAGCAAATCAAGGACGCGTTATAACGGAATGAAGCAGCGCGAAGCAGAGGTCCTCTCGCACCTTCGCACAGGGATAGCAAGCAGCAATAGCTACCTGTCTAAAATAGGCGCAGAGGAGTCGGATGTGTGTGTTTGTGGTGGACAAACGGCCGAAACGATCAAGCAATTTCTTTTACGATGCACAAAATGGGATACACAGCGCAAAGGCATGCGAAGAATCGGACAGAGCAAGACGGGAAGCCTCTCATTCTTCCCAGGAAAAAGACGGCATTAGACGGCGGATGTCGCACTAAGCTTTCTGGGATGATGTGGCTGGGGAAGGACTTGTTTCTTCTATCTAATGATGTTGCTAGTCTTAGTTCTTATGTTGTGAGTGGCGATGTAAGTGAGGCATGTTGAAATGCATCCCTCGGATATGCTGTTGCCTCCATTCCTTTGCTTATCCCTTGTGATAGCGGAAAATTGGCATCTCGGAGATTAAATTTGCAATGGAAACGGGGAGACTGCGCGTGAATAAGGAGGATTCGATATACTAGCAATCAAGATTATGACAAACTTAAAATAGCCTCTTGTTGACAGACCATGCTTCAGCTGCTGAGGATATGATGCTAAACTCATACAGGGTCAGGCGAGAGTTGAGCAGAAGAGAGTCAGGCGAGAAGTATGTGGAACCAGATTCATAACCCAAAAGTATGGTCCCGCGTTTCATATCCAGTCGCAGGAACCTAGTGGTAATATGTGACAGTTCCCCTACTTGTAGTAATTTTTCAGGTGGCCTGACTATGCAAGGAAGCCCTCAAAGTAACGGTGGTTGCAGGCCTGTTTAGCCGAAATACGTCTGGCCGGATCGTAGATCAGCGTCATATCGAGAAGTTCGAGGCCTGCTTTGTTGAGGTTATTGCAGAGAGCCTGGTCGTAGTTACGTTGCCACTTAGGAAACGAGGACTTGAAATGCCGGTACGAGGTAACGCCAGGCCAGACGTCTTCCGTAGGAGTGCCCAGTGTGCTAGAGCATCAAGGTCAGACTTCTCACCCACAGCATAGGCGAAGGCTATAACTAACCGGAAGATTTTAAAAATCTCATCAATCTCAGAGTCACCAGGAAACAGCGGCTTTCGAGCGCACATCTCTGCAAAGATACAGCCGACAGACCACATATCAACACCCGTCGAGTATTGTCTTCCACCCAGTAAAAGCTCAGGTGCTCGGTACCAGAGCGTCACGACATCATGAGTGTATGGGCGCAGAGGCACACCAAAAAGCTCTTGCCAGTCCAAAATCGGCTAACTTGAGATTTCCTTCCTTGTCGATGAGGAGATTAGCGGGCTTCAGATCTCGGTGCAAGATACGGTGGGAGTGGCAGTATTTAACGCCAGCACAGAGCTGGAACATGAACTTTCTCACCACCATGTCGTTCATGCCTAGTTGCATGAGGTATGCCGACGATCCCTCGGGAAGCACCTTGCCTCGTCCACCATCACTGACCGGTAAGGCCTCCATGTACCTTTTCAGGTCGATATCAAGGAATTCGAAAACGAGGTAAAGCTTGTGGCAATTGGCGTGAACAATGTTCAGAAGACGCAAGATGTTGGGGTGTTGCAGTTCCTTGAGGAGAGAAATCTCCCGGATGGAAGTGCTCGGGTACACCCTCGTCCTCGGCTTCGAGACGGATTTTTTTCAACGCGACAATTCGTCCCCCACTGGCAAGGTCCCGAGCCTTATAGATAGCACCGCAGGTACCTGATAGATTTAATTAGTCCGGTAATTAAACGGGGGATATATTGGAAAATAAGATGGCTGCATAAATCGTGGCCAGGGCCCTAGGCTGGGGTCAGACGTACCTTGGCCAATCTTCTCTAACTTCTGGTAGTTATCCATGGTGTGGGCTTATGGGTGAGAATGTTGAGATCTGAGGGAATAATTATATGAATGAGCCCCTTTTTTACTAACTAGTCCAATCTAGTATATCATGCCATGATCGCAAGTACGCATACCTCTCTCAAATGCAAAATTGAGTTTTGTGGTGCTTTGTCATCGTCTCTCCTCGCGCTCTCTCGACTCTAGCACTCCAGTCGCTGGTGAGGGCTGAAACACAGAACCCCTCAAGTAAGTTCGGGGCACGCGTCACTATGACACCGAACATCACATCATACAGTTCGCAGCGCTTCCATTCGCCTGCAAAGAAACCCTGAGTGGAGGTGTGCTTCAGGATTGCCAGCCATCTTTTGCAAAGCCATCATCCCCACGTTCTGCTTCCACAGGTATAAAGCGATGGTTTCCATCCCCCAGTCCTAGAGTTTTTGACAGAGAACCCGAACAACCACCTTCATGTCATGTTTCTCTTTGCAGATCAACTGTTTGCAGACAGACGAGCACCCTTGCAGGTCAACTATTTATCAACAAACGCGTCTTTCTAAAGCCCACCGCCAACCTCACGCACAATGGCTCTTTTCCCTCGCCATTTCTACAACTCTGACTCCTCCTTTACTCCCCTGTTCCGGCTTCTTGACGACTACGACAGCTATACTCGGCAGGGCCAGAGCGGTCGAGATACCTCATTGCGCCGTTGGCAGCCTAAGTTTGATATCTGCGAGACCAGTCAAGCCTACGAACTCCATGGCGAGCTCCCTGGCATTGACAAAAAGGAGGTTCACATTGAGTTCACTGAGCCTCAGACAATGGTCATCCGTGGAAAATCGGAACGGACCTATACTTCTGGCAACCCTCCTGCGGGGTTTATCGAAGGCACCACTATGCGCGGTGCCATCGTAGGTGATGCTGAGGAGCCCGATACATCGCAGCCCGCTCAACGCACGGAGGAGACCGATAAGAAGGGTGACAAGACGAAGTACTGGCTCGCTGAGCGCAGCGTCGGGGAGTTTCTCGCACCTTTAGCTTTCCCTCTAAGGTGGATCAGGATAGCGTCAGCGCGAAGTTCCAAGATGGTATCCTCAGCATTGTCGTTCCCAAGGTTAAGAAACACGAATCGCGCCGAATCCATGTTTCTTAAAAAGCAAATCAGCATCAACACTTGACATGGCATCAAAACCGGGAGCTGGTTGCATTGTGCTTCGCCTGCTTTTATTATCTGTAATGTATTTCGTGAAATTCAGAGCACGACTGGGGCACTACTTGTCTATTTTAAATTATACATTCCCTGTAACTAATCTGAGATATTAATACAGAGGGGGTAGTATTGAAAACTCTTTTAGTATCAATGAGAACAATATAACACTCGGTCGGAATTACTATCTATGAAATCTGTTGGACATAAAAAGAGTGTGTGCATGCACGAGCCACTCCGCCTCGTGAGAGAAAGCCGGGATCCTCCGTTGTATTTGCTTCATGTTCCATTTGCAGGCTGTGGAGCTCTGTGCTGACTTGTAGAGATGACTCGGTGATACCGGTGCGTGACTTGCTGGTCCTGCAAACCTCTCCAGAGACCAGGCAATGAGTAAAGGCGTGTCACCTAGATCTGCTTAACCAAGCTGGTTATGCAGCTTTGGCCCTTGACATATGGTCCGGGGGGAGAGGGGGATTTTTAGTTCCCCCAAGTAATGCGCGAATTTATCGTATTCGTTGCAAGGCAGCGGAATTTGGGTATGATCGCCTAGGTTAGAGACAAGAACGGGCAACTACATTGTCATTGTTACATCGAAAGAGTTGCCTCGTGAAGCCAACACATTAGCAGGTTGTTTTGTCACTTTTCGAGTATTGCGAGACGGCACTCACAAACTTCCAAACCCAAACGCTTAACCTCCTCCAGACATGTTCCAGAATGGGTTGTCATTGGACCTCGAAAATTGACGACGAGAAGGTTTTCATGCGCACTCGACCGAACATTTCTTATTTGTTTTAAGTGACATCATATATCATTGGTAAGCAATTCAGCTATTGTATGTAACTTGGTTGTAGGTTGAGAAATGATTGACTGAAAAAGTCCAGGTTCCGTTTTCCTCGCTGTAACTCTCAAATGTGGTTCCTTCAACGCTCTTGAGACGCTCAATATGGCTCGCCACCTGGCGCTTGGTCTCCGCCTCTGACGGACCCCTTCCTTTCGTCATTCTTCGAGGCCACGAATGTTCCAAGGAAATTGAGGCAGGAACGTTCAAGCCCTCACCAATAGGAGGTTTGAGTCCAACGGAGTCGGGATAGACCGTTGCTGATCGACTTTCAAGTATGACAAGACCACCGAGCAAACTTTCAAGGTCAATGACTGTAAGATCAACTGGAGCTTTAAAGCGAATGATACCAACATTCTCCCGTCCAATGGTTAAGCCTATCACACCCTTCCGCTTATCTTTGTCCATAGCAAGAATGTCTTCCTTTGTAGGTCGCATCCAGTACTCGCCGACGGGAATTGGCCGCTGTGTTGTTATCTCCATGTTTTGATCCACGTCCGTTTCGTCATTCAATCTAACGACGGGCCTACCCGGGCCGGGTGGACTACTAGCACGTTCGTTGCCTTCGGTTGTAGTGCCTAGGGTTTCGCTCTTTGCCCCTCTTTCTCTACCAGGGTCAAGTGGCTGCAGTTGTCTCTCGTCAACGACAACGCCAGTGGGTATCATCGTGTCGATGTTCTTTCCTTGGCCCTTGCACTTAGGCAAACCTGAGAATAAATGTTTGTCTTGGCCTTTATTTGATTTCAAGCGTCTTTAGCTGCCTAGAGACCTGTGACAGGGTTTTCTCGACTGTGCTCGAACCCTCTGTATGGCTGCTGATTGACGGCGTGCCTTCGCTGGTAAGACGTTGGCCAGAGCCGCTCGTAAACAGGCTCTCGATCGGTTGACGACCTGGATTTGGGGGACGCATCCAGCTGGAGCTCTGAGATCTTCCTTCGACTTGGTCTGACGAAGTACACGACCCGTACCGAAACCCGGACCCAGAAGCCTTTGAGAGGATTTGGCGAGATGCAAACCTAGGGTACCTAAATGTAAAAATCCAGGTGGCACGGATCTGCTCCTAGGTTTACCCTTGCTTGCCTGTCGGACCGCCAACGGACCTCGGTACTGGAGTTGCTGTTTCTCCTCTGCAGTCAAGAATAACCACGGTCTTCCGTAGGCAGTAATTTCATCGATTTTTGCGATCAGTTCTGGCTGAGAGGCTGCGAAACCAGCGGCTTGTGGTTGTTGTTGAATGAGCATAGCATCACCAGAAGTCAAAGTGGGCCTTCCAAAAACCTCAGAACGAGCTATGCCGGTCTGTCCATACTGACTCTGCTGGCCAAATGATTGGGGAACTTGAACTTGGTCAACCGAGATTCCCGTACTTGGGAATTGTGTTGCCTGCTGCCCTGCCTGAGTAGTCGCACCCCTTTCAGTAAACCAGGATGTTTGGCTTGGGGGCCCCGAAAACCGCGGGCACTGCGGTAGGCTTCAGAGCAAATGGATTAGGAGCAGGGCTCGTACTCGTCGTCCCAAACGTAAATCCTGTAGACAGTCCGCCAGAGCTCGGCTTTTGAGCTTCAGCAGAGGACGTCAATCCTCGTGTTTGCTGTTGACCCTGGAGTCCAAAGGTGAAAGGGCTCGACCATGAGGTGCCACTCGTTTGTAGAGCACTACTAGGAAGTGGTTTCTGAATAAACCCAGTTCCTGGGCTTCCAGAAGCTCCGAATGTTCTTTGGCTGCTTCCTGCTCCTCTAACATAGTCCGGCTGGATCCCGGACAGATTTGGACCCTGATTTTTTTGACCCCAGATGAAGGTTCCGTCGGCCTTGGCCTGTCCAAAGGGCGAAGTAGTAGCAGATCCGAAGCCAGTTGCACCACTTGCCATGGCTCCAAAGTCTGTGCCAAATGCACCAGATTGAGAGCCCATTCCAAAACTGTGAGGTGGACCAGAAGCGCTTCTCCGCATGGGTGTACCGAAGCCGGTTCCAAAACTTGAGCTGCCGAACCCAAATGAAACACCATAGCGGTGGCCAAGGGCGTAATCTGCAAGTCTCAGCTCTTCTTGGGAGAAGTTCTTGTATGGACCTTGGAAACACAGATTTTGATACGAACTCTTCTGCCTGCTGCCCAGCTCACCTTCCACAAATGGAGAGAATGGCTGCTTCGAGGTATCTGTCGCAGGACTCCCCCAACCCAAACCCCCAAAAGGTTGGCTCGGAGCCCCGAAGATGGAGGTGGTTGGGGTTCTGAATCCTGTCCAAGCATTTGAGCCAAACTTGGCCGTACCTGGGCTCGTTCCTGTGCCGAAGCCCGTCTTTGTGGCGCTTGAACCAAAGGATCCGCCCCCAAACCCGGTCAGGCCGAAAGGACTCGCGACATTACCTCCGCCAGAACCGCTGAATGCAGTCGTCCCTGGTGTGTTACTGTGCCGCCCAAACCAACTAGTGCCAGTTGTTGTAGGTGGGAACGTGGGTGCCGAGCTAGACGACCGTGGTCCGAGCGAACTGAGAGAATCTAGAGAAGGGGGACTTAGTATCACAAACTATGGGAAGGGAGTGTTTTGCATTATAGTTTGCTCCTGTATTTTCACCATTACTCGAGATAGATATCAGATGACTTCGGACAACCGTACGACAGCGGCATTAGAGGGGCCTTACCGCCAGAGGTTCCAGGGAATGATCCGTGTGTGGTATCAAAAGATCCAGTAGGCGATGGCGTGTTGGAACCGAAAATCCAACCACTGGGTCCTACGATAAGTCAGTTGCTAACGAAATCAGTGTCGCTGCTCTACGGGAGGGGAGACTAAGCTCGCAGGGTATCGTACGGTTAGAGTTGCTAGTGTTTGATCCGAATGCGTCAAAGCCGGTCGGTCGCTGTTGCGGTTGCCCGAAGGGGTTCTTACCAAATTCGGACATTGTGAAAAGTGGATTCTGTCATGGCTGGAGGGAGGGGAGTGATTTCCAGGACTCAAGCTATGGACCAGTTGACAGATTGACAGGAGCATGCTCCTATAACATGTAACCGCAACATGATCTGACGGTCGCAGATAGCGCATAAGAAGCTCTTGCGAGCTCTTTGGAAATGCAGCCATGATCTGATATTTACATTCAGGTTGCGCCATCACTTCACACTGACGTCTTCCTGACCTAAGATTAGGCGCTCCGAAAAAAAGGAAAACACCCTAAAACTTACAATCAAAAGAGGGTGCGGGGGGGGGGGGGCTCAAGAAGGTGACAAACTGCAAACTCGACAGCACAAGTCGTCGCTGGTAGATGAACCTAGTGGCGTGATTTACGTTGTATATAGTGTATGCCCGGGACTATGGGCACTGTGAATGTTGGGACATCATCTTAAATACAAAGTATCGCACTGAGCGTGCTAAAAGGATCAAGGGTCAGGTAAACGATAATGAGCAGCAGCAGTGCGTTAATTAATCGTTGTCTGAGGTTGTCTCTGGTGCGGGGTACTGTCAAGCTCCGGAGACCTTCGGTTACTGTTGGAGGCAAGGATCACGATGAGAGTGAACGACCATAACTAGCGTCAGGCAACAGCCTGCTGTCTATGAATCGGCAGACTGAACACGGGTATAAAGATACCGACTCTCGTCGCTCCTTTAGATAGAAAATTACACGCTCCTTTTGATCCTCAATTTACACTGATCTTTTGTTCGATGTCTGCATTCATGTATCGGTGCTAGGTTGACAGGTACTCCATCCCGCAGAGCTACTTATAGCCTACGGCTAGATTACTAACGCAGTTGTTTCATGAGACCGTGAAGATCATGCCTACCCTGCGACATATTGCATCCCCTCCCCTCATTCTTAATGTTCCTTCCCTTTCAGCTTAGAGAACTCCGCCTTGCTCGACCCCCTTCAGTTTCATAATTTCACCTGCGGTGTGCCGAGACTCCGACCTGAAAACATATCGGTCAACTGCGTGTAGATTTTGTCCCACGGCGGGCTAGAATTCCCAATCGCGCATGGCAGCTTGTCCTCCGCTAGAATACATCTGTGTAACGATCAGGCATTCAGTCCCAGGGACTTTAGCTTGTTGCATTAGTAGTGGAAACTGGACCTTGCTATGCTGTCCAACAGCTCGCCGTACCTCCGTGCCATTACGTATATTGTCGTGCCTTTGGGCGCAGCCTTTTGAGTTCATGGGTCACAACTTTCTATGCTACCAAGAAGAAGCCGTCAGCATTTTCGAAAAGCCATGGGTCAACTTGAATCCTCATCATGACCGGGCCACACAATCTCGCGTTTATATACAGCTCTTACACAGCGGAATGAGATGAAAGCCCAAGCGAGGAAAAGGGAGAGTGTCATCACCGTGGCCATCCATAAAATACCGTCGCTGGCAACTGCATGCCCTATCCGAATAGAGGCAATTGTAAAGCCGACATTGGGAAAGACAAAACTCCACCGGCTGAGGTGAAATCGTCGATCAGTCATACTCGTGAGGACAGCAGCCATGGCCAAGGTGAAGAACCAAAAGCTCCATCCCCATAAGAATATCGATACATTAAATGCGGTAATGCGGACACTAGCAGCCAACATTATCGGATCGCCAAGGCCTGCTAAGATTGATACCTCATGGCTGGACAAATAGGTAAGGATTCGCGGGGTGTCCGACGCCATAGCTATCAATGCAGCGCACGTAAAGCTCGGCGGGCCTACGGCAATGAACATACCGGGCCGCTGGATCGGAAGTCCGACAGCCATAAGTCGAGATAAGTAAGTCGAGTACATAAAGACTGATATCAGCAGCCCCAAACCTTGGGCGGCTAGGCCCGCGTAAAGCATCGAAGCGGCTTGGTGCACCGGCTGGGTCTTGGAAAAGGCACCGGCAAGGGTTCCAGTGAGCATAATGGGAAATACGGGAAGGATCCAGGACGGCGTCATGGAATTGATGGTGAGGCGGCGCTTCTCCCTGACAGTAAATAGGAGATGATACTGGAGGGCGGAGACAACGAACGTGACGGCCAGGTATACGGTTGCATATTACCACATGGGTGACAAAACCCTTTTGGGAAGCCTCAACCATGTTAAAATACTTAGTAATTTTGTGGACCCTTGCAAGACTACAGTACTGCACACTATCCGGAAGGTATCTCTCCATTTGGATGGCATCTCCACTAGGGAATATGTCGTGATAATTCCTGGTGACGCGTCACAATTTTTTCACTCACTCACTCACTCACTCACACATACACACCAGCATCAATACCCAGCCCATCGCCACCTCGTAGCAGTCATGGGCTATCCCCATCCATTCCCCAGTAAGCTCAGGTCTATCTATTATGAGATTATGCGACTGACCTTATCTTATACGTAGATATGCCCGATCACGTCCTATCGCAGATATGTCCCGATGTTCCGAAGACCGTGGCCCCTAAATCGTACCAACGGAGCCACGATTTCATCCGCGATAGCTACCTAGGGTCTAATCTTTGTCCATATTGCGGCAGACATTAGCCCACGAGCATCCCCATCCTCGACAGCTCGCCAGTCCCGTTTCGAGACGTTGAGACAGCCTCCACCTCCTCCGCTATACAGTCTATCGACCTAACAGCCTCTGATCGTTCCACGCCCTCACAGACGATCTTCACCGGCTCTGGAGACGGCCCTGGCCGTATCCTCGCAGCATCGCGGCCCTCAGCCGTGTATCGAGATGCCAAACTTACCCAGAGTCGGATCGCGAGGGGCATGAGGGCGAGCTCGTCGCAACTCAGTGAGGCTGTGGCTAAACAGAGCCAAAACAAGAGCAGACGGAAGATCTCGATGCGTCTCACTGTCTTCCTTGCGAGGCCTGACCCATGGGAAATACTAGACGAAGACGAGGAGCCCCAGTGGTCTTTGGCTAGAGAGCTGCTGAAGGTCGCTTTGCGCCCCTTCGTCGACGAGGAACCATCTTTACCTGTCCACTTCTGGTTCGACAGCATCTTCTTCCCTCAGTTCAAGGACAAGCCTGCCCTCTCTTCTGTTCTTCAATTCGACAAGAGACTCGTTCAGAACGCCCATATTAAAGAGGGTATCACGGAGCTGAGCGACCTCGACTGGGAGAGACAGACAGTCGCAGAGCTTTTCGGCGAGGACTGCCCTTTTCGTTTCAGTAAAACAGAGGGCAGATATCTCCTTTTCCTTGTTTTCTATGAGCCATTGCCTCCTCGACCACAAGTCCCGGCCCCTCGTCATATCAAGACGGCGAGGTCAGCCGTAAAGCCGTTCAAAAAGGAGAAGGGAATCAAGAAAGAGTTAGTCAAGACCGAGGTGAAGGTACAGCCAGCCTTATTAATCGGGAGCGAGTTCAACTCGCCCTCCTTGAGCCCCTCTCTGAGCCCAGTTCTACCTCCTTCGAGAGCTAGCGCAGAAGACCAGATCGAGGTTATTACTAGCGACGTGGACGAGACCCGCGCGGGTCAGAAACGGGCTCGAGACTCTATAAGCTCAGCACTCTCGGTAGAGGCAGAGGATGAGGAGCTCTCGGCTGACCCTGCCTTCACTGCCCATGGTCCCGCTGCTGGAACCAGAGGAGTTGATACGAGGAGGCCAAGTAGTCGGCATCCTCGTAAACAGACGAGGAAATAGTAGTTACTCTAGCTCAAGGTGACCCAGGTCCCCCATCAGCTCGTCCACACTATTGATAATATCGCTGGGTAGCTCAGTTCCGGAGAGGCTATTGTTAATAGGCTCAAGGTAGTTCTGCTCGAGGAGCTGAAACTAAAGCATTGTCAGCTAGCTTTTGAGTGCGATGGAGTACTTCTTTACGTACGAATCTCTCTTGCCCTCCAACTGGACTCTCTGGGATGCTCAGCACCGGACTTGCCCCGCAGTCGAGATGAACCTGAATCTTGTCTCTAAGCCGTAAGTAGATCGCGAGGTGTGGCCGCTTATGATCAAGCTCCCCATCTAGCTGACCATCGAACTGAAGATCCCGGAGCTGTTGATCACACCAGTCCGTTGTTATTGGGTCAAGCAGATCGTCTATATCGATAGAATCGACAGCGGTCATCATCTGGGCAAGCCCATCTCGAGCCGCAGGCCCTAGATGGACTGCCCAGTTCTCCACTTCGCTTGTATTATACAGATCCATCGGGATCCCGGCGACGAGATGCTCCCTATTCTTCCGTGGCCGGATCCGATGGCCGTTCCACATCTCCGTGAAGTCCGCAACCTCTTGACGGATCATGGGTCCATAGAGAGCATACACCGCGATCTGGTGAGCAAGACGGTTTGGTTGGAAGAGGTCGCTATCAATCAGCTCGTGTGAGAACGCGATCCAGCGCTGACTGACACCTTTGAGTAGCTTTTCCCACCAAGACTCGATCCGTTGGTTAGATGTGCTTGGGCCCCAGATATGACAGGAGCTCAGTCTCGCTCCCTGCCTGTGGACTCGTTGGTCGTTATCCTCGGTGGTATACCGAAGCTCTGTCTGATCAAGGTCGGCGAGAATCGCCTGGGCTCCGGCCCAAAGAGGAGTCTCGATACCATGATCCGAGCGGGTGAAAAGGGGGCGGACCCCTGAGTACGACACAGTCCGTAGAAATTGTTTGAGTGAACTCAGCGCAGTCATGTTCCCCCTGCCGACATATATCCAGATGATGGCTCTCGAGTACGTGTCGATACAGGCGTAGATAGAGAAGCCGAAGTTCTTGAGCTTCTCGTACCCATCGAGAGACCACATAAAGTTAGGCCCAGGAACCTGGAAGTCCTTCCGGTGCTTCCAGTCAGCAAGGCGTCTTTGTTCGGCCCGCTTCTTCCACTCTGGGTTCGTTTGGTACTCGCGATATAAGGTATTCTGGCCGACAAGGACGCCGGCACGGATGCGGACGCAATGGTATAGATACCCCCTGCCAAATCCTCTGATGCTTGAAGACTGACGGTCGTCTTGGAAGAGGAACTCTCTCGCTTTTTGAATAGCTTCCTGTCGTTCAGCCAGATCTCGGAAGCGCCGCTTCATGCCATGCTTCAGACGATACTCCTGTACAGTCCGCTCGGAGATCTCGATGCCGCGTCGCTTGAGATCACGGACGATGGAAGTGTCGCTATATCCGTATCGGTAGAAGTAGCCTTTGATCAGCTCGACGAAGGTGTTGGTATCAATCTTTGAGTGAAGGGGGGAGTACTCCTGGGCACCCCATTCCGCTAACCTCCTTTTCAGGGTTCTGACGTTGGGTACGTGCCCATCGTCGCGGAGATGGGCACATATAGTGTCAATGGATAGTCCTTCTCGCCGCTGCTCGAGGATCAAGTCCTTGACGCGCTCCAAGTCCTTACGAGGCCTCGGCATTGTGCGAGACGCAGACCAGGGGGTCGAGGTCGTGATAGAGGTCGGAGTTCATACCTCCTTCCAAGGCTTCCAGCTGCAATATCCTGCCCCCTCTGGACCGGCATATCGGAGCTTCGGCGCCGGTGGAATGGCATCAGCACCGCTTGGTATGGCATCAGCTCTGCTACATTCAAAACAGTGCGCTATCGTATCAATACTGTAGCCCTATATACAAACGCCTAAAGCCTATGTGCGAAATAGCTCCAGTCATTTTCGTACATGGTTTTGTCACCCATGTGGTAATGTGCGACCGTACACATGCGCACATCAACACCAACGAAGTAGACGCCATCCTACAAGGCTTCCTACTCTTCAGCCAACATTGGCTTCATCACACCCTCGTGGTCCACACGGACAGCTCTACAGCGCACACAGGACTAAGTAAAGGCTTCCTTCATGGTCCGCCCAATGCACCTCTGAAGAGCCTGCTTATCCTAGCCGCGGCGAGGGACATCCAAATCGTGCCACATTGGCTACCCTCCGGGGAAAACACATTAGCAGACGCGCTCTCGCGTAATAACCTTCAACAGATTGCTAACATTTGCCCTCACTGGCAGGACCTCTCGGTATTGAACCGCCCGCGTGGTTCTCCTCACGAGCTCATCAGCTCAACGCAGGCCACCTGAAGCTGCTCTGGAACGGACTCGGCGCCAACACGCGCTCCGTGTACCTCTCTGCCCAGCGCAACTACGAGAGACACTGCGCGCTGCAAAACTTGCCAGCGTGGCCAGCTTCGAGGCACTCGCTGATCTCGTGGCTAACCTCACGACTTCTTGGAAATTCCGGCCAGAAATCAGTCAAGCCAGACACGGCCCTGGCAGACTTAGCCGCCCTCCGGGCCTACCACATTGATAACTTTCTTGATGATAAACTCTTTGATAACAAGCACTTCCGCCGTCTCATCGATGGCGCGAGAAGACTCAGCCCAACGGCCAAAGTACGAGTCAGAAAGCCGATTTCGCGTGAGGCCATCACAGCGCTATCCGCGGGCTTAGACACACTTCCGCTACAGCCCTCGCAGATGACCGTTGACCTCAGGGATGATCTAAACTTCGCAGCCGCCTGCCGGGTGGCATTTACTGGATTCCTCCGCGTCGGAGAATTCACATACAAGAGAGAAGACCTTGGCACACCTTCCATCTTCTTAGCAACGAAACTAACGCGCTCAAACATCAGATTCTCGTCTTCGTCCAACCATACTCAACTCACACTCAAGAAGAGTAAGACGGACCGCCGCCACAAAGGAGTGCAGATCATCCTCGCGAGAACAGGAGACGGAGCATGCCCAATCGACGCGCTTCAAAAGCTACTACTCCTCGACCCCAAGGAACACGACGCCCCGTTATTCTCCTTCCACAGAAAACCATTCAGTCGCAGCAACTTCCTATCTACCCTCTCTACCAAACTAAGAACTCTTAGGTTGCAAACGGACGGCTACTCAGGCCACAGCTTTCGGAAAGGTGCAGCGCAACATGCGCACGATAGTGGGATTCTCAACGACCAGATTCAGATGCTCGGGAGATGGACCTCAGAGGCATTCGGACCTCGGAGGCATTCAGAGTTTATTTCACGACGAACGCGTCAGTCTTGTATCAGCTCAACCACCAGTTCCAGACGGGCTCGCCGGCGCCGCTGTCTCTGGTTCAACCACCGTCCCCTCCACCATCCTAGTTTGGCCCGGGTCATTTGGGCCCTCTCTGACGCTGCGGTCTAACACGCTTACGCATAAGACCGCAGTGACAGGTGACCCGTTGCGGCCAAACTACACACACTCTGTCCCTCTTGACTGCGTGAGGTCACCAATAAAGTGTTGGTTTAATCATCAAACTCCTCACCGCTCTTTTCCGTGTTTTTTGACCTTTGTCTGCGACAACGACAAGAAAATGCCTAGGTCGAGACCCCGATGGAAATATACAGAGGAAAACATGGCAGAGGCTATCTTGGATGTTACTGATGATGGCGTTTCACCTCCTCAAGCCGCTCAGAGACGGGGAGTGCCTCGAAGCACTCTAGTCGACAGACTTAACGGCCGCGGGGCCGTTAAAGAGCAGATCCACCCTCATCGACGCTTGTCCAAGAACCAAGAGGATAGATTGGCTGCCTGGATACTCCGGCAGGAGTCCTTGGGCTACGCTCCGTCCCACAGTCAGGCTGGCGCATCATTGATTAATAGTGATTGAGTTAGTGCTGAATGATCAATAATGATCACTATCAATCATTTCATTGACGCCATGCCCGAAATAATGATCATTGCATTGGAGAGACGGCAATGAAATGACAATAATGAAATGAAAGACAGGTGACCCCCTGCGTAACGTGGTTGAGTTCTGGTACCTATTTGTGCTAGCAGAATTAGCCAAGGAGAAGGTTCCTATACTTACGAGTAACATTCGTCTTTCATTCAGCCCCTTTTCTTTCGATAAACCTTCGCTCTTCACACTTCACTGGAGCTGTTCCCAAAGATGGCTGAACGACTGACGGCCATGGCCTCGATTCCGGAGGCCAGCATTACCAGTGGCCCTTTCGAAGATCCGTTTTCTGAGCCCAGAACACCTTCCAGTGCCTCATCACCAGCGCCCTCGAACCTTTCCATTCAATTGAGTCAACCACGACCCGCTGATGATTGGAACATCTTCCCTTGGCACAGCTTCCCCAATCTAACAATATCTGAGAGGCGCGGGCGCCCCAAGTCTTGGATTTGGCAGCATGGCTATGACCTTCAAGAGGTCAAAGACCAGAGTCGCTATAGATGGGTTTGCTACGAGTGTGTCCGGAAGAAGGATCCGAAGATAACTGCCCATCTTGCATCAGCGACTACCAACATCGAAGCTCACCTTCGCAACCAACATCACATATACGGCGGAAAGTCCCAACCAGGGTGGCGATCAACGCAACGTCAATCAAGAGGTTGTCAACCAGGTTGATGTCAACCAACTCAACCCAACTCAACGGAGCCTATTCTTACTAATCAACCAACTCAATATCATCACGATATTGAGTTGGTTGCGTTGATAAGGTTGATTAGGTATCGCAGCGATGTTCCCAGACTCCGGTGCCGGGTAGGTTAGCCCGAGGCGGGTCGGGTGTTGGTGCTTATTAGGAGATACTTCCCACCACACCTAATTATATCATAAATCTAGGTACTATGGAGCCCACCTGGACCTTACCTTAACGTGTTATTGGCTCGACGCGTCAACGCGTCAGATGCGATTTGCTCGTCTCGCACGTCCCATAGACTTTGTCATTCTTATAGCAGCATCAGCCTGACCTCCCCTTCACGGCTTGCTTCTCTGGCGTTTCACTTCTCCGGCTTTTAACATGTCCCCAAGTTCAGATATTGAGGCTGTGAATTTCGCAGCAGCTTCCCATTGCACACCGGGGCCCTTAACACCAGCTCCATCAACACCGGAGCCGTCCACACCAGCCGAAGCCCGCGCCACTCGACGAGACGAAGATCGACTGTTCCGACACTTCCGTGGCTACACGTGGTCTCAACGAAGCAGAAATACAAAATCATGGGTGTGGGAATACGGCTTCGATATCGAGAAGGACTCGGAGCGGCGATGGGTCTGCAGATTGTGCATTGAAAGGAACAGGCCGAAGCCGGGCAATGTAATTGCCATTGGCACCCAAAACGCTGAACGGCATCTCTGGGACCACCACAAGATTCAAGATCCCTCTGGGAAACGGTCTGCGCCAGCGTCTCGAAAGAAAGCGTCCACAGGACACCAGACGATAACGAAAGCCTTCAACCTCGATCTTAACGCGCCCCGAGAGCAAGCAATTGCGAATCACCTTATTAAGAGCTTTGATAGGAATGTCTTCCAGCGTCTAGTGGTCGAATGGATCGTCGAGAGCAACCTGTCCTTCCGAGAACCCGAAAATAAGAGGTTGCGGGCCATTTTCGAGTACCTCAATCCATTTGTCGCGAGCGCGGATGCCCATGTCGGTCATGACACGGTTCGCAAGCGCGCCGTTGCCGAGTTTGAGAAACACAAGGGCAAGGTAATCGAAGTATTGAGAAATGCAGCTGGGTTGATACACATCTCGTTCGACGGTTGGAGATCGCGGAATAGGCACGCTTTACATGGTGTTGCATGCTTCTTTCGAAATGAGGATGGCAAGGCCCGCAAGCTCATTCTGGGAGTGCCTGAGCTGACAGTTCGACACTTCGGGGCCAATATTGGACACGAGATCGTCGAAATACTCGAGTCATATGAGATCCCAGAGGAGAAAATCGGGTACTTCACGCTTGACAACGCACCAAACAACGACACTGCAATGGATACCATTGGGGAGAGATTCAAGTTCCATGGCAAGGAACGGCGGGGCCGTTGCTTTGGCCACGTAATCAATCTTGTAGTTAAAGCCATTCTCTTTGGAAAGGATGCCGACGCATTTGAATCCCGGTTGGAACATGGAGATGTCTTAGCCACGGCTGAGCATGAGCTTTGGCGGAAGAGAGGCCCGGTCGGCAAACTCCATAATCTTGTGGTTGCGATCCACCGATCTGATGTACTCACCACACTTCTCCGCAGTATCCAACGGCTGGAGTTCGATGCATCCGAGGATCCTCGTGTGAGAATTCGGAAGCCCCTAAATGTGGTTGTCGACAACGAAACCCGCTGGCTATCGCAGCTGTATATGATCCGCCGCGCCTTGAAGCTTCGACCTTATCTCGAGACACTGGTCTTGAAGCACAAGCAAGAATGGGAGAGGGACAACACGTCGAAGCGGTCAAAGCGGCTCAAGGCAAGCGCAATCATGCCTGCCATATGTTGAGACGAGAATAAACTCGACGACAAGGACTGGGCCGTTCTAGAGGCGTTCGGAAATATCCTGCAGAGCTTCGAGGACGCAGTCAAGGCGCTTGAAGGTGATGGGATTCAACGGAAGCGCAAGCAGGGACATTTCGAGTCCTATGGCAACGTGTGGGACGTGATCGTGGGATATGAATTCCTGCTGGCGGAATTGGAGAAAGCCAAAGCCATGGTCAATCAATATCCTGAACCCGAGCACTTCAAGGTTAACATTAACCTTGGCTGGAAGAAGCTTGACGAATACTACAACAAGCTGGATGAGACTCCGATATACTACGCCTCACTAGCACTCCACCCCGCTTATCGTTGGGGTTATTTCGAGATGGTGTGGTCTGGACGGCCGACGTGGATTTCAAAAGCGAAAGATGTGGTACAGTCTGTTTGGGACAGAGGATACAAGACCTTGGAGATTTCTACGGAGGGTAATGGCGAACCATCCGCTAAGCGTCAGCGGACACAGTACTATTCTCCCTTTGAACGATATAAGGATGAAGCTCGGATACGTTCTTGCGAAGAAAGGGACTCTGATAAGGCAGAAGACGAGTATGCCAGGTGGCAGAAGGACGTGTTACCTACGGATAACCAGATTCGGGATCCGTTCGAGTATTGGCATGCGCAGCGGTTCAAGTACCCTAGGCTGTCGCGAATGGCGGAGGACTTTATGACGGTTCAGCCGATGAGCGCTGAGTGCGAGAGGCTATTCTCGGCGGCAGGCCGCATGGTGACGCCTCTTCGGAATCAGCTGGAGGCAAGTACCATTGCTATTTGCCAGGTGCTGCGGTCATGGCTGCAGGCAGGCATCGTGGAGGAAGTTGATCCTATGCTGTTGGACAAAGCGGATGATACAATGGGCGAGAAGTCGGTGGAGGAGAAGTCGGTAAGAGAATGGCTTAGGGGTTTGCCAATGCAGATGCGGGAGGAGGAGGCAGGGTGGGAGTAGGCTTGCGTTGGCCGTTAGGTTCCAAGCTGGCGGTGAAAGTCGGACTAGGCGGGATGGGGCGCTGGTCAACCATCAACGCAACGCCAACCAACTCAATATAGGACCTGGGTTGATCAACTCAACCGAGGAAAAGCTTATTAAGCAGTCAACTCACTCAATTGAAGGCTGAGGTTGAGTGGATTGCGTTGATCGCCACCCTGACAGTATACGGGGAACACGAAAATCGTACTCTTCGTATTCTATGACGCTGCTTACTTTTTTTGCCAGGAGATTAGAGAGTTTTGTTTTATACAGTTGCGTTAGGGGCTACCGCAGCTCTGACCTCCGTAATAATGGTAATGTCAGTACCTCCTAACTTTGCAAGTTGGATTTTGCAGCCAAGATAACTCGCACTTCAACACCTCCCTCAAACCGTATGTTCTTCATGGAAATCGACTAGATACCTCATTCCAAGCTACAAGATGGTATTGTCTTCGAACTTTTTATGAAACATCCAATTGTGGGTTGTTGTCGGGATGATGAGTGAAGTTGCAAGGTACCTATTACTCCATAGATCTCTTGGTGAGGATCGACGTACTCACTAACGTATATTAGCACAACACAGGCTCGTGGCGAATGATGTAGCGAATCGCGGTCGTTCGCGTAAGATCGCGCTAGTGGCTTCTTAACGCGTCGATCAAAATTAGGCCCCCTGACGTGTTGTTGAAATGAGCATGTTGTATTGATTAAAGAAGAAGAAAGGCTAGCGCTAACCAGCGGAAGCTATAGACAAGACATTCACATCCCAGCCACCAATGGATCGGAATAGCCATTGATCCGTCAAAACAACGGATCTCAACACGTGTTTCTACAATCGGGAGCCCTGTTCGACCGAATCGATCGAAAATCGGTCGAATGCTTAGCGCCGTTCGATTCGATGTCGAATGAAATGTGGCATATTCGATTCGCATGTCGAATGGAGGGCGCCCATTTGATTCGATGCGAATCGAACGCCAAGACAATCGATTCGACATTCGTAAGACTTGGCATCGAATGAATCGAATCTATCGATTCGCTTCCCATTCGTAAGATGTCTGACCCTGTGTTGGTAGGCTTCGATCGCACTTTATCCGTCGTTTAATTCAGAGAGGACAGTCTACTCAGTCAAGTCAGGGTCTGTATCCAAAGCGTTGGTCTGGCAGAACTTACCTTGAGTTGCGACTTGGCGATTGGGACAGAGAGAGTCGAAGCGGATGTTTCTCGCCGTCATGGCGGCAACACAGACGCAGAGTTAGGCAGGACGTATTCGACAGCCGGTATCTCGGGCAGATCCGCCAAGTCCATCTCTTAGCTGCCTGGCAATCCACACTCTGCATGTTCTCAGCGGTAGAGTCATGAATTGTCAAAGAAGAGGGGCTCCAACGCGGCTAAACCCGGCAGTCGGCACCCACGTGACCCAGTTCACACGTCGATCGAGACAAAGATTGTCGCCCTACATTGTAACGAAGGAATCACAAGAACGAATTGCGGCACAAGCAGTACCGTGATCAACAGTATAGCTGAATAGTGCTTATGTCCAGAAACCCTGATCGACCTCTGAGACTTGGCGGCCTCTTTAGGGTTGCTCTCGTGTTGGCAATGTTGCACGGACGATGCATGTCAAACGGTGAGGCAAAAGAGCTCAAGGATCCAACACCTGAAGAGGAGTCTGTGAGTGGTTTGAGTTATGAGCTGAAAGAAAGCCTTGCCTCTAAGAAGCTGCCTAGAGCCAAGCCTCTTGGCATTCTGAGATAGCCATGCTCTTCAAATGAACGAGCCGCATTTGTGGTTTCAGCTCAATCTGGATTACGTCGTCCACCACGTAACGCAGAGCAAAAGGGGATGCTCGGGTATTTAAACAGACCGACTGATGAGACCAGTCGTGGAAAGGTCCAGACCACACAGCCACGCCGGTGACAAACGTCCCCGACACAGGGCTGAGGCGCAGGACTGTCATTGACTGACTTACCGGAAACGGCAAAGTATCCGTATTCTTTACGGTGTAGCCAATAGACGTGCTCAGACTCGACAGACCCGCTATGTCTCTAGGATCATGTCCATGGCGCCCCTAAACCATTTAACTCTCGAAGCCGCGCCGCCAAGGGTATCGTGTGAATTCTCCGAGTCTTCTTTACGCCGCTGCAAGTCTGGCCACGCGACAGGTACACCTCTTGGAATCCACATTGGGAGCCTTGATTGGGCCGCTCGTAGTTCTCTGAGAAAGATGGCTCCGCTTGAGCCTCAGCAACCACCACGCAAGAAGTGGACAAGGGCAAAGGCGCCCCGGGTGAGGACTGGCTGTAAGACTTGGTATGTCGTCATCTTGTCATGCCGCTGAATTCCTACTGTGCTTGCTGTGACTATGTTGCTAACCCCTGGCAGCAAGTTAGTTGTGCAGACTGCCGAGTCGTCTATCCCTGCGTACTGATCCGCCTCGACAGAATCCGGCATTTGAAGTGTGACGAGCAAAAGCCCGTGTGCCAGCGGTGCTTAAAAGATAGACAGAAATGCGACGGCTACGAAGATCCCAAACCTCCTGCCCCCAAAGCAAAGAAGCAATTGAAGCTTGTGCAGTACCAGTCCAAGCCGAAGAGTCAAGCCTGCCGAGCCCTCTCGGCACTGAGACCTGCCCTGTCGATCGAGAATCTCGGTTCCCCAGCCGACGCCGCCCTTTTCTACCACGCCCGGGAGTACACCATCAAAGATTTCGATGTCTTGTCCGGCCCCATGTTCTGGCATAACTTTGTGCTACCGCTCGCCCACACCGTCGAGCCAGTCAAGTATGCGCTCTGCGCCCTCGGCGAAGCACATCGTCGGTTCCAGGCTGGTTATAGGGGAGACGCCACATCGTTGTCGTCGGCCGCCGAATTCGAGTATGCCTCTATTCAAAAGTACAACCAGGCTATACTGCACATGAAGCCACTCATGGAGGAGAACTCCGAGATCAACCTGCAAACCACCCTCATCTGCTGCGTCATCTTTATCTGCATCGAGAGCTTGCATGGACGCTACACAGACTCTATCCGACACCTCAAGGCTGGCTGCCAGCTCCTCAACTCTGTGCGGGCGGAAAAGAAGTATGGGAATGTGCCGACATCGCTGTTGTACTTCCCGGAGGGCGAAGAAGCTGAATATACCCTGTTCGACCTGGTCACTGAAATGCTCTACCGGCTCGGACAGAATGTTGCCATCTACGTGGGAAACGACACCTTTGACGACCTCGACTTGCCACCTCGAACCGGATACATGGGCGACCCCAACACACCTTTTTCTAGCTTGTTCGAAGCAGCCTTCTTTTTAGAGCGCGTCGACGAGTTGTACGATGAAAGCTACATTGGGATCGCATTTGGCCCTCGACTACATGGGCCATTCGAGTCGCCGTCCCATGGGCATTCAGGAGCGGCGTTTGATTATGGCGCAGGAAAGGCCGCCCTGGATGCCGCAAGACGAGCCTTTGCCGTGTGGAATTCCCGCTACGAGCTCACCAAACGTCAAAAGATGTACGAGGACCCCACGCCCGAGAAAAAGAGCGCAATCGCATCGCTCGACATGTACCAGGCTGTCTGGTTCGGGCTGGTCAAGCTCGAGACGATCGACCAGGAGATTGCGAGGGAAGATGGAGAGAGGATCCTGCAGAGGGCAAAGGTGCTAATTGAGATGGAGCACTGGAGGCCGAGTCCTGTGTTTGCCTTTAACGGCTACCTGGTGCCGCTGCTCTCTAAGGTCTGCACGTACTGCCGAGACGTCGACATCCAGTACAGAGCTATATCCTTGCTACGTACCGTGCGCCGGAGAGAGGGGATCTGGGACAGCCAGGAGGTTGCCGACATTTACGAGACCATGATAGCTGCCAGGACGCAGAATATGGTCGAGTGGGAGGATTTGCCTTGGGGGAAATCGCAGCTGGCAGCAGAGTTGTCGTCGTTGAGGCTCCCTGAAAGCAGTGGATCTACTCCTGGGTCAAGTTCTGGCAAGTCTTTTTGAAAGGGATCCAAAGGGAGTTTTAGGGAGCGAAAACTGGATAGGTTTGAATACATTATGTTCGGAAGCTTTTGAGAGACAGGGCTTGGGCTGCTGTCTTATCTTTATTCCTTGTCGATAGTTCCGCATCGCGATGCGAATGGCCTATTTAGAGCTGTTTCGCATCATTTATTCCTTTCGGGGAATAGACACGAGCTCGGTAGCATGGGTTCCGCTGCAATGCTGGTGCATAGATGCCGTCAGCAAGTAGCTTGGCTTAACCTAGTGAGATCCTTGGCAGCGCGGTCAGCTTGTCAACTGGACCGAGACTAATACTCGATGTGATTTGCGAAGACTGAGTGTCTATAAGTCCTCTTTATAGTCTCTGACTGGATACGAGTTAGATCGCGATAACCTTCAGACATAATTCATGTTTGAGGGTTGTCGCGACCCATAAGTAGCATGCTGAGACGTTTCTATTACAACTAGGAACTGCCATCGGAACTCTCGGATTCAAGTTGCCCGTCTCTGTGACCCTCTGATGCAGGTGTAGTTTCCTTCTTGTCTGGTTGAATCTCTGGATGTATGAGGGCTTTCCGTCGTGAAATTGGCCAATTTCCAGTCACTCTCCAGCCTGAGAGTATATTTTTCTTCGCCATGCCCACTTCCCTGGCTTTGGCATAAGCCTTGATGAAGTTGACCTTATCCACCGGTGCAGAATCGGTCAGGCTTGCCAGCTTTTGCAGTTCTTTGCGGTATGCAGCCTTGGAGGCATTAAAAACGCCATTATCCAGCGGCTGAAGGCCATGAGAGCAATGAGCGGGCAAGTAACAACAATATACATTGTTCAAAAATCAGGCAGCCATCCACTCATCCTGGATTTCGAGTCAGCGACGTGGACGATTCAGGCAGCCAGATACTCACAGATACATGGCTTCTGTGGCCATCTAATATAATAAGCCTCGCATGAGACTCATCTTCTGGTCGGGTTTGAGGCAGATAGACTTCTTTGAGCCACTCGACTGCAATATGGTTGTCCGTCCAGCCGTTTTCAGAAGTGATATAATACTAGTCGGCTATCTTCTTGAACTCATTGATAAACCACTGCTGCTGAAGTTCTCTGCCTTTGAAAATAATCCCTGGTTTCAGAAGACGGCCATCTGCAGTCACGGCTTCAATAAAGCTAGTCCAAGCGCGGGACTATGGGCCTTTCAGGAAGGCCTTCCTCCTGGGATCGCTACTGCCGATAACTAAGGAATCCAAGCCTAGTATTTTAGTGGATTAGTGAGTTTTGTAGCAAAAATAATCAGTACTCACCAAATCCAGCCATGATACCGCCCTCGTCAACATTAACTGTGTTCTCCGGCTTGATCCAGCCATATTCGCTCTCCCGGATATCAAACTACCAATTGATAGCCATTGGGGTAAAAGAATTGAACCTCGATGCCTCTTGACGTTTCCCTATCTTGGTCTTGATGGCCGGATGGCGTTTTACGAACCTTGCTACCCAGTGTACGCCGATAGGCCTTTCCCGGCCTTCCTGTCTCAAGAGGGCAGCGACGGTGGCGCGAACTTGACTGTGAGAGGGAGCATAGCCCAAGGCCTCTTGTCGAAGTACCTAGGTGACTAATCTGGACTCCTGAGACTTGGATAACAGCTGGGAAGGCTGGGTGACCTCGGACTTTGACGGTAGGCCTCTTAATCGGTCTCCGTGGGTCGATCGAGGGATCACGTGCTTCTGGGCGGATTCGTTCTGGGAGAGGCCGTTATCTGTGACATCTAGTATGGCTTCAACAACTTCATCCTCTGTATAAGACACTCGAGGCATTTTCAAGGCGATTATGGAAGGCTAATGTAGAGAAACATCCGAAGGAGTGTCGGGGAGGCTGGGTGGCGAAGGCGGCGTTTTGAGAAATTTTACATTAGTGCCATGCGACCATACCGCATACGTGATCAAAAAATCAATGTGATAATATCAAACGGCATGAAATTCTCAATACAACAGGCATTGTATCATGCCAATAACTTCAATCTTGGCCAAACACCGTGTAAGTGAAATTGAGCATTTTCTATGGGAATTTTTTTTTTTTTTTTTGCTTGCCGGTAGGTGGGTACTGCATGGTACTACAGCCGTCTGACTAGCGCCGCTTATGGTCTCGAGTGCCTTCCCCTAAGGCCAGGAGCTGGCGATCTGATTACGAAGAGAAGCTAGTGGAGATCTGGGAGACGTATAAGGAACGCGACATTAACTGTGAGGTCCTCAGCATGGCTGATGAGGCGTCAATGGATTACATCGAGGGAAGGCTTGCTAGGAGCGTAGCCGGTTCGACATTAACCCAAACTTCTGCGGCGTCCAACCCTCGCAAGACCACCCGTAAGACGAAACAGACAGCCGCGGTAGCAATGACTGACGACGAATATGCGCGGTACTGTGCGGAGGATATTGTCCACAGTCACCACTACAGGAGCAGACCAATTGGCTGGTGGAAAGTCAACGCCAATCGGTACCCGCGACTGTCTCTGATGGCTGTTGATATGCTCACCATCCCATCGTCGTCTGCAGAGAGCGAGAGGACGTTTAGTAGCGCAGGACGTATGATGGCACCGTTGAGAAGCCGGTTGAGGAGGGAGACAGTGGCGATGGCTCAGTGCATTCGATCATGGAGTAAAGCTGGGATCTACAAGCCTTCACTGCCGCTGCTTAGCCTCAGGGATAGCCAATGGGTTGATGTACTTGCGTCGCTGAAGGACATGAGCGACTTGTAATCTGCCTAGTAGCTTTTTTCAATTACCTAATTGCCTCTGTTCTGCCGCGTCTCTCCCGAAGTCACACGATGCCTGACATTTTCTACCGTCGCGGGATTTGTTATGTGTTCGGTCGAATTCGAATCGAATTCGATCGAGTCTTGGCATTCGCTAGTTATCGAATCTATGGGAGACGCACTCGATTCAATTCGAATCTGCGGGAGTCGCATTCGATAGATGGTTGTTGTGTCGCGCAGGGATGCTGAGTGCACTTGACAAAAGGTAGTTCTTGTTGTAGTGATTGTAATTATTCTTGGTTAAGTTTTCATTATCTCAATGAGAGGCCCTTTGGGGCCTTATATCTTTGAATGATCCCATCTAGGACTTTGAACCTTACCCAGGGGGCTGACTAATAATAGGCCGCCCCTCTGTTCATCACAGAGGGGGCATCACAACCTGTAACTGCGTCACTGTTGTAACCGCCTTGCGCACCGTATTTGCCTCATTTCTCCACCAAATAAAGTCCAATCCCAATAAAAATATAATCAATAGATAGCGCTTTATCTGATCAATTGATTCTGACAATTTGAACCTTCTTGAAGCTATTCCCACATTGTTGTGTGTAAGTGAGTGTAATGCCTAGTCTCGGGCCCGCGACGGCGGCACGGGAATTGTCATCCCGGCCACCACAATGCACGCCTCGACCCTCTCGTCATCCGAGTAGTTATTAGGCACGCGATCATAGCCGAATCCGCCCCAATCTTCTCGGTGTGATAGATCCTCTTCTTGATCGCTATTTTCAGGCGAATAATCCCCTCTTCCGGCCGCCAAAGCGGCTTGTGTGAATCCCTCGATCTGTGTGTTCATGATGACCTCAATATCGTCACAATCCTCCTCCTCGTTGCCGGCCAAAAGCGGCGTCAAGTCTCCCGATGATACCGAGAGCACATCTTCAGGTATGTTATCTAGCTGACCTCGCAAGGCTGCAGCCTTGTCAAGGTCGGCCAAATAGTCGGCGGCCTCGGGAATAGCTTCAAGAACGTGCCGGCCCCAAATTCGATGCTGGAAGTCCCGTTTTTCCTCGTCAGCTTCAATCCAAAGGCGCCGACGGTTCTCTAAGATCTCCTTTTCCGTCTCAGATATTATTCTCTGGCGGTTGGCCGCTTGTGAAGCCATCGCGGCCGCTTCTGCGGCCGCCTTTTCCCGCTTTGCTTTCACGGCCGCGCCGCCACGGAGGCGCGGCCGGCCATCGTCACGAAGGTTCTGGAGGACATTATTCTGCTGCCGAGTCAGTCTCTTTGACTCTAGTCTTTGCTCCTCTCGGTCTCGTGCTTCAACCATACGCTTTAACTCTCCTACAGTAAAAGCTCCATCTTTTACGCCCTTAATTTGGCGTCGACTTCGTGTGCGGCGTCCCTCGAGTCGTATATGTTCCTTCTGTAAAGTGAGGGTATTCTCATGTGACTTTTGCGTCACAATGGCGAGATCAACACACGCTTCAGCGTGCCGGATAACCTTCCTCGTTGGTGTATCAAGGAGGGATATAGACCTTTGGACAGAGCGATCAGAGAGTTGCTTTTTGACTCTCCTCGGGGTCACCTTATCCCTATTTAATTTGACTGGGAATAGCGGCTTTTCTCGCTCTTCAGCGTGCCGGCGGAGCGGACCTAGGATAACTTCTGGGTTAATAGGGAAGATACCTGACTTCTCAAACCCAACGTATATATGACAGGCCTTAAAGGCGGCTACATACATACGATTCCACTGGTTAAGAAAGTCAAATCGAGAGATCTGCATACCGCCGGCCATCATGAAGTCTCTAAGAGCGCATTTCTGTTCATTTTTAAGGTGTTGATAGACACCAACGTCAAGAGGTTGCAGACGATGACTCAGGTGACTTGGCAGGCGGTACGGGATAATATCAAACATCCCACAATACCATAGAAATTCAGGATCCTCATGAGCGGAAAAGGAGTCCATCAGCAAGAGCCGGTATGAGGTCGGAGCCTTCTTGACTTGGTAACGAGGTTTGAACGCATATTCCTCGTCAAACTGGGACTTTGTGATAGTCGTTGGGTAGCCAAACCACTCCTCAATAGAGGATCCGGCGAAGGTCTCGCTGGCGGCAAAGGAACAGCGGTTAAAGTGTTGCAGCCACTGGACAGCTCGATGAGAGTTATTAAAACCCGTATCAGTGAATGTGAGGACAACCCGGTCGTCAATATCAGCCCGCGTATATTCCTCTAATAACGTCTTCGCCGTGAGTATCAGGAACGAAGGAATTGACCTCCCAGCTGCACTGACGGCATCAACAGACGTCAAAGACTCCTTATTCCCGGGCTGAAAGACAGTCGTCCGTGTGTTTCGTTTCATCCGGGTAGAAAAGAGCTTAAGGCTACCATTTACCCACCCAATTTGTAAGGGGGTCTCGTCAAAGTTCCAAAGATTGCACTTTTGGATACCAAGGGTGCTCATCAGGGCGTCGAATTCCTCGAACCAATTGTCGATGTGTTGTATATCGGTCTCGGCGGCGGCACGGGTGACTTCTTGGACTTTTGGGGACTTATATTGAAGCTCTGGATGACGCTTTTTAAACCTCCGTACCCACGATACTGATACAGGAAGCTGTGGGCTGTTAAATCGGTGCCCCCGAAGGAAACTGGCGTAGTTACGGATGGAGGTTTCTGACACAGCAAAAGCGCTCCTCTCAACTGAGCGGATAAAGGTCACCAAAGCCCGTTCTTCCGGCCCAGTTAGCGCTGACGGTGTCCCTCCTTTGGAATCAGAAGGCAGCGGTTTCCCAGCTTTCAATAGATATATATATTTCTTAGTCAGGGCGGCCTTTGCGTGGTGGAGCGCGGCGGTGTCACTGATGCTGTATTTGCCTGGTGAGGGGTTCGCCCGAGTTGTCGGTGGCGTGGATGCCCCGGATAGATACGCATGCGCCGCACGCGCCGCAGCGGCGCTTTCTTTGCTTGAAAATCGAGGCATAGTTAATTTCAATTAAAAATAAGGTCTGCCTTTAATTTGAAGCTATTCGGACTTCAATTCGTGGACAAATGAGGCAAATACGGTGCGCAAGGCGGTTACAGCAGTGACGCAGTTACAGGTTGTGATGCCCCCTCTGTGATGAACAGAGGGGTTGCGTAACTCGCTTACCTAATCCCCTGGGTAATCGTAGGACTTCAAACTTTAATCTTGATCCTGAAGCTTAGGGGGAACTCTCAGTTCTTCCAACACTAGACCGGTCTTGACAGCTCTCTCCGCAAGCTGAATACCCCTGGAGCTGAGTCCAGAACCGCCCAGCCCTAGCGTTCCGCTCAACAAACTTGGGATCCGGTGGGAAGGGGACGGCCCGAAAAATCTATCGTTTATACCCTGAACTTAACTACGCCGAGGATACGGTTGAAACCAAATACGCCTTGGTACAAGCTGCGATAGAAGCTTGGGATGAGATCGAGGATCGGGTCTTAAAGAACCTCTTAGATATAATGCCTAACCGGGTTGCCGCCGTTATCAAGGCTAATGGCTGGCATCCGAAGTATTAGATGTGTTCAATTGATGATATGAAAAGTTGAAATTACAACCTTAAAGCGGCCATGGTACCTCAGCTAATTTGGATTAGGTCAGATGGGTCGGTACGGTTGAAAAGCTTCATATTTCTTGCACCCCACTGTATGCCCTGTTGTCCCTGTACGAAGGTATGGGGGCCTCCTACTTTGTATATGGCGCAGCGGCATTGTTTCTGATAGGCGGTCCCTCCCGTCGTGTGAGTTCCCGGGATGACGTATTTGCCTGAGATGGGGCCATAGAAGACTGGCCCTTGCGCGGCTTTGGCTGCTCCGTCCTGTTTTCATGCCGCCATCACCATCGCGGGCCCGCAAGCGTCCCATGGTGGATCGAACAACTTCCACTTCTATGGACCCCGTGCACCAGTCGGCCCAGCTGAGCGAAATCCACCTAAACCCCGCAAGCCGTTCTCAACAGTGCCCTTCCCACCTGATCCCGACTTTGTCGACCGTCCCGATATCCTGAAATGGATGCATGAGAAATGTGCCAGACCTGCTGCTCGCATCGCGCTCGTCGGCCTTGGCGGCATAGGGTAAGTCCAAATACGGCACAACTGCCACCCTCGACTCACGATCAAAGAAAATCGCAGCTTGCCGTTCAATATGCGCATCAAATCAGGCAGCGCTCGCCCAACACATGGGTCTTCTGGGTGCATGCTAGCACCCGAGGGCGATTTGAGGAGACCTATGAGTCTATCGCGGACAGGCTCGAACTACCCAGACGGAACGATCCCGATATTAATGTCTTTCGG
Source organism: Fusarium solani (assembly GCF_023522795.1). Classification (NCBI taxonomy): domain Eukaryota; kingdom Fungi; phylum Ascomycota; class Sordariomycetes; order Hypocreales; family Nectriaceae; genus Fusarium; species Fusarium solani. The sequence continues at coordinate 1,461,350 of NW_027072141.1, forward strand.
CTGGTAAGCGAGTGGCTCCGCGTCGAGGAGAACGGGCCATAGGAGATGATCGTCGATAACGCTGATGATGCCGATGTCTTCTTCTCGATTGCACAGGGACGACTTGCCTCGTTCTTGACGCAGAGTTGTAACGGATCCATCGTCGTTACATCGCGAAGCATGGATGTGGCGGAAAGATTGGCGGGTGGTCGGAGCAACCTCTTTGTGATACCGGCAATGGAAAGGGATGCGGCATGCCAACTACTGCGAGGAAAACTCGGACTTAACCGTGACAATGGAATCGCAGCTGACTTAGTACGTGTTCTCGACTATATGCCTCTTGCGATTACACAGGCGGCCGCCTTCATCAACCGCCGGGCACCGCGGATGTCAATATCCAAATACCCGGACGAGTTCCGGAGGAGCGACACGAAGAGGGTGAGGCTCCTTAACAGAGATGCAGGAGATCTCCGTCGGGACGATTCCGCCTCCAATTCGATCGTGACCACGTGGCAGATCACTTTCGAGCAGATCCGTCGCGAGAGGCCATCGGCTGCCAACCTACTCTCCTTCATGAGCTGCTTTAGTCCGCAAGGAATTCCCGAGTCTGTGCTCCGAGCTTACATACGAGACCAGCTGGAATACGGCGAAGATGATTTTGAGGAGGACCTCGAGGTCCTACGCGGATGCTCAATGGTGGCGGTAATCACCGATAGCGACGTATTCCAGATGCATGCATTGGTGCAGTTTTGCACACGGCTGTAGCTGTCGTCTGACAAGTGGGTCGGATCATCCTACTACGAGAGCCTGTATGGCACACCGCGATTCTTTGAGGGAAGGCATGGCAAATAAAGATGCGCAAAAACAGTAAATCTAGAACTATGCTGGTATCTATCAAGAATGATCGGCGCTTGTATTTAATACTTCTAGACCGATAATAGAAGCTGGGGTGAAGTGCCAGGTGATGTCCCAGTGAAGCCTGGCCAGGGTCTCACCACTGTGAAGAGCACTACGATAATATTCCCGTCTTTATTTAGGAACGTTGGCGCTGCCTCATCCCTCGAGTCTGTCTTATGACGTTGAATTCGCCGACCACACTGAATTGATCAGTGTGGTATCCAAGGGTGGCATCTTATACTATATGGGCAATCAGCGTCGGCAAGATGACAGGCACAATACCACACCTGATTCGTAACTGTTTACAACTTAACCACTGGTACGGTACGGCTGCAATCCGAGTTGGTCGATGCTTACTCCTAAGCGTGCGGATCCCAGAATTACCCGAAGAACATCAACAAGAAGCGCTTGCTGCATGACTTTTACCCGCCCAGCAGCAGCAGCACAAGTCTCCCCACATTGAAGCAGGTACCCAGGGGTCTGTGATGTACGTTCCTTAACAAGGCCGACCCCACTCCTGCCGGAGAGGGGGTAGCAAAACCCGTAATTTCGTCGAAACTGTAAATATTTCACCCCACTAAAAATGGGGGCATTTTAGGTGGGCTGACAGAAATAATAGGACATTTCAATTTTCAGATTTTAGGCCCACTTTTATCCCTCTACCTTTTTCAGTGAGATTTACGGGTTCCGACGAATTTACGGGTTTTGCTACCCCCTCTCCGGCAGGAGAGGGGCAGCCTTGTGCAATATCTCGTGCCCCGGGTAGTACCAGAGACTTCAAAGTCTGAAAAGGCTACTGTTCGGCGGACACCGAAAAACTGCATGCATCTAACTTCACAATAAGGCCAGCAGTAATCCAGCTAACATCATTCTCGGCCTCCTCTTTCCGACGGGATGAATGAATATGTTAATTGTGTCGAAGATACCCCGCCGCCCGCCGTGGATACTTCCAATGTGCATTGCGGACGCGGTCCGATCCCATTTCCGATCCTCCTCGCTTTGACATCCTTTGCAAAACTTCCAGAGTGCAAGCCGAGACCTCCCCATGGGCTTAGCCCGTGACAGCCGATAGCTCACACAATGAGCTATCGTGAGCTTCACCACAGACACATAGTATATAAGTACATTCATTTTGAACATTGGATAGTACCTAAGCTGCCTCAGCTTTCAACATGATTTACCATTAGACTCCTTACTCTATACAGTGAATTTGGTTACACCTTGGAACCTTCGGTCCCAAGCACATTACCAAACGTAACACCCACCGCAACGCTCAGGATAAACGCCAGTAGTCCATCTGCTAACATAGACCCAGTCTTGACCATATTTATCCCTTAGGAATCAGCCTAGCCCTTATAATATCCACAGACCAACAACTCGATTCAACGGCGGCGCTTTCTTATGGACAGAAACATTCCAAGGAATACCAATAGAGCCAATCGTCCCTGGGCACGAAATCGATGGATGCGTAAACACTCGAAACCAAGATGCAGGTTTGCCCGGACTTAAATGCGATAGCAGCACATCCTTGCTTGTTGGTGCATGTGGCGAGGCATGTCTGGAGACTCGACGGATCGCCCGAACCGATTATCGCATCGCCGGGGAACGAACCTGGATTTGCGTACCCCTGGAAGCCACATGGCACTCCTTGCGGCAGTTCGGAAACAGGCGTGCATATCGAGGAGGTAGTGGTTGCGGCAGTAGATGTAGTAGTCGTCGAGGTCGACAGGGACGTACCCGGCTTGCAGCGACTGGCGCTTGTCCGTGTAAAGGCCAGAGCGGCAAAAAGGACAGCTAAGGTGTTGCTTAAGATCATTGCAGGCTGGACTTATTGGGAATGGGATATGTTGATATAGGGAAAGAGTATAGATTTTATAGTCGAGATCTTTATTTTCTTGAGGGAGGAGCCCTTTAATATGTCCGGGCTCGCTATGCGCGGGTTGGTAACGACATTTAAGCTTCAACGCTACTCAGCCGGTAAGTGCCCAGCGACTTCCAGATAGAGCCATTCTTTGCTCTAAGATGAATCGCTAAACCCAGACCGAGTGTGCTAGATCTAGGTGCAGAGTAGCGTGTAATAGTTTTCAGCTTTAGACACTAGCCGCTCATGGATAATTACGGATATGGCAAGTGTAATTAAAAAGCTCAGATCTAAATGCAGAGTGGCGTGTAATAGTTTTCAGCCGCTCATGGATAATTACTCTGTACTCCGTACCGATATGGCAAATGTAATTAAAGAGCTCGGACCTAAATGCAGAGTGGCGTGTAATAGTTTTCAGCTTTAGACACTAGCCGCTTATGGATAATCAACATGGAATGAGAGCAGACCCTGGCTAGTGGTCGAATTGGAATAGGGGCTTGCATATCGCTATAACGAGTATGTACTAGGCTGTTTATAAGCGTTAATACTACCTCTTAGAGGGAGGATAGAGTGTAGCCAGAAGAGATTGAATTGAAGCTTATGGAGGGCGCTTTCAAAAGTTATGTCCTGCCAGAGCCTAGAACTTTGTATGCGTTAGCAGGAAACCGCTGTTTACAAGGGCCGGCAAGCAAATGTAAACAGTGGTTAGGGAGGAAAAAGCGGGAAATCTGGGAACAGCTGGTCAGCGGCATTGAAGTTGGCGAAGTGGGGCACCGCGGATCAGTACAGATCCGAGGGGCTTCGGCTGTTCGCCTGACCCCGCTATCCGGGCATAACGTCGCTCACCGCCTTTCCACGCCCCCCCTCCCACGCGTTTTTTCGCGACGCGCTCTGGTACTCCTCCCTCAATCAAACCACCACAATATTACCAATTCTCATCTAATCCGTGTCAAATCTTCATTATGAGTTTATCTAAAGTCGCTCGTGAGAATGATATAGCTGAAGTCCTTCGCAGGAACCAGAATGGCGAGAAATTACGCTCTCTTGCCACGCTATATGACTTGGATGAGGGTATGCTACGCGGTCGGAAAAAGGGCGCAAAAGACGCACGCACAGCGCAAATTGGGGCTCAAAAACTATCGCCTTTACAAGAGGCGGTCTTGGCCAATTACCTTCTCGAAGAAGAGGCTGCCGGCCGGGGCCTCTCGCGGCGTGATATCCGTGAGATTGCACAGGAGATTTTGGACCCTGAAAGTGAAGACATCACGATTGGAAAGAACTGGCCCTCACGCTTCCTTGAACGCAACCCAGACATCAAATTGAAGCCATCTACACCTATCGAGGCCGCCCGAGCGAAAGAAGCAACTCCCGAGCGAATCCGTCGCTTTTCCACTGATCTGGAGACTCAAATAGAAGAGAAGAATGTCCCGCCGGACCGCATCTACAATATGGATGAACACGGCCTCACAGAGGGGAAAACCAAGGCCGGAAAAGTGTTTGGCGATGCCTTCAGTCGCCGCTCTTTCGTCTCACAGAGCGATAATCGCACTTGGGTCTCTGTGTTGGAAGCTGCCAACGCTGTTGGGAGACGCATCAAGCCGTGTGTGGTATTTACGGGCATCAACTTCCAACAACAGTGGTTTCCGGAAAATCCTCCAGACTGGGCCTATGATTGTTCGGCCACAGGCTGGTCAAATGCTCGGATATGCGAAAAACGGTTGAAGGAGGTGTTTATACCGGAAACGAGGCCATCACGAGTCGATTCCTGGAGGATTTTGGTCCTCGATGGGTTCGATGGCCATATATCTCCTCGATTTCGATTCCGGGCTGCATTTCATCGAATTCAGCTCGTCTACTTAAACCCCCCCCCAATTCATCTCATATCACGCAGCCGCTTGACGTGAGTGCAGACCTGCGTATTTGGATATGATATATCGATATCAACTGTGCTATCTGGATATATCGATATTGATATATATCGATATCGATATAACTCTCTGCTTCTTAAATGGATATCCAGATTGATATCCACCTAAATACCGCTCTCTGATTGGCTGAAAAGATCTTATCAATTGATCAGATGATGAAAAGGCTTCTGTCGCACATCACCACTAGGTTCGTGCGACTGGATATGAAACACGGGGCGTACCTTGGGGTCGCGTATCCGGTTTCACATCTGGCCTGTCGCATAATCCTAATATGAGCTCAAATAGCTGTTCCCGAACACATGGCTGTTCGATTTCTTTTGTTCTTTAGATAACTCTCATCAATTGACTGGTGCCATCAATGATTCCTGTGGAGCCAATTGTCTGACAACTTCTCTCAATTTCAACATCAGCACCACCATCTCAGTACTCGTTCAAACGGCTCTAGGTATTCTAGCACAATTAGCTTATCCAGGTGATTTATCGACCATGGCATCATCTCAGACCACCGCCGCCTCTACGCCCTCGATTTCGGACCAGCCCATTACTGGGACGTCTCTGGACTTTTTCCTCTTCTTCAAAGCAACGTATCCTGATGAGGACACCCAGAACGCCACCGGCGGGTCACGTAAGCGCAAATCTAGGGGTATGGTGATGTATCGATGTCTCCATTGCCCTGCCGATAAGCCCTGGGCGAATCGGAAGCGGGACAACGCATGGCATCACGCCCGGCGGTGCCATGCCGATATTATCTCTTCCCTCGATCGCACGCTCATTGGGGGCAGTTCTGATGTTCTAGATGATGAAAGGGAAGCCAAACGTCCTCGGATTGATGCTTTCTTTCCCTCTCGTTACTCGGATGTCTCTCTCCGCCGTATGTTCGACCGCGATCGGTATTTAGATGCAATAATCAGCCTAATCACACGCCGCCGGCTTGCCTTCTCAGCAATTACCTGGGATGAGATGCAAGAGATTATGCTAGCAGCTAATCCTGCTATAGAGGACCTTTTAGTGACCAACCGAAGTGCTCTAATGCGACTAATTGATGCCACATATGAGTTATATTCTTCTCACTTCTCAGCTCATGGCAACTCTTGAAGCTTCCATCTCAAAGATCCATATCCTCTCTGATCTCTGGACATCGCCCCATCGCCATGGGATACTCGCCATCTCTGCGCGATGGGTTGATCAGGATTATCAGCCACGAAGGGCACTGCTAGCGATGCCAGAATGTCGCTATAGCCATAGTGGTGAAACCCAGGCATCTCTAATTATCGATACACTGGCAAAGTACGGCATTGCTTCTAAAGTGGGCTACCATGTAGGGGATAATGCCACTTCAAATGATACCTGCTTGTCTTATCTCTCACGGCGGTTACGAGAAGACTATGGGGTACGATAACCCTTCCCTTATCTCTGGATTAGGATTAATTGGTTGCTAGTTGACGTTTGATCCCTCTAAGCGCCGTATCCGCTGCGTCGCCCACATTATTAACCTATCCCTTCAAGCATTTCTTCTCGCGTCTTCAAAAGAGGCACTAATCGCCGCTCTTGATGCCACCGATGATACCTCAAACGATCAGTTGTTTGCACAGTTCTACGACACCTTGCACGACGCCGGACAGACAACAAGAACAGATGAGGCCCATCAGCTTCGCGAAGAGGCAATCGTATACTTGAGAACTTCACTGGATGGCAGCATATCGCGCCCCTACGGAAAGTACACAACATCGCGGTCTGGATACGTAAATCTACGCTTCATTCGGCTATATGGGACGATGAAATAAAGCTCCGACTAGGCATAGATAATGCCACACGCTGGAATTCATGGTATCGATTGTTGGATAATTTTCTGCGGTATCAATCCCGTGTAAAACAGTTCCTAATTGACCATGATAGAGAGCTTCAAGACGATATCCTGCTAGCTTCAGAGTGGGAGTTTATTGAACGGACGCATCGTTTCCTACAGCCGTTTGCCTCAGCTACGTTGTTGGCCGAAGGGGCGCGATCTACACTCTCCCAATCACTCTCGATAATGGATGTTTTATTGCGACAGTACGAGAAGTATAAGGTCGGTGGCGATGTTTTTTCTTTTATCTAATTGATCGGCTAACTAATTGTCTTATTTAGGAGCTTTATAGTTCAAAGGAAAACCATGATCCCCACATGGTACACTGCATCGATATGGGCTGGTTTGTACTTAATAAGCACTACCATACGCCACCACCGGGAATTGATCCAGGCACCGCCGGCGGTGTGATTATCCGCACGTGACCTGGGCACCGCCAGCGGTGTAATTATAATCCGTTATGTAAGCATGATAGTTACGCGGCCTTTGAAAAGGGGTAACATACTGCAAATTGGCCCACCAATTCAACGAGCAACAGCTTCTGCAGTATCAATTTAACTTGTCGCGCCTTCACCCTGCTCCAATGAACCCAATTGAGGTCCCCCGCCGCTTCCCTGATGATGCCCTTCCCCCTGAAGGCCAATACAACTCACAGGAGGAACTACGCACAGCAATCAACGCTTGGGCAGCGCCACGGGGTTATGCCTTTACGATTGCAAGATCTAGGAAGACTCCCAATGGTAGAAGAGTAGTTATCTTCAACTGTGACCGTGGACCAGGGGTCTCTCCTCCCCCCTCAGCCCCAAAGGCCCCGGGGAAACAGCATCGGCAAACTACAACACGTCGCACAGGATGCACCTTCTCTGTGATAGCAAAGGAAAGCCTGTGTCAGACTATATGGAGTCTGAGGCATCGGCCCGGGGCTAGATTTGATCAACACAATCACGAACCAAGCATCGACCCAGTAGCACATCCAACGCATCGTCATCTATCAGGCCCAGAGGTATCAACAGTCCGACAACTCTCTAGTGCCGGCATTGGGGCAAAGGAGATTAGATCCTACTTACTGATGACCTCAAAAACACTTGCTACACAAAGGGATATCTACAATTACATTGCAGAGGGCAAACGAGCGCTTGCCAAAGGTCAAAGCAACATACATGCCCTTACTGATCAGCTCGAGAGCGAGGGCTTCTGGAATCAAATTCGCCTTGACGAGAGTGGCAGAGTTACGGCGGTGTTATTTGCACATCCGAAGTCGCTGGGATACCTCAAATCATATCCCGAAGTGCTTGTATTGGACTGTACATACAAGATCAACAAGTACTGCATGCCTCTGCTCGATATAGTTGGTGTTGATGCTTGTCAACGGTCCTTCTGTATTGCATTTGCGTTCCTCGGCGGCGAGGAAGAGGATGACTACACCTGGGCTCTTGAACGGTTACGGTATATGTATGAGCTCCATGGAGCAGCCCTCCCATCTGTGATACTCACAGATCGCTGCCTTGCTTGTATGAATGCTGTTTCCTCTTGCTTCCCTCAGTCAACCTCGATGTTATGCTTGTGGCATATCAACATGGCAGTTCTGGCCCATTGTAGGCCCGCATTTGTTGGGGATAAAGGCAACCCTCAAGGGGAGGAAGCGTGGGCTGAGTTCTACAGCTCTTGGCATGAGATTGTAGCCTCGACGACTGAGGCAATCTACAACGAGAGGCTTGAGAAGTTCAAGAGGCGCTATACCCCTGACCATATCAACGAGGTGGGCTACATCATGGAGACCTGGCTAGATCTCTACAAGGAGAGGTTTGTCAAGGCGTGGGTTAACCAATACCTTCACTTTGAGCAATATGTTACGTCACGGTGCGAGGGGATTCATCGGCTTCTCAAATCCCACCTGAAAAACTCGCAATCTGACCTCTTTGAGGCCTGGAGGATCATCAAGCTTGTTCTGTCAAACCAGCTTGCCGAGCTCGAGGCGAACCAAGCCCAGCAGCACATCAACACACCTCGTATACTATCTGGGGTGTTGTATAGCAACATCCGTGGTTGGATATCACATCAAGCCCTGCGGATGGTTGAGGCTCAACGGCAACGACTGCTGGAGGAATATCCTCCATGTACAGGGCTTTTCACTAGGACTCTTGGTCTGCCCTGTGCACATATCCTTCAGCCTTTGCTAGTGCAAAATCAGCCCCTTCAACTGCATCATTTCCACTCACATTGGCATCTCCAACGCTCAGGAACCCCCCGGCTTATTCTTGAGCCTCACAAGAAGTTTGATCGTCTAGCTGCTAGTTCAACGCTGTCACCAACAAGCACACAACGTGAGCCGTGTGTATCTGAACGTGTTGAGAAAGCACTACAGCCAAAGGCAGCGCCGAAGTGTTCGAGCTGTCATCAGCTAGGCCATAACATGAGGTCTAAAGCATGCCCTTTACGTTACCAATATCTATTGGAGGCTCCTACTCAAACCACTACGACAACGCATACAACAACACATACAACTACTCGCTCTATAACTCGATCGCTATCCCCATCATCCCCATCGGGATCCTCTATAGTATCGGAGATCATAGCCTGTACAACAACACACACAACAACTCATGTGGTATCTCCTCCAGCGGCCGGACCAGCAAATGCGGTGCCTGCATTACGGGCCGATGACCCCCGTGCCATCTTCCAACGATACAAAGAAGCACGAGAGGCCTGGGTTGCTACATTTCCTCGGGGATCTCAGAAGACCAATCAACAATACCGGAAGGCTATGGGGCTACCTACACGTTATAGTAAAGAAGACTATGAGTGGTGTATTAACTACAAGCAAATGGGGAGGTATTGCAGGGGGGAATCCGGCATCAGAGACTGGACTAGGGAGGAGATGATGAGTTATCTTGATTGGGATAAAGCTGAGAATGAGCGGGTTGAACAGAATGTAGGGAAAGAGATGGCAGAGCAGCCTTTCTCAGGGCGGCGAGGAATGCAGGATATCTGGGATGCTGCCGGGAGAGATGTTATACTACAGGGTGAAGGGGCTTAGTTTTTGAGTGTTGTTTGGGGTGAAGTTAGCCATTTTGATGGTATTTTTCAATGCGTTGATACAAGAACGAAGAGCTTTCTACAAGAGAGAGGCCTCTGCTTTATATACTACGATGTGTAAAGTGATTCACTTGCATCGTGATAGCTGTGGTGTTCGGATGATGCGAGTGTACGCATTGTGTAATCTCCACGGCCCTGAGCGGGCTTGTATGTTGTAAATAGACTATGTACTCTATATTGAATAGCTGCATATATAGCGATTTGCTGTATCTCTTCAATTATGTAAATAGATGCCCTGTCTTTAGATGGGAGAGGGACATCGCAACTGGGGCCCCATAGGGACACGCCTAGGCGCGCCTCCACTCGCGAACGCGTAGGCGTGCAGATTATGTCAGCCCTCAATTTGGCTTAAACCCCACAGTCGCAGTTTCAGGGGCTCCGTCTGTTGCTGCCACTGCTGAACACAACTACAGTCTCCAGGAGCGGGCTTCCGCTATGGCCCAAGCAACATTTCCTGATGATGTGCTCCCGCCGGAGGGTACATACGATTCACGAGAGGCTCTACTCGCAGCTATCAACGAATGGGCAGCACCCAGAGGATACGCATTCATAACTGGGAGGTCTTCGCGATCAACTAGTGGAAGGCAGATTGTTACATACGCATGTGATCGGTGGTGTCGTCTACCTAGCGCCTTAAAAGATCGCTAGCGCAAGACTACTACACGAGGAACCAATTGTCGGTTCTCAATCATTGCGAAGGAATCCCTGGATAAGGCGACCTGGTCTTTAAGGCATCGTCCAGACAGCCGATTTTCCTTACACAACCACGAGCCAAGCTGGCACAAATCGGCTCATCCAGTCCATCGGCAGCTCTCTGATGCGGACAAGTCAACAATCAGCCGCCTTACGAATGCCGGGGTAGCGCCAAAGGATATCAGGACTTATATCCGTCAGAACTCGAACACCATTGCAACCCAGCAAGATATCTATAATCGTATCGCAGATAGCAAACGAGAGCTGTGTGAGGGACAGAGCACTATACACGCCTTTGCTAACCAGCTGGATAAGGAAGGGTTCTGGAACCGGATGCAGCTTGATTCAGATGACCGAATCACGGCAGTGTTATTCGCCCATCCAGAGTCATTGGCATACCTCCAGGCTTATCCAGACCTACTTTTCCTGGACTGCACATACAAGACGAACAAATATGGGATGCCACTCCTTGATATGATTGGCGTTGATGCCTGCCAGCGATCCTTCTGCATCGCCTTTGCATTCCTTAGTGGCGAGACTGAGCAGGACTACCTATGGGCCTTGGACCGGCTCAGGTCCCTGTATGAACTCTGCAATACAAGGTTTCCATCTGTTATCTTAACAGACCGCGATAAGGCTTGTATGAACGCCGCAGAGATCTGCTTTCCATCTTCAATCTCGCTGCTATGCCTATGGCACGCGAACAAGGCAGTCCTCCGCTATTGCCAGCCGACATTCGTGCGCCACCAACAAGGATCGGAGGCCTATCAGCAGGGTCTGAGCGATTGGAGTGAGTTTTTCAACCACTGGCACTCAATTATGAAGTCACCAGACGAAGAGGCCTTTGATCAGCGCGTACAAGAGCTTGAAAGGCGCTACCTACCGCAATACATTGAAGAGGTTGGCTATATCAAGGCCAATTGGCTCGATCCATACAAGGAAAAGCTGGTGAAGGCTTGGGTTGATCAGCACCCTCATTTTGGTAATGTAGTTACCTCGCGGGTTGAGGGTATCCATGGGCTCCTTAAGAGCCACCTCAAGAAATCTACGCTGGATCTCTTCGAGGCTTGGAGGGCTATGAAGCATGCGCTTCTTAATCAATTAGCCGAACTGCGATCCAACCAAGCGAGACAGCAAATGAGAATACCAATTGAGCTCTCTGGATCACTATATAGTGCCATACGTGGCTGGGTATCTCACGAAGCTTTACGCAAAGTTGAAGAACAGCGGAAGCTGCTCTTGAAAGAAAACCTGCCTAGTTGCACCGGCGCATTCTCTCGATCTCACGGCCTCCCTTGCGCCCATACTCTCAAGGCTCTACAAGAACAAGGTCAAGCCCTTCGCCTAGAGCATTTTCACACGCATTGGCACCTCAATCGCCATGGTGTTCATCAGTTACTACTAGAGCCTCGGCATCGACCTGATCGAATAGCCGCCGGTTCGACTACTGGTAGACCGCAATCAAGCACCCAGAGAGAGCCAAGTGCATTCGAGGCAGTTCAGGCAATAGTACGGCCAAAGGCACAACCCAAATGCAGCAGATGCCACCAAGTAGGTCATAGAATGACTTCAAAGGCATGCCCTCAGCGATACGAGGAACTTTTGCAGTCGTCAGCATCGTCGGCGCAGGTAGGGGCAATGCCAGCGGCGTTGCCGTCGGCATTATCAGGGCAGGTACGACCAGTGCCGATGACATCTTCATCAGCACCATCTTTGCAGGCAGGGGAAGCTCTAAGACCAATGTCTTCAGGGTCATCAGGGCAGGCAAGGCCAATCAGGGATAGTGCTAGCTGCATTGTTGTTAGTATCGACGACACAGACAGTACAGTGCCGGCAGCATCATCATCAGCACCGTCGGCTCAGGCAAGGATGGTGCCGGCACCTAGGTATGATGACCCGCGGGCTATCTATCAGAGATATGTTGCTGCTCGAGATGCCTGGTACAAGGCGCAGCCTCGTGGCAGTATTAAAACCAACCAGCAATATCGGAGGGCGCTAGGTCTACCTCTGCGGTATGACAAATCAAGCTATCAGTGGTGTCTCGATTGGAAGCAGATGGGCAAGCGCTGCGATACGCCAACTGGCTCTAGAGATTGGACTAAAGAGGAGATGATGGCCTACCTAGATTGGAGCAAAGCAGAAGATGACCGGGTCGAGGCTCAGGTAGCCACGGAGATGGAACGCATGCCTTTTTCTAGTAGAAGAGGTATGTGTGATATTTGGGAGGCGGCAGCGGCAGATGGCGAGGCCCAGCAGGCTATTTATTCAGGTAGATAATCAACTATTCCTCACCGTTCGGGATCATAGGATTTTAGTACTCAGTAGTAGTAGTAGAGTTTATAGGATTTTAAGAACTACCTCAGAACTCGGAATTATAGCTGTGCGGGGTTTAAGCCAAATTGAGGGCTGACATAATCTGCACGCCTACGCGTTCGCGAGTGGAGGCGCGCCTAGGCGTGTCCCTATGGGGCCCCATCGCAACTATCATGCTTACATAACGGATTATAATTACACCGCTGGCGGTGCCCAGGTCACGTGCGGATAATCACACCGCCGGCGGTGCCTGGATCAATTCCCGCCACCACCCTTTCGCCAACCCCACCCTTTCGCCAGGCAAAAAAAAAATTCCCCCACCAAAACTCAACACTTTCGTTTATACACAGCTTGACCAAAATAAAAGTTATTTGTAAATGGTTGCTAGGTTTAAACTTAAAATTGATGTGTTTATTGATTTTTAGGCCTTTTTACCAGCCTCCCCGACCGTGTGGTGCGCTGCGGTGGTACGATTTCCTCTCCGACTTCAATTACCGAAGCAGCTTCCGATTCCGACTCTGACTCCCCCGAGGAGCTACAATTCGCCACTGCATCCTTCTTTTCGCTTCCTTTTTCCGGAATCGCTTCTCCAGATGCTAGAGCCTCGCTCAGAGTCATGAACCGCTTATTGGGATTCGGAAGAGCCTTCCTCTTCCTCCCTCTCTTCAGACGGGCCAGTTCCTCCTCCAGGCCAGCAATCCTCACGGTATGCGCCATCAACGTCTGTTGTTGAGCCTCAAAGCCTTTGGCTATCACGTTGTATCGTTTCCGTGTCTTGGGTGTTTTGTTTAGCCCAAGATCGCGAATTTGGCGGCTAGTTTTTGGTGTATCATCCGAGCCAAAATACGGCGCCCGCTCCGGAGTCCTCCTTGGGCTGTCATTTGGCCTATCTTCTTGGATTTCTGGGTGCCGCAGGGCTTTAGATCGTGAAATCGGCCAATTTCCAGTAACCCTCCAACCGGAGAGTATATTCCTCTTCGTCATTCCCACTTGACGAGCCTTGGCGTAGGCTCGGATGAAATTGACCTTATCTATCGGAGCAGAATCGGTCAGGGAAGCGAACTTTTCCAACTCTCGACGATATGCGGCCTTGGAGGCGTTGAATACCCCGTTATCTAATGGCTGGAGTCCGTGGGAGCAGTGTGCTGGCAGATAACAACAATAAACGTTGTTCAAAAAGCACGTGGCCATCCATTCATTCTTCTCTCGGTTAGCAGTCATTTTTCACGGAACGGGCAAAGTACATGCCGTTGCATGGCTCCCGTGGCCATCCAGAATGATCAACCTGGCATCAGACTCGTCGGCGGGCTTTGTCTGGGGCAAATAGACCCGGTCAAGCCATTCAATGCCAATGTGGTTGTCGGTCCACCCGTTGGGCGAAGTTATGTAGTGCCAATCTGCTATCTTCTTGAATTCCTCCAGAAACCACTGTTTCTGGAGTTCTTTCCCCTTGAAGATTATGCCAGGAGTCAAGGCGCGGCCGTCAGCAGTGATGGCTTCGATAAACGAGGTCCAATTTCGAGTTTGTGATCCCTTGAGAAGAGCCTTTCGCTTCGGGTCCGCGCTTCCGACCACCAGACTATCCAGCCCTAACGAAGGGAGTCTAGTTAGTTAAATTTGAAAACTATAGAGAAAATAGAAATGGGGGCTTGCCAAAACCAGCCATGATACCTCCTTCGTCGACGTTAACGGTGTTCTCAGGCTTGATCCAGCCGTACTGGCCCTCCCTGATATCGAAGTACCAATGAACCGCCCTCGGCGTAAAGGAGTCAAATCTATTGGCTTCTTGGCGTCTGCCCATCTTGGTCCTAAGGTCTGGACGGCGCTCGATGAATCTGGCTACCCAGTTGCGTCCTAATTCCGGTTGGTCGCCCTGTTGTCGTAGGAGGCCCATGACGCAAGCGCGAATCTGATTGTGGGACGGAGCATAACCTAGAGACTCCTGACGAAGAATCCAGAAAGCCAATCTATCTTCTTGACTCTTGGATAACCGTTGGCCAGGCTGAATCTGCTCTTTTACCGCCGCCTGGCCGTTAAATCTGTCGATTAGAGTCCTTCGAGGCACGCCCCGTCTCTGGGCCGCTTGAGAGGGCGAACAGCCATTATCGGTGATATCCAGTATAGCCTCAGCCATATCGTCTTCCGTATATTTCCAACGAGGCCGCGATGAAGGCATTTTGACCGTGTTGTGAGAGACCAGCAGCAGAAATGTTGGAGAGGAGTGGTGAGGAAATTGGGGATCGAACTGGTGAATTTTCCTTGCAACGACCCACATACATCACGTGCCCCACTCAACTGCATGAGACCTAAACCATAAATTGCAATCAATTCTATATTTGACAGAAGCAACCGCTTGTAAATGGCCGTTTTTCTGCCCAAGCTGTGTATAAATGAAAGTGTTGAGTTTTGGTGGGGGGATTTTTTTTTTGCCTGGCGAAAGGGTGGGGTTGGCGAAAGGGTGGTGGCGTATGGTACACCTTATCAGACCAGACACCTGTGTATGCCGCCGCACTCCTTCTCGATCCCTCGAAACGAAGAAAATACATTGAGCGGAATTGGCAAGAATCCTGGCACGCGCCTGCTATTGCCGCCGCCCAGCAAATTTGGCTAGATGAATATAATGCCGCGCCAATCCCAGAATCCTTGCGGGTACCTCTAGATGTGTCCTCTTCATCTGGGAGGCAGCACAACGAGCTGGATGAGTTGTTGAGCGATATTGCTGTTACTGGCCCTATCTTAGACGACGCCGATGACTTCGAAACCTTTATTGATGCACCACCGACCCGGATAACTGGCTCTCCTCTCCAGTGGTGGCTACATCGAGATCAAAGGAAAGCATATCCGCGGTTATCCCGCATGGCAATTGATATCCTCTCAATCCCTCCTGAATCATCTGATGTTGAGTCTCACTTCTCATCGGCGCGGCGTACGCTATCATGGGATAGAGAGAGCATGACCTGCGAGAACCTGGCGAAGGTTGAGTGTGTGGGCAACTGGATGCGCGAGGGTATCATTGTACCCAAGTCTCACGGTGGCAGGGGCGTTATTTCCAGCGTTGCTGTTGAATTTAGCGTTGAAACAGAGGCAGAGGACTTTCTAGATTAGGGTACTTTCTTGTTCTTTCTTCTAGCCTACAAGAATTATATGTGGTTTATCTGGATATCAACCTTGCTAAAGTGGCTATGTGGCTGTATGGATATCTACCTGGATATATCGATATCCAGATAATTTCTCCCACTTATCTGGATATCGATATAATGGCCAGAATTTCGGTGGATATCGATATACGCAGGTCTGAAATGATCTCCGTGACCGTGGGTGACGTAGATATAGGATAGTGCACGGCCAGGGGCAACCTTCTCGATCCACGCAATGAGCTCTTGTGTCTGCTGGGTCGTGATAGGCGTGTCGACAAGGACTGCTTCTTGCTCTGAATATATTAAAGTGCAAGAAATTGGAGACCAGACTCCGGCTTCGTAGGCTGGATCTGGACTTTCGAACGGGATGGGGGGTGCAACGTAGACTGCAAATCTGGGGGAAGACATTGCGGAGGGCACGGTAGCGAGAAGGATGAGAGGGATTCTTTGTGGCAGAGATATTTAGAAAAGCAAAAGTATCTTTGAGGAGTTAATAGAGGCAGTTATATATCAAGCATGGAGCCTACGACTGTCCTTGATCTAACATGTTGCTTTCCGAGGCAAACTGGAGATGTAGCGGGGCAAGGTCCAAATTGCGGATAGATCACTAATACGCCCCGACGACAGGTGTCCATCGGCCTGGCCCCTTCCAGGCGAAAAATCATAGCCCTCACATTTCGGTAAAGATGGGTGAGTTTCTGATTCGGAGATGATATGTAATCATCCCCGCGTTATAACGCCGAAGACCGAAGCGTGGAGTGCCCCGCCCCGTGACACACTGTTGAGAACGTCAAGGAACCAAATGCCGTTCGGTTTGAAACATCGGCAGTATAGTAATCAACTCTTCCGAGGCCCCCTATTCATGCGCCTTTCCGAGATCCGAGGCAAAGTCATCAATTTTTCTACAGCAATATTGTTCCTCCCACTTTCACTGAAAGTGCTCGTTTCGCGTTGTCATTGGCTCAGGACCCCTGCAATTCCCCGCAATCCTCTTTCACCTGAAAGAGGGCTCTCAATCTTGTCGAGAGAACAGGGGTACCGTGCTGTTTAACAGGGATAGCGTTCGCTTTACCACCGATACGTACTAGTCCTGGAAATTTACAAGGGTGCCGTTCGTCCAAGACGCGACCTTATTGGCTGAATCCTCCCGAACACAGTGAAATCCGACACCCTAGACCCATCATTGATCCGGCTAGTTTACGCCCAGCAATTCGGAGATGCATTTGCGTCTCCTCCCTCCTTCTATCTTCCTTTCCCTTCTGTTTCTTTGTTTCTTTTCTTTATTCTCACGGGCTCGGCCGCCTCGTGCGGTCACGCCGACGCCCTCTTCCCAGTCTCACTAAAGACTGACCGATATAGCGGCTACCGCTATGATAGCCGCACCTGGTCATCCCGCTGACGGGTAACAGGCTCGACAGGACGCGCCTTTGAGCCAATGATATGCTGGATAGTGGTCTGTTCTGTAATTTGCGAAAGCTTTACGTAGAATTTAGCACTAGAGACTCTAGCTCAGCACGTCCTATGCCCCAATAGGGGACTTTACGAGCCTCACGGCCCCCGGACGAAAAATATACATAACGTACATGATAAGCATATGTCACAGACAAGTATGTGTCTCAGTAAGATTTTCACCTTAAATCGCGATTTTTAAAAAATTCTTAAAAACTGAAATTAGTTTAAAAATAACCTAAATTTTAGGAATAACTTTCTTAGCAGTATATAAAGTAAGCTTAATTTTTCTAAGATTTTTAAAAAAAAACTCCTATTAAGTTATTAAGAAAAAACATATTCGCACTGTTTTTTTAAGCCTTTTTTTACTTTATAAGCTAGATAATTTTTTGAAAATTCTAGGAAAAATACTAACTTTCTAACTATTTATTAATTAGGTTAAAAATGCTCTTTTTAAGTTTATAGCTATTTTATTGTAGTTTTTAGAAAATCTAGCTTTTTTACTTTTAGCTGCACAGTATTAGTGTGACACATACTTGTCTGTGACATATGCTTATCATGTACGTTACATACATATATACATTTACGCCCAGCAATGTTTCGCGCATCTCCGATCTGGAAGCCCCTTGATTGGTAAGCGTTCAAAGCAGACTCGTCTTGCCCCCGCTTTAGCAAGCGGCCAATGAAGTGTGGCCGCTTAATTTGCTAGCTTGAAACTAATCAAATATCAACCGGGCCCACGCACTCCATCGCCGTATCTATACGGCTCCTCGTGCGACCCCCCTCAACGCATATATCAACCAGGCTCCGCACTCCATCACCGTATCTATACGGCGCCTCGTGCGACCCTCAACGTATCTCTCCATGACACGACACAACGGCTCATGACAAATATGATCAGAAGGCGTAAAGTGCACAGAAAGTCTCGGGAAGGCTGTGTTCAATGCAAGGAGCGGCACGCTAAGGTACGGTGCGCCCCCTCCCTGTGCTGTCCCTACTACTCGTCATGCCGAGGCGAAGCCCACAGCTGAACCCTGTAGTGCAACGAGGTCCATCCGCAATGCCTTCAATGCGAGCGGGCCAATATCTCGTGCAGCTTCTCGTCCCCTACCCTTACCATGACGCCACTCAACGAGGACAGCTTAGCTGATCTCGAGCTGCTGGAGCACTGGCACCGGTATCCCATCACAGGCGACTTATCGGAGACTACGAAGCACCTGCAATATGACCTTGTCCGCCTGGGCTTCTCTCACCATTACTTGCTGAATAGTATCCTGGGCCTTACAGCCCTTCAGCTCTATAGTGAAGACCAGTCCCGGTCTAAGTGGTACGCTAGAGCCGTCGCACATCAGCAAGCCGCAATCACCCGAGCCAGGCCCCATTTCGAGTCCCTGGATCAGACACAGCAACAAGCCCTGCTGGGATTTTCTGCTTTCACCTCAATGTATGCGGTAGCGGAACCTATGTTTCGCCCCCCTAGAGTCCGCTCTCTAGCACAGTTCGACCCTATCGAGGAGCTATTAAAGGCACTCCACTTTAGCCGGTCTACCTTGGCGTTTGTACAGCAGAACTTCCCCCCTCTAGTCGTCTCATAATCGTGGCTTCTCACTAAATTCGTGGCTAACCACCAAAATACTCGAAAGGATCTTGAGATAAGATATCCACAGCTCGCGTCTCTCCGGGAATATATAGAGCGTCGGTGTATGGGGGAACAGAAGGCAGCGTGCCTCCATGCCGCCAGAGTACTGTTCCGCCGCATTGTAATGCTCTCGGACAACCTCGGAGACCCCGAACCGGGCAAGGTGATTTGGGGCTGGGGACTCGAGGTATATCAGACCTTTCTAGATTTGTGCTCGGCGCGACATCCCGTGGCGCTCGTCATTATGGCTCACTTTACTGTTTTGATGAGCTTTTATAAGGAGCACTGGTGCCTAAGAGACTGGCCAAGCGGGTTGCTGGGATATATCATGGGGGTTCTCGGAGATGGGTGGGAAGACGCTATGAAGTGGCCGAGTGATCTTATCTTTGGGTTGGAAACTTTAGCGCCGAGGGGCCTGCCGCGGCCACTCGCAACGGCGTAAGGTATCAGGAGGTCTGATAGGGGATGGATGAAGGAGAATGTCTCATTCACGTCGTGTTGGCTCTAGTTCTCGTATACTGCGGTCAGTTAATTTTCCAAGGACCCATTCTCCCAGTACTCCGGATTACCATGTCCGTAAACGCAGGGGCCGCTGCTCCCGGAATCCCCACCGGCAGTAGCTCGAGCCAAGGGCGCCGCCTAGCGTAGCAGGCCGTATTGATACGGTCAGTGATCCACAAGCTATACATGGCAGCAATGCTCTCTGATTGCAGCTGACCTAATCCTCTTTACGCTGAGCATCATGTTGCCGAATCTATGACTCAGGTACACTGACCCTGAGGAAATGGCAAGGAACTTTGAGGCAATTCATTCGTCCCCTTGTAAAATTATTAATAGCAGAATGAAGATGGTGTGATAAACGCGTTGATAATCAAAGGAAGACCGGAGAAAGACTGCCATCTTATATAAAGGTTCAAGTTGTCCGACCAAGTATTAACTGTCCCCTTAAGCATCAAGTGGGTCAAGTCTCTTCATTATTTTCTCATCCAGATTTCAAATTTAACACCAATTTAAAGGAACCATCATGTCTACACCAAGAACCACCAAAGCCTGGACGGTTGAGGGCAAGGGCAGCCTCGATAGCCTCAAGTTTAACA
This sequence comes from Fusarium solani, assembly GCF_023522795.1. Lineage (NCBI taxonomy): Eukaryota > Fungi > Ascomycota > Sordariomycetes > Hypocreales > Nectriaceae > Fusarium > Fusarium solani. The sequence continues at coordinate 1,481,285 of NW_027072141.1, forward strand.
AGGAGCACGTTCTTCCTGAGCTCTCCGATAACGAAGTATTGGTCAAATTCCATGCGGCGTCTCTCAACTTCCGCGACATCATGATTGCCCTGGTAACTACACCTTCCTATACATACTCCACTGTCATCCACTAACCCTTGCAGGGAACCTATCCTTTTCATGTGACGCCAAATATCATCCCAGGCTCCGACGGAGCTGGAGAAGTCATCGCAGTTGGTTCTAAGGTCACCCGCTTTGAAAAAGGCTCCAAAGTTGTGACACTGTTCATGCAAGCACACTACGGTGGGCCGTTGACCCCAAAGGTCTTGGGGACGGGGGTAGGTGGTAGCATTGATGGCACTCTGCGTCAGTACGGCATTTTCAACGAGAATGGACTGGTAGATATGCCAAAGAACCTCAGCTATCTGGAGGCTGGGACACTGTCTTGCAGCGCCCTGACGGCGTGGAATGCTCTCTACGGGCTCAAAGCAGTCCTTCCCGGCGACTGGGTCTTGACGCAGGGTACGGGCGGTGTGAGCATCTCTGGCCTGCAGTTTGCGAAGGCGGCAGGGGCTCGAGTCATTGCCACGACTTCTTCTGCGGCCAAGGCTGAGATATTGAAGAACCTCGGAGCAGATCATGTCATCAATTACAGGGATACTCCGAACTGGGGCGAGGAGGCCAAGAGGATCACGGGAGGTGCTGGTGTCGACCATGTCCTCGAGGTTGGAGGCGCGACAACTGTGACAGAGAGTCTGAAAGCCGTCGCCATCGGTGGTCTTGTCACCATCATTGGCTGGATCGGCGGAGAGGGAGAGACTGGACCGAGTTTCCCCCAAATCTTATCCAGCATGGCAGTTGTCAGGGGAATCGTTGTCGGAAGCCGAGAACAATTCGAAGCAATGGTATGTACTATGGAAACGGATTACCTCCCTTGGGTGGCTTCTGCTAGCTTTTCGATTGATAAGCGGTTACTTACATATGTAGATCCGGGTCATTGAGGCCTCCAATATCAAGCCCGTTCTTGATCAACACATCTTCAAGCTCGAGGACCTGAAAGAGTACGTCGATTCCATTTTGCAACGATTTATATTACTAACTAATGCATCACAGGGCCTACAAGTACATGTTAGATCAGAAGCATTTTGGCAAAGTTGCAGTGAATACTGAGTAGATGTAGCTTTCTATGCTAGTTTATAGCAAGGATGTAACTAAGTGTGTAAGCTGTGAAAGAATCTTAACTATCCCATCGGCTGTCATAAACCTCCATTCCGTACCTCGCCCCACATCACCCCTGTCATCGTGACGGTACCTGCGGGGAACCCAAAAACCCCTCTCAGACCCTTCACAGCTAAAATCACACATAATTCATTTTGCTCATTACAATGCCCTCCCGAAAGATACCTCCTAAGATACCGGCAGTCAATATCTATGATGACAATAGTTTCATAACAGAAGAAAACAGCAGCCGTGAGCAAGCGGCTGATAATACATGCCGGCCTGAGTTTCCCCCAGCTGAAGACCGCGGCTTCAACTTTCAACCTTTCAACGTGCCGCCTCGCGACCTTAAGGTCAACCCACTGCCCCAGGATCCACTACAGCTCTTCCAGCTCTTTGTGCCTGTTTCCCTAGTCAAAAGCTGGGTTGAATACACCAACAACTGGGTCGCCAGCTTGCATGAGAGTGGCGTCATTGACAGCCAAAACCACGAACTGAAAGATGGCTCAAGGCTGCAAAAGTGGACGAGGCTCAAGGTCTCCGATGTATACATCTGGCTTGGAATCCTGATTTATATTGGACTCCACAAGGAAACTAGGATCGAGGACCATTGGAAAACCTCTTCGCTTGGGGACCAGCGTCCTACCTACTCCATCATCAAGTTTATGACCTACAATAAGTTTCAGCTTCTTCACCGCCACCTCCGACCCTTTGACCACACTAAATTCGTACCTGATGAACGCTTCCCTGAGGTATTCAAGTGCGCACAACCGTGGTCTGACCATATACAATACGTATCAACACAGCTCTTAGAGCCGGGCTCTCATCTCGCTGTGGATGAGGGCATGATCCAATATGAGGGGAGATCTCACCAGAAAACCACCGTACAGAACAAGCCGATCAACACGGGGTTCAAGGTTTGGGTTGTAGCCCAAAAGGGCTTCTTTTTGCGGTGGATTTGGCACCAGCCCGGTCTAAAATACGGCCCTGTAGGCGTTGAACCTACTAAGAAGAGGAGGAGTGGAGTGGGAAGAGGAAGAGGCAGAGGCAGAGGCAGAGGAGGCAGAGGCAGGCCGGCGAGGCCGAGGGAGGTTGAGGAGGTTAAGGAGGTTATAGAGGTTATGACCGAAAGGGATAAGGTCATCCCTCTGAACTCGACTCAGAGCGTGGTTATTTCCCTTATCAATATGCTGCCGCCGGCCGTATACCACGTCTTTATGGATAACCTCTTCTCGTCGTCCGACCTCTTCCTCTCCCTTCGTCAGCACGGCCACGGGGCTACAGGCACAGCCCGTGCTAACTGCGGTATCTATAAAGACCTCGCAGTCTCAAAAAACAAGGATAAGTTAGGGAAATCAGGCTACGAGTTTAATGAGATCCGGGTCATACCAACAGCTGATAATCAGGTAAGTAACTAAGATGGAATTATATATGATTCCCTTACTAAGTTCTCTCTTCGTCCTAGGTCAACCAAATCGCGTGGAAGGATAATGCCCTCGTGTTGTTTATGTCGACCGTTTTTAAGGGGAATGAGAGAATTGAGTGTAAGAGGAAGAAGCCGTCAACAGACCACATCCGGGCACGGCCGATACAGCGTTTCTTTGGTGATGAGACCGTCAAGCTAATTAGCATTCCTACAGTTGCCGCTGAGTACAATAATGAGATGAATCATGTAGATCGAGGCGACCAATTGAGGTCATATCACAGCTATGATCACCCTGTCCGCCGGGGCGCTTGGCAGGCCCTAACTTGGCACTTCCTCTTAGAGGTTATCCTTGTGAATAGCTATATTCTTCAGCTTCACGGGCAGCCAAGTTGGAAGAGATATACGAGTCAGGTTGAGTGGCGTGAGCGGCTTTATAATGATATCTTCAAGGCTTTCCACCATGACAGTCAGTCGCGGCAAAGGTTTCGAGCTGGGGACGAATTTACGCCTGTTCAACAGCACAATTACGTCTCAAGAGGGAAAAAATCAGACTGCATTCCTTGTCAGGGCCTTCGGGTTGGGGAGGTTAGGTCAAAAAGCCAAAAAAGGAAGCCCTTAGCAGGTGTGAGCGGCAACAGAAGGAGGCCAAGGCGGCCGCGGCAGTCATGGAAAGGATGCGACAAGTGCGATGTAGCGATTTGTAACTCGAAGGATTGTTGGGACTTCTACCATAGGCTAATTTAGGTGGGGAGGAGAAGTACCTTGTATTTGCGCCATTTTAATTGGGTCGACCCCCCTGTCGTGACCGCGTTGGAGGTTTATGACAGTCGATGGGATAACTCAACTTAAATTATTAAAACTGCGACCTTAATAGATGCCTGCTATTCCAAATATTGCTAATTACTTAGTTAGTATTATAAATAAGGAATATCACGTCTTAAAATTTCTTAATATTTATTCCCTTTTCTAAATTTTAAGGTATTCAACTGAAACCATTAACGACTAGATGCATATCCTACACGCGTCGCTGGGTCCAGATCTTTCAACCATTCTAAACTCGGATCTCATTAAGACATAGAAGAAGCAGGAGAGTCAACTAATCAAAAGGCTAGAGGCCCCACTTTGACTTGAAATTTGGTCGGAATCCTTTATTGAGAGCCCTCCCTCAAGTGAAAGTGGAATGCGGGGGAGATACAGGGATTATCAGCCAATGTGATCGGGAAACGTCCACTTTCAGTGAAAGAGGGAGGATCAATAGAGATGTAGATCTTGAGTGACTCGGAATATACACACACCCAATCGGACGCCTCACAGAATCAGAGCTCGTGACAACTCCTCCCTGCGCTGGTTGATAGCATGCATGGACTGCTATCGCTTGCTGACAAACTCGGCAAGCCCTGCCAGCGGCCGTGCCCAAATGCTACACGACCACGAAAGTGGTGTAAAGTATCGTCCAGCCCTCGAAGCTTGTCCCCACATATACAGCCCGTGGTGCATTTAGCAGAAGAGACGGCTGGGCCAGACACGATTCTACAGGTAAATAGGGTCGGGGTTCCAATTGTTCCGATTCTACATAACCATTTCCCTCAGCATTTAACCGAAATAGTTCAGAAGATCCTGGTCCGCTGCTGGACTTCAAGACAAGCCAGACAAATCGCGTGCTTACAAAGCGTGATTTCGAAACCCCCCGAATGTGATGCAAAACCTGTGGATCACTGACCGTATTAATACGGCCAGCTACGCTAGGCGGCGCCCCTGGCTCGGGGTGAAATCCTTTCCTTGGCGGGAATGGAAGACTTCATACAGTCACCTAAGCTTGCGCAGAGCGCCGAGATGGCCCAAATAGGAAATGAGCGCGCGGTCTTCCATTTTGGGCGACATCGCGCGGTGAGTGAAGCGGTGCTGTCGGTCACATCACGTCGGTATCACGGCACAGTCGGTGTTTTCTAGGAATAAATCAGGTATTTAAAGGGAACAAGTAGCCCCGTATCAGGTCTTAAATCCTTCATTCCATTTTCAGTTTGCATACATGGTCAATTTCCCTCCATTTCTCCTCGAACCTTACCATAATGGTCACCGTTGCAATCGCTGGAGCCACCGGCCACATTGGCAAGGCTATCCTCGATATCTTGAAAAAAAGCCAAGCTCACAAAGTCATTGCTCTGTCCCGCAAGGTACTTGCCCTTAGCAGACATTTGAGGGCGGCTTGTTCACATAATCCCTAGGCACCAAACGACCATGACACTCACACTGTTGTCGTGGACTATAATAACATCGACTCGGTGGCTGACATTCTTGAAAGCAATGGAGTTCACACAATAATCTCTGCTATTCTAGTCAAAGATGATGAGTCTGGGGCTTCAGAGATCAATCTCGTTAGGGCTGCTAGCAAATCACGACCGACAAAGCGCTTCGTCGCGAGTGACTACTCAGCTCCCATTCCAGAAGAGTGAGTCCATCTCCATAATTCTACTACCACATCCTGGATGTACTGTGAAGTTCTAAACAATGGCCACTTAGAAAACAATTCGGGCGTATTCTCGCTCGAGCCGGCACAGCCAAGGAGCTGCGCCAAACAGATTTGGAATGGACGTCTATCCGCATCGGGCAGATTTCCGACAGCTTCGGCATCCCGCACCTTAAGAGCTACTTGCCTTTTCTCCCCATCAACATCGACGTGGCCAACAAAGCAGCAGCTATTCCAGGCTCGGGAAACGATGTCATTGCTTACACTTACAGCTTCGACATGGCGCGGTTCCTCGTTGCCGCACTGGACCTGCCCAAGTGGGACGAGGATCTGTTCTGCTACAGCGACAAGGTTACGCTCAATGAGGTTGTCAAGTTGGCAGAGAAGATAACAGGTATGTAAAGTCCTGTCGTTGTTATAGTCATCAATGTTATGCTAAGAGACTTCCAAACAGGGTCCAACTTCGATGTGGCATATGATAGCGTCGAGAAGCTTCGACGGGGAGAAATGACGGAACTCCCGGCGCATGTTGAGTCGTACTCGGTGCTTCCAAAAAAGATTCTCCAGGCGAGCTTTGCCGCCTATAGTTTGTACGCAATCGATGGATTGTATGACTTTCCAAAGGAAAGTACCTTGAACGCAAAGTTTCCCGAGATCAAGACGACGACCATTGAGGACATGTTGAACCTTTGGAAGAGCAAATGAATCGCTCCTAAGCATGCAGAGTGTCTAGATAGATTCAAGATTCTGTTTCGTTCTTTTATTCATTAGTTTATATTAGCAGGACCGGCCGGCCTAAAATTTGCAGACAATACTCCATATCCCACGTCTTGTGACCCGTCTTCTCCTGGTTCACCCACACAGCCTGCATAACCTCACCAGCCTCACGAAGCGTATTCAACGCTTGTTGGTCGCCAACATCAGCGAGAAGCTCACGAAACTTTTGTTCATCGTCGGCAATTGCAAGTCAGCCAGCCACACAGACGGGCCACGCTGAAGCTCGTAGTTGTGCCCCAGACTTGACTTCGCTCAGAAGCTCCAAGATGGCCGAGACATTTTGTCGAATCGTATCGCTGGCTGGCTGCCACCCTGAGATGGTGGTGGAGAGGTAGATCAGTGCAGCGTGTGCCCATATCCGCGTAATGACCCTACTTGTGGGGGCATCCAATTCGGCACCCCCGTGGTCGCTGCCGCTCCCACGGGGGGCGCGCTGACCAGCAAAAGGGGCCCTTGACTCGCAAAAAAAAGGTACTTCTGAACAGGAGGGGCTTCCACAAATTTGGAAGTCACTTCATTATGAGAATAATATGTGATATTTGCGACCGGGGGCATGTCATGTATTTACACCAGTCAACTTAATACTTCAACTTCCTCCTCCTTTGGCACCGTAAATACGCCCTGGCTGACTTTAATGCAGTCTTCAACTGTTATTTCCAAGCCGTCAGCCTCCAATGTAAGCACCTTGCGACCTGCACGGCGTTCCCGTTCCTCCAAAGTGAGGAATTTGACTGCCGACGCAACGGTCTCGGCGTCATACGCAGGGGGTCAAGTTATCCCGGTCAACCGTTCCAACGGGGCTTGCAATTCCTGTGAGAACTCGCGAATGAGGGCATATCTATTACTCATAACGTAACGTACTTGATAAGTGAGTGGATCAAACAAGTGAGTGGATCAAAAATCCCTCATCCTCCACCCTCTCTACTTGATCAATTGATTCTTCACCACCAAGCATGTCACAGACAAATTATGAGGCAAGAATCCTTCTGGCACTTCATGCCTATCAAAATAACCCCAATCTAGGTCTCAAACGCGCTGCAAAGACCTATAAAGTTGGTTATGGTACACTATGGCGCCGACACAATGGCATTCAGTCTCAGCGCGATACCACCCCCAAATCACGCAAATTATCCGATCTAGAGGAACTGATCATAGTTCAGTTCATTCTCGACCTAGATTCGCGAGGGTTTCCCCCGCGACTACGTGGTGTGGAAGAAATGGCCAACCGACTGCTCGCTGACCGCGACGCGCCACCCGTCGGCAAGCGCTGGGCTTCCAACTTCGTCAAGCGACACGATGAGCTCAAGACGCGGTTTTTTCGTAGATACGACTACCAGAGGGCCAAATGCGAAGATCCAGCCGAGATTCGAAAGTGGTTCAAGCTCGTGGAGAACACAATCGCCAAATACGGTATCGACCTGGCCGATATCTACAACTTCGATGAGGTTGGCTTTATGATGGGCGTCATTGCAAACGGAATGGTCGTCACAGGCACAGAAAGGCGTGAAAGACCGAAATTAGTGCAGCCTGGAAGCCGGGAATGGATTACTGTCATCCAGGCCATCAATGCGGAAGGCTGGGCGATCCCACCGTTCATCATAGGTGCGGGCCAGTATCACCTCGCCAACTGGTACCGAGACAGCAACCTCCCGGACGATTGGGCCATTGCAACGTCTCCCAATGGCTGGACCGATAATGAGCTGGGTCTGGAGTGGCTGAAGCACTTTGACCGGTACACCAAGACGCGATCGGTTGGCCGCTATCGTCTTTTGATCCTCGACGGCCACGAAAGTCACCACTCTCTCGAGTTTGAGAAATATTGCCAGGCAAACAAGATTGTTACGCTCTTTATGCCGCCTCATTCGTCTCATCTGCTTCAGCCCCTTGATGTCGGGTACTTTAGCCTGCTCAAGAGGGCATATGGTCGAGAAATCGAGCATCTAATGCGATGCTCTATAACCCACGTTTCCAAGACCGAGTTCTTTCCAGCATTTTATGCAGCATTTCAGGCCACCATGACAGAGAAAAACATCAAGGCAGCTTTTAGAGGGGCTGGCATTATTCCTCTTGATCCGGAAAGTGTGATTTCGAAGCTTGATGTGCAGCTACGGACGCCGACGCCGGCTGAGGAGGAGGCCGGGCTCTCTACTACTTGGGTTTCAAAGACGCCAAAGACGGTCCTTGAAGCCGAATCTCAATCTGAATACCTCGATAGACGAATCAGAAGGCATCATAGTAGCTCGCCAGAGTCAATACTGGAAGCATTAAAGTCGCTTTCCAAGGGAACAAAGGCAACTATGCATGAGCTTGCCTTGTTGAGGGCCGAGGTCCGCGATCTTCAGCAGGCAAATGAGACACTAAGCCGGCGGCGGAGGGCAAAACGGAGGCGACTACAGAAAGGAGGAGTAATGACAGTGGGGGAAGCAAGGGAAGCAATTGATCAGATGAATGTGGATGGGCAGGTAGAGGGGGAATCGTCGAGACGTGGTGGTCAAGGAGGGTCGGGGCGACTGAGGGAAAGGCGCTGTGGAGGATGCGGCAAGACGGGGCATAATGCAAGAACATGTCAGATAGTTGTTGCAATGTCTGAAGAAGAGTATAGCGACTAGTTTTAATTGATTAGATGATTTGTTGTGTTTTTATAGAATTTTCAATTGAGAAGGGTGAGGATTTTTGATCCACTCACTTGTTTGATCCACTCACTTATCAAGTACGTTACATGATAAGCAGAACTTATCGTGGGGTCGTTTTGCGGAGTAATTTCGGGAAATCGTATGTGATTACACAACTACCATCTGATAAGTGCCCGGCGCCGCGCACGCGAATATCTCGACGGTTAGGAGCCAAATCGATGCAATTCCAGGGCTGCAGGACTGCTACGCTCTGGCGGTCCGTTTGGTTCAAGAGAGACGCTGTATAGGCGAGCGGGCGCTGAGATATTTGCGTGTGCAGCGGCTGGGGGGCCAGGCTTCGCTGCAAGGACTACGACATAGCAATGCGCTGATCCTGCTGCTCCTTAATCTTCAAAAAAAAAAAAATACGCCTTCTAGATAGATAGATAGATATATACGGACTAGTTACCGCTATACAAATATATAAAGATCCTACCTGACGGCCAGCTTACCGTCGACGAGGGGCGGTCCGCCTCCTCCCTAGCCGAGCCCAGCGCCCCCGATGGCCCTGGCCCCGAGTCGGCCTTGGTCCCGGGTCTGGGTCATCGGGCACGGGGGTCCCTACCTGTACCCGTATCCGGCCCTGGCCCTGGCCCCGCCGGCGGCGCTGTTTGAGCTCGTCGACGAGCCGGTTCAAGCTCCGGCCGGCGCGTAAGAGCTCTAGCTCTGCAACTGCCTCCTCCTCGCTCTTGCCGGACGCCGTGCGGGCCAAGAGCTCGTCCCAGATCACCTTCCGGCGACAGAACTGCACCCTGATCCCGTTCCCCGGGCGCCAGCGGCTTCCCCACGTCTCTTCTAGCACCCGTACAGCCGGCTGACCTGCAATCCCTTCCTCCCACTCCTTCCAGACGTCCCGCACTGTAAAGACCTTGGCCAGGGCTGCAACGACGGGCATACCTGGTACTGGAGGCTCTGGAGCCGGAGCCGGAGCCGTATTGAAGTTCAAGGTAGGGGCTGTCGACGGCGCCGGCGCCGGCGCAAGTGACACTGCTGGCCCGGCTCCAAAGTGGCCGGTAAAGGTGATTGGGACCTTGCCCTGGAGCAGGGAATCAAGACCGCCCTGGATTCCCTCTAGCCGGGCCGCTAACCGGATGGCGAGTCGCTGGTTATTCTGTAAGAGGGCCTCGCGCGTGCTCTCTAACACGCCGCTTAGCTCTGGCAGGGCGCGTTGTACGAGCAGGCTTAACGGCTCCGTAGCCCCTGCCGCGTCGGAGCGAACGGCGACGGCGAACTCGTCCCATTCAGACCCGTTGAAAGGGGCATAGGCGAAGAAGGGCAGCGACGGGTAGCGAGGCTGCAAGACAGCCAGGTCCTGTAAGAGTACTATGCGCAGGCGCCGCATAAGCTTAAGGAAGCCGTCAGCGGCTAGGTCGTCGTCGTCGAGGCCGCCTTCTGCCCAGCATTGCCGGCGCGCGCGCGCTTCAAAGCGAGGCTCCCACTCCTCGATCCACGGCCAGAGCTGCTTTTGTAAGACGTACGGGGGTTCATTAGCCGCACGCGCGAGGAAGTAGTCCCCCGGTGACGCCGAGAAGCCGGCGACGATACGCATGAACTGGCGCGGTAGGTGCGTAAGATAGGCCTGGCAGAGCACGCTCTGGTTCCAGCGGCCGGCCTGCGAGATCTGGGCGAGCGACGTGCCGTGGGTCTCAGCGTCCTGGGCGCCTACCCTGCGCGGGAGGTGAGTCTTCTTTGACGCGACAAGGCCAGCGGCGCCGAAGATACGCCAGGTCTCTTGTAGCTGCGTCGGGTACGAGAGCTCCTGCTCGCGGTCCCGTCCAACAAGGACCTTGATCCGATACCAGTCCTGGCGGCGCCGGAAGGACGGGGGCGACTCGCCGGCGACGTGCCAGCGCCAGAAGAAGAGCTGTGCCAGAGCCCCTTGCGTACAGAGCAAGGGGTCCTTATGCCGGAGGGCGCCCATGAACTCTTTCTTTGCCGTCTTGTTCAGCTTACCGTCTCGCAGAAGGGTCACGAGGCAGCCACAGGGGGTCGGGCCTTCTGAAGACGGATAGTCGAGTAGGGATAGGTCTGCAAGCTCCATCTTACGGCGGTTCTCCCCTCGTAGGAGGTAGTAGTGGCCGAATAGGAGGTCGACTCGCGTACGGAGGTTTTGCGGCATGTATACGGCCCCGCTGAGAAGGAGATCCTGGATCCGGAGCCATTCATCGTGCGAATAGCCGGCCTGGATCCCGTCGGTTCCGCGGTCTTTAAAGGAGGCGCGGTCGTGCTTCCCCCGCTGTCGGCCTCGTTGCTCAAGAAAGCCCCATACGGCGGCGCCCCTGGGGTTCTCCGTGTTCGCGTTACCGTGGGCTACCTGGAGCCGCCAGAGCTCGATAACGGCCGCGATATAGGCGTCGATAGTGCCCTTCGTAAGCAGAGATCCTTCGGCAAGGTCTGCTGCAGCCGGCGCAAGGGCCGTGGGTGGCACGTAGCCCTCGCGGTCGTCCGCGAGCAGCTCGGCGGCCTCGACCAGGGGGACCTCTAGGGCTTCGGCTAGGCTTTCGGCCTCTGCCAGGGCCGCGGCCTCGAGCTGCTCCTGTTCAAGCTGCTGCCGTAACTGTACCGCCTTGCCTTTGCCCTTACCCTTACCCTTACCCTTACCCCTACCCCGTGCCCGTGGCTTCTTCTGCGGCGGCGCTACGCGTCGTAAGAGGATATCCTCTTTGAGCCACGCCGCTAGCTTGTCCGGCGTTACGAGCTCGCCGTCGGGCCAGCTATAGAGTGAGCCGTCTGCCGCAGCCCGGGGCGTACGGCACCAGGCCTATAGGTTTTCGTCTGTTAGCCGTCCATGGGGCTCCTGCGTAAAAAGAGGGAAGGGAAAGGGGGAAGAGAGGGGGGCGGCCGGGGAGGACGCGCCTTCCACTCCCGCTGCTTCGCAGCGTAACTCCGCGCCGTGTTCGCCGGCTGTTCGTCCTTCTTCGCCTGGAGGCCCACCCTCCGGGCGGCGCGGGCGCGCTCGTCTGCGGCCGTGTACGAGTCGTCTGCGGCCATCTCGGTCGATCGAGGCCTTTCTATGTGGTGTCGTTTTTCCGTCCGGAGCTAGATAAGTTGCGGGGGACTTATCAAACGCACTTATCAGGCGTCGCGCACACGATTTCACGGGCCGCTTTTTGCGGGGGATAAGTCGTCACGTGGCCTGGGCGAATTACGACGTAATTGCGGGCACCATCGATAAGCGAGTGCACCGGACAAGTGAGTGCACCATTTTGAAAGTTCTTGTTGGAAGAACTGAGAGTTCCCCCTAAGCTTCAGGATCAAGATTAAAGTTTGAAGTCCTACGATTAAGGTTCAAAGTCCTAGATGGGATCATTCAAAGATATAAGGCCCCAAAGGGCCTCTCATTGAGATTATGAAAACTTAACGAAGAATAATTACAATCACTACAACAAGAACTACCTTTTGTCAAGTGCACTCAGCATCCCTGCGCGACACAACAACAGTTCTTAGGATTTATACTTTAATTTTTAATCTCTTTAAAGAATTCTCTAAAATTAAGGAAAAATCTTAGAAAGCTATAATTTTGAAATATAATTAACGTACATGATAAGCTTATGTCACAGACAAGCATGTGTCACAAAAAATCTCAACCTTCAAAACAGAAATCACCAGAAAAGCACAACAAACTCTCTAATCAATTAAAATCAATTGCTGTATTCTTCTTCAGATATTGCAACAACTATTTGACATGTCCTTGCGTTATGCCCCGTCTTGCCGCATCCTCCACAGCGCCTTTCCCTCGGTCGCGCCGACCCTCCTTGACCACCACTTCTCGACGATTCGCCCTCGACCTGCCCATCTATATTCATCTGATCAATTACTTCCCTTGCTTCCCCTACTATCATCACCCCTCCTTTCTGTAGTCTGGTCCTTTTTGCCCTTCGACGCCGGCTTAGTGTTTCATTTGCCTGTTGAAGATCACGGACCTGAGCTCTCAATAAGGCGTTCTCATGCATCATTGCCTTTGTTCCCTTAGAAAGCGACTTTAATGCTTCCAGAATTGACTCTGGCGAGCTACTTTTATGCCTTCTAATTCGTCTATCGAGGTATTCAGACTGAGATTGGGCCTCAAGGACAGTCCTGGGTGTCTTTGAAACCCAAGCGGCAGAGGGGCCGGCCTCCTCCTCAACCGGCGTTGGAGTCCGTAGCTGCACATCAAGCTTCGATACCACGCTTTCCGGGTCAAGAGGAACAAGCCCAGCCCCTCTAAAAGCTGCCTTGATATTTTTCTCTGTCATGGTGGCCTGAAACGCTGCATAAAAGGCGGGAAAGAACTCGGTCTTGGAAACGTGGGTTATAGAGCATCGGATCAGATGCTCGATTTCTTGCCCGTAAGCCTTCTTGAGCAGGCTAAAGCACCCAACATCAAGAGGCTGAAGTAGATGAGATGAATGAGGCGGCATACAGAGCGTAACAATCTTGTTTGCCTGGCAATATTTCTCAAAGTCGAGAGAGTGGTGACTTTCGTGGCCGTCAAGGATCAGAAGACGATAGCGACCAACTGATCGCGTGTTTGTGCATCGGTCAAAGTGCTTCAGCCACTCAAGGCCTAGCTCGTTATCGGTCCAGCCATTTGGAGATGTTGCAATAGCCCAGTCGTCCGGGAGGTTACTTTCCCGGTACCAGTTGGCGAGGTGATATTGGCCGGCACCTATGATGAACGGCGCGATCGCCCAGCCTTCCGCATTGATCGCCTGGATGACAGTAATCCATTCCCTGTTTCCAGGCTGCACTGATTTTGGTCTTGCACGCCTTTCTGAGCCTGTGACGACCATTCCGCTTGCAATCATGCCCATTAGAAAGCCAACCTCATCAAAGTTGTAGATATCAGCCAGGTCGATACCATATTTCGCGATTGTGTTTTCCACGAGCTTAAACCACTTTCGAATCTCCGTTGGGTCTTCGCATTTAGCCCTCTGGTAGTCATATCTGCGAAAAAACCGCGTCTTAAGCTCTTTGTGTCGCTTAATGAAGTTAGAAGCCCAGCGCTTGCCGACGGGTGGCGCGTCGCGGTCAGCGAGCAATCGGTTGGCCATTTCTTCCACACCACGCAGTCGCGGGGGAAATCCTCGCGAATCCAGGTCGAGGATGAACTGAACTATGATCTGTTCCTCTAGATCAGATAGTTTGCGTGATTTAGGGACCCAATCGCGTCGAGACTGCATCCCTCGCTGGCGGCGACCTAGCTTCTGATGACAGACTTGGTATATTGATGCGGCGCCTCGGATGCTTAATTTTGGATCATTTTGAAGGGCTTGCAGGGCAAGAAGAATTTTTGCTTCATCATTTGACTGGGACATCTTTAATGGTTGAGAATCAATTGATCAAATGTAAAGAGAAGAGAATGAGGGATTTTTGTGACACATGCTTGTCTGTGACATAAGCTTATCATGTACGTTATATAAAATAAGAAATTTATTCCCTATTTTTTTATAGATTTTTTAAGAATCGTTTATTAAGCTAGTTTAAAAAAAAAACTCATATTCGCACTGTATATATAGCTATTTCTTTATAAAGGGATTTTTCTAAAAAATATTAAAAAATATTTTTAGATATTATATAAAGTTAGATTTATATAAATACTCTTTTTAACTTTATAGCTATTTTATAGCTATTTTTAGAAACTTAAGATTTAGTGATTTTAGGTTATACAGTGTGCTGGTGCACTCACTTGTCCGGTGCACTCGCTTATCAAGTACGTTACTTCACAATGAGATATGAAAATTCATCAACTCCAATCCTCTGAAGACTGAGCCATTGTTCGCTTCCTTCCCGAGAGTCTCCAAAAGAGTCTCCGCACCTGGTAAGTGATTGCCCACCACTCAGATGGGGTCTTACGATCGTTATTAGGAGGAAATTCTTCAAATTCCTCTCCACGCCTTTGCCAACGCTCATCTGGATCATGTTGCATCTTCTCTAGCAGCCCTGTTCTCCGATCTCGATATCTTTTCCCGAGAACTCCCGCGATATTCCCGAGATTGAAGACAATCAGGTAGGTTGCAAAGCCGACCAGGACAGCTGTGATGATGAAGGGATTTCTAGTGTCACTATCGGTGACATTAGGAATGGCCCAGAGCGCCTATAGATCCGTAAACCGGTCAGATTAGCATGCTCTATGTACTGGAATTTGATACTAGGTAAAGTACACAACAATAGGCTATGCGATGAGTACTTACGGCGCAGAATGCCAGTGGCAAATAGAAGATGCTGACGTAGGTAAGCAACTGCACATTTTGTCCCAACCTGGTAGAGGACCTGCTCTCGATGAGAGCACTTGCATTGAAGAGTTAAGCAAAACGTCAGTAGTCGGTCCAAGGAAATATTAATTTGAGAAGGAACGCATAAAATACAATGACTCGGCGGGTAAGAGACTACTCACGCCATCTCGCAACGCTTGCACCGTGGTCAGTTTGTTCTGGAATTCTGACCGCAAGTCTTTCAGGCCTTGTCGTAACTCCTCCGCTTCTCTGTCTAGCTCTCGGAGCTTGCCTAACTCTGCTTCGTCTGCTTCAGATGTCTGAAGAGAGTCGGGATCGGACTTGTCGCTTTCGCTTGGTTGAGTTGATAGTGGCTTTAACAGCGGACCAACCCGGGCTTCTCGAAATAGCTCCCACTGCTTGATATTGTCCCCGATAGTGACATCAAATTCGTTGAGGCACCCAATGACCCAAAAGTATAACCTGGATCGACTGAAAGTTTCGTCGTCGAATAAGAGTTGAGTGTAAGTTTTTGGGTCCATGAAGTCCTCACTGAGTAAGCTTGCGATATAGGTATTCAAACTTCTCCATCGCTTCTCAACTACCTTTAGCGCAAAGACGACCCAGGATAATTCAGCGACTTGTTTGCATGACTGTCCTACGTCGGGGCGCATCGCCATTTTCTCTGTCGGTTCGGGGAAGAATCGAGAAGGGCTCAATAGTAAAATTGTCCAATAGTCGTCGAATGGTGCTTGCGACCTGGATGGTCTCTTGAGGAGTGCGCCAGTTGCAAGCATCTGATGAATCGTAAGCACAGTTTTCTTTCATGAAGATATAAAGTCTCACCGTGAACGAGCTTTGTCGAAATGCTAGATCCCTATAACTATCCTTACCACCATCTTTCCGTTCCTTCTGGTAAAGGCGGCCAACTTTCTGCTTCTTGTCGCGAAGCCGCTTCACTACCTTCTCCAGGTAGTATGGATTAGGAATGACCTCACGTAGGTCCTTTAACATTTCGTAGAACGTGATGTGAAATCCGTTGTGGGCGTTGGAGTATGGATTTGTAGCGTTGCTTCCACTCCTTCGTTCGCCAGATAGATGAATGTCGGTCGCTTTCTTGATTGGATCGTCCCTCTCATTAAAGACAAGAAAGGGGAAGGACAGTTCGTCCTCAGTTTTCTTCTCCTCAGCGACTAGCGAAACACCTTCGCAGGATCTGCTAATGTTAGGATGCTGTTGCCTATCCAGAAGGTCCTACGCACATGACTCTTCGCCATGGTGCAATCCTATGGCAACTTCGTCGTGGAGGTTCATCAGATTCGATGAGGCGACCCTCTCGAAACCTAGTGTATGTCAGCTTGAGAGTCAATAGTTACCAGGGGAACCTGACAGTCTAAGCCACTCTTCACTCATCCCGTCAGGTTTCTCATCAGGAGATACACCGGGTATAGGTTTGGTTTCTCCAAATCGGTACAATAAGTTACCGGACTCTGGTTTCGAGGGATCAGTGTCTAAGACGAAGAAATCACCGTATTCCTTCATTTCGTTGCCGAAATGTTTATGTGACATCATCTTCGTTTTTGCTCTGGCTAGCAAGTCGTCTGGTGGAGGCTCCTCCATGTCGCCCCATAAGTTGTCCGCTCTCCATCTGTGGCGATCATGCAAGCGCAGCCAATGCAAGTCGAATGCAAGTTTGATTCTTCCATCCTGTGGAACAAACAACGCGGCGCCCAAGTCGTTCCGGTCGATATCCGCGTAATCTCGAGGTATACTTGGGGCTTCATATTTCATGAAAGAAGATGAGGCGTTTTCACTATCGGGATCACAGCCAGAGCCATACATTGGCTCATCTGTAGTCCGAAGTTCTCCAGGACAAGAAACGGAGTGGAATGCCCACTTCTCCACCTGTGATGATTATGATGGCCTGCATCAGCAGTTGTTCGGCCAGTAGGGATTCTATGGTTCGGCGGAGTTCACTTACACTCTGCAATGATTTTAAGAGACGGCGTGAGATATCAATTCAATGGAGGGTATGCAATTCGACCACAGCCCACTAACCTTCTGCGAAGCAGAGAAACATGGTCACATGTCAGTCGATAAAAAGGAATGCGTCGCTTTAGCGGTATGACTTACAAACTGACATGGTGAAGAGACCTTGTGTTAGAAAGCCGATGGATTGAAAAGAGATGGCGCAGGTTGACTTACCCTCTGTAGTGGTTAAAGGGTTAGAAAGCCAATGGATTAAAAAGAGATGGCGCAGGTTGACTTACCCTCTGTAGTGATTAGAGGGGGTTAGAAATCAATTCGATAGCGAGGTGTGCTTTCTTGTGGCTAGGTTCACTCACTTCCTATAGCGGAATGGGAAGCAGCGTTAACAATGTCCCTAAGATATACTTGAACAAATTCACTTACAAACTACAGCCATTCAAATGACCAAGTCAGCTATCAATCAAAGGACAAAGATACTCAGTGTCAAGTTGGCAGACTTACTTCCTACATCCCATTCAAACGACTAGGTCAACCACCAATTCAAGGATAAGATACTTAGTAGTAGTCATATCAACTCACTTCCTATATCCCATTCAAATGACCAAGTTAGCGATCAGCCAAAGGATAGAGATGCTCAGTGCCAAGTTGGTGGACTTACTTCCTACACCAATTCAAACGACCAGGTTAGCAATCAATTTAAGGGCAAGGTCCTCAGTATCATCCGCGTTAACTCACATACTATATCCCACATTCAAAGGACCAGGTTAGCAATCAATTTAAGGGCAAGGTCCTCAGTATCATCCGTGTTAACTCACAGACTATATCCCGTTGAAACAACTAGGTTAGCCACCAATTCAAGGATAAGATCCTCAGAATTAGCCGCGTTAACTTACACGCTATATCCCATTGAAACAACTAGGTTAGCCACCAATTCAAGGATAGGATCCTCAGTATTAGCCGCATTAACTAACTTCCTATATCCCATTCAAACGACTAGGTCAGCCACCAATTCAAGGATAAGATAATCAATCTCAGCTGCAGTAACTCACAAACTATATCCACACTCAAACAACCAGGTCAGCCACCAATTCAAGGATAAAATCCTCCGTATCAGCCGTGTTAACTTACATCCTATATCCCATTTAACCGACCAGGTCAGCTATCAATTGAAGGACAAAGATGCTCAGTATTAGTTGCGTTGACTCACTTCCTATATCCCATTCAAATGACCAAGTCAACTATCAATCAAAGGACAGAGGTGCTCAGAAGTGGCCTGGTTAACTTACGAGCTATGTTCCAATAACCAAGTCAGCAACCAATTTAAAAGAGGAAGATACTGAGTATCGGCGGATCTAACTCACCATCTATATTCAACTCAAACGACCAGGTTAACCATCAACTTAAGAGCAAGATGATTGGTACCAGGGGAGCTAACTTACGAGCTATATTCCATTCAAACAACCAGGTCAGCCATCAATTCAAGGATAAGATGCCCAGTATCAGCCGCTTTGACTTACGCCCTATATTCCGTTCGAATGACCAGGTCAGCCATTAATTCAAGCACAAAATACTCGGTATCAGCAGCGCTAACTTACTGCCTTATATCCCATTTAAACAACCAGGTCAGCCATGAATGGAAGGACGAAGATGCTTAGTGTCAGCTTGGTTGACTTACATCCTACCCCATTCAAACGACCAGGTCAGCCATTAATTTAAGGATAAGATGCTCAGTAGTGGCCTGGTTGACTTACGGGCTATGTTCCATTCGAAAAACCAGGTCAGCCACCAACTCAAGGACAGAGATGCTCACTGTCAGCCTAGTTTGCTTACAGCCATTCTACAACATAGTTAGTGGCGTTCAGGACAGTTTGGCTTGTAATCAGTTCATCTAAAGACGCCAGCACATGTGTTGCTGCCGGAATTGACTTCTGCGTATTCCACCCACTTCAAATTCAGTAACTCACTTGACTTCTTGAATGTATCGAATCTGAATGAATGCGGTACGATAAGGGGTAGAGAAATCGGAATCAGCAAGTTATACGATGATGATTCCAATGGGCGTTCGTGGATGAACTTCAGAATTCGCATCCACAAGTTTGGCTAGATTCGGGGTGCAATTAAAAGGATGTTGGGCTGAGCACAGTATAATTTCCAATCAGGACACGTTGTATCAACCTGGTTCCGAGTAATTCGCTTGCTTCAGCTGCAGGAGTGAAGGACATGTGAAATTAGCCAGTTACGTGGCTCAACCGGGGTTTCGTTGACATGTCTTACGGTACGCATGCACCGTGACGGGTAGTTAGCGAATTGGAAGCAGATTTCAGCGTCCGCCACGTAGCTGCGCGGCGTCACAACGCTGATCCTTGCCGATGATGAAGCCCAAGGATGCTTCCAGGCAAGCTGCAGATATGCTAGCCTGATTTTGCTTGGGAGCTGTATCCGCTGACAGCCCTTTAAAGATGGCCCCACAAGGAAGCCAACCGAAGTTGTTACTAATGCGGCGCCTGGTTCTTACTACATAGAGCCACAAATGGCACCTGGTGGTCGAAAGAAAAACGAAATACTACGTAATGACAAACGAAAGCCGTTGCATGTACCCTACGTAAGGCTGTCAGAGCTCAAGTGGAGCACCCTACGGCAGGGACTGACCCGGCTCTTGGAGTCAGGTATGGCGTAACTGGTAGAGGCCTTTTAAAAAGATTGACCAGTAAAAGCGCGTGAATGGATCAAGCGTCACCACCCCAGTGTCAGAGACCTCACCTCCAGCTTTTCCATAGTTCCCCGACAATCATGCCGGTTGGACGAAGGAGGACGACGCTGCGTCAGTTGTATCTCTGCCAATTATCCAACTGCGGAACCAGACTGACAAAAGCCGTTGCCGACACTGCATAGCACATGCTGCGGATCACCTCTCGTTTGAGAAGCATAATGCTCGGCATCTCCGGAGACAGCCACCAGCAAGGGGACCGGGTGCAATGAGAGACAGTTTCAACCACTCTTCCACTAGCGTATTGCGCAAGCAGAGTGGATAATGAAAGAACCCAGATCCACTCTTGGGCGTTCTCGGGGGTCACCGACCTGCCGGCCACAACCCGCAGCTGACAGTCTCGATTACACACCAACTGACGATGACTTGGCGGGGTAGCTGGAGCTGCCCCGCAATGGTGGTCCAGCGCGTCCCGCCTGCCATCTTGACGCGTGGTGTCATTTTCGACGCATATTCCCTGGACGCGGGCTACGAGATGCGAAAGATATTCCCACGTATTTCGTTTATATTGTGTCTTGGGAGAGGGGAAGGAATCCGTTCCACAAAGCGCAAATGCTATGCTTACCATGTCGATGATAAAATTCTTTTTTTCTTACTTTTTAAAGTAATCGCGGACACGCTGTTCTGATCTGAGCCCCACTTGCCGTCTGGCCTCATTACTCCCGTACCACAGATAGTGACCCACAACACCAAGAGCTGTTAGGCTGCAATAACGACGGAATGGTCTCCCCTTCCGGATCCAGTGTCTTATCAGGATGCACGTCTTGAGCAACTCAAAGAGAGTTGTTTGATCACCGACCACCGCTCGGCCCCCCTCAAACGTAGCACGGCCGATCACGCGCCCCCGCAACCCCCTAGTAAGCCACCTCTCGGCCACAGCAACGCGCAGTTCGGACGGCACAGTGCATGACTGTTTTAGTATTGCTGCAGGTTTGACAATCAGGCAGCAATGAGTCTCTGCATTTCCGGCAACGCTGGTTGAGAAAATTCCGCATCTTGCCGGTTTTATCCACCTTGGCTGCTGCCGGTAGACAAGCAACTCGTATTGTGTGAGGCAAGACAGCAAGCTCGGTCACAACCAACCTCTGCAATGCTGCAGCAAGCTTTTTTCTTGAGGGCGAATAGATAACGCAGATCATCTCGTCGGCTCAAAATAAGCGATCTGCACGGGGCGGGCCGGCCTGCCCTACTACGACTTGACCTGTCGTGTCACCTCTAAGCTGAGGCAAGATACCACGGCGATTATTCCCCAATCCTTGCGGTTGAGTCGACAGTTTCTCCCCCACTGCCCCACCACGATTTCTTACTACAAACTATACCTCTTCCTTCAAGACGCTTGCGCCTTACCCCGCCTACCCCCACACCCGCCCGACGATCAAACGCAACCGAAGGTCCGATACCCATGTGTCCCCGCCACGACATTTTTAGCTGCCTGCAATTAGGCACCTGTCTGGCGTGTGCTCATGTCCGCCCTGTTCGTAAGATTCGACCCTGCGACGGGGCTGTTGTGGCTGCAGCCGGTCAAACAAGCCGTCAATGGAGCCCCCGACAAGGGTTTCCATCAAAACCAAAAATGGCAATGGATCGACGCAGTTTTCTCTTTCCCCAGAGAGGAGATAACGAGATCATCCCATCAGGGTCCCTGGTTCTCCCGCTCCGCGTCGAAGCTATGGCCTGAGAGCCTTGGAAGCTGGCTTAAGGGCACTTGAGCGATGGTACGAATGTGAGGGCAATGACCTCCAGACCCATGTCCGTTTCTGACTTTTGGCTTTGAGTCGAAACAATATGCGTGTAGGCCGGGTTTAATTTGATCATCTCATTCTCCGTGTAGGGTCATCATCCAGTAATTTCTCTTCCATTTTAAAAATAGAGCCGATCAAGCTGCTTCCTATTTACGGCGGCAGGGAATCAGCACCATGAGCCCTTACCCGTTCCGACGAACAAGCTAAAATACTTCGAACACCCGTTAAGTTGCCAAGGCAAGGGCTTAACGGCTGAATATTCAGCCCAAAGGGTAAATACCGTATACCTGCTATCAAACTCTTCTGGAGGAACCCCCTAGAACCCCCTTTCGACTGCGGCGGTAACCAGCTATTAAAACCACTTCAAACCTGTAGTAAGGGAATTGACTGATAGACATAGGGGTCCCTCTACCACTTCCTGTCAAGTCTAATCAACTATATACCGTATATTGAGTTCCCCTTTCCCTGTAGCTTATAGGAAAACGTCATTTAGTCAATGTACCGTGGTGGATACGGCGGATCGATCAGCTGCTGAGCCTGACGGCGTTGTTGGTCAGCAAGGCGCATCTTCATCCCTACGTTGTAGTCAGCCATAATCGCAGTACGTAGAAAACGTAGGCGTATAAACCTTCCGTGGGCGTGTGGTTATAGAGGTTCTGACGGTCGAAAGGCGCCTCGAGGAGTAGGCCTTGCAACGAGGTAACTCGTGACACTGCAACATAACTGATACCGGCCTGGAAGTCGCGTGTAGCGAGGTCAGTAACTATCTGATCCTTCGTTAAGCTCTGGCATTTGTGAACAGTGATGGCAAATGCCACGATCAGGGGAAACTGGGTGCGAGAGCAGGTCTCGTTGCCCACTAGGAAATCACGCGTGACGGGAAGGATGGGTACGATTTTCCTGCCCTCGTCAGTTGTCAGATACGGCGGTCCGTCGTAGTTATCCAAGTCCACCATGATAACGTCCGGGGGATCTTGCCACGGGTTGGCGCCTTCATTCCAAGCGACATCATATATCGTACCCTGGGCGCCATTAACCAGGCCAGCTGGTTGCCACAAATTAGTTGTGAGCATTACCCTGGCGCCTCTAGCAACAGCAAACTTGTTGGATAGATTGCCAGCGTTGTCGCTTGCCGCCTGCCCCGCGCCTTTGCCCTGGTTCTTTGCCTCCACCTGTATTGCCGGGGCGTTCAGGTGCACCATATGCTCGTAATTGTATTCGTTAACGCGGGCCTTTGTAGAATACACCCGCATAGCGGCCTTGAATCTGTCAACCTCGCTCTGCGTTAGCTTGGCCTGCACCCGACTGCTAAGGAGGTCCCAGGAGGGTATAGATAACTTGACTTCACGCAGTTCTTGCAAGGCCTGGCGGAACCGGGCCTGATCATCACCAGTCTGGCGCTGCACCGTGGTCAGGAAGACGGTGCGGTCAAACAGCCGGTAGGCCACCTGTCCTCTCCTTTCCAACGAAGACAGGCCAGTGCTGGCGGTTGAATACAGCGGCTTTTGTCGGACGGGTGGTAGCTGGAAGAAATCGCCCACAAGCAAGACGCTCACACCACCAAAGAACTCGAGGCTACGCTGTGGAAAGGCCTGTCGCAGGCGAGAATCAATTCGCCCGAGCTGCTCAAGTCCTAGCATGCTCTTCTCATCAATGACGAGGTACCTGACGTGCCGTAGGCGGGACTGAAGGGCGGCTGCGTCAGCTGGGCGAAGGTCGGTAAAGGCACCGCCTACTGGGAGACGTAGCAAGGAATGTATGGTGCTGCCCTGTATCTGGTTACTCGCAACACCCGTTGGCGCTACGCGGCAAATAGGGCTAGGATTGGGCAGGGCAGCCGCCTGAAGGTGGGAGGAAAGCACCTTGATAAGGAAGGACTTGCCCGTGCCACCGCCGCCGTCGACGTGGAGAAGGATTTGAGTAGGATTTTGCGCCTGGAAGTGACCCATGAAGGTATCGTACACTAACCGCTGTTGCGGGTTGAGCTGGTCACGCCAGTGAGGGCCAAGGACCTCCACATCGTTGGCTATAGGGTTGCTAGCGATGAGGTCTTTCCAGTAGCTGTCTCGAAACTCTGGATAAGTGCCCACATGCCGTGTCCAGTCGTAATTGACATCGATATCGCGGCGGCCAAGTAGGTCAAGACCTTCCTGGGTAAGGGGGTTGTCAGGTAAAAGGGCGGCGAGACGGATCCAGTCTTCATCATCAAATTCCTCCTCCACTGGCAGAGCCTCGTACTGATCCTCTTGAGGTTGTAATCGAACCTCTTTTGGCCGGCCGTAATGGTCATCACCATGACTGTGGTGCTGCCAACAATAGGAGAAGGCCTGAGCGTGAGAATTAAAACGATGGCCGTCAAACATGAGGAGCTCATCATGCCGACGATGTGGGTGGTTCAATGCCAGCTTTACGCGGCAGTACTCTGGCCACTGTTGGCCTTCTGGATCAGCCTGATAGCGAGGAAAGTAGACCAATACACGCGGCCTGCCGTTGACGTTGGCTGGCTGCCATTGCTTCCACTTGGAAGGGTCCCTAGAGTGGAAATTCCAGTATTTGAGAAAGGAAACATAGGTCAGGTCCTCTAGGGATTCGGGGCGTTGACAGTACTTTTCGTAAACGTTGGGGGCCTCGTCAACCTCATCGGCGTCAATCCGTAAAGAGCGGGAATGCATGTCAGGATTACGGCAATCAATGTGTAAGCAGGTTCGTGAGCCCTCTTGTAACGGCAGACCGAGGAGCAAGTGGCTAACCTCCTGCTTCGAGTAGTCTCGCTCAGCAACTAGCTGATTTAGGAGCTTTGACGTGAAGGAAATCAGCGGGTTGTGGTCCTTGACCCGGGGCATCAGGGCCTTCCTAATCTGGGCAAAAGACTCACTCTTCTTCTCTGACTTGGAGCAGTATTTAGCTGCGTAATCGATCACCTGCTGCAGGCTCGTGCAGGGTGAGACATCTGTATTGGCTAGCTACGCGACGGCAAGTAAGCGGTTGTAGTGGTTCATCTGGCTATCGTTCCGCTCGCCCCTGAAGCTCCAGTGCTTAGAA
The DNA here is from genome assembly GCF_023522795.1 of Fusarium solani. NCBI lineage: Eukaryota > Fungi > Ascomycota > Sordariomycetes > Hypocreales > Nectriaceae > Fusarium > Fusarium solani. The sequence goes on from NW_027072141.1 coordinate 1,505,558, forward strand.
TGAGGAACCTTTTCAAGGGAGGCTAGCAGGCGCTGCCCGTGAGGAAATCCAAAGCGACACTCCACCTGCTTGGTATGCTTGCTGAGCTGCATACAGTAGTTGTTGCAGCGATGGCGCTGCACGCGGTTTACCACCATCGACAGGAACTGGACGGTAAGGGGATGTTCCAATAGATTACTGATCAAGGGATTCCCTTCCCCAGGTGCCTGCACCCTCTGAGGCTCTGGGTTGACAGCGGATACGTGATATCCCCAGATTCGGGCAAATCGCTCCCGGGACTGGCTGTCATCGGGATCCAAGTCCGGGTGGCCACTTAGCCAATATAGGCCGTGGTGGTGACTGGAACCCCTGCCCTGCCACTCGTAGCGACCCCAAAAGTCCGTTAGGTTGAACTTCTTCTTCAGGACAATAGTCCTGAAGAGCGTATAACGCTTATGGAAGTGATAAGCGGCAATGTGGGCGTTGTCTCGCAGCAGTTGCCGGGACAGAGCCATCCGCGCCGCCTCAGGAGCTGCTTTCCACTCCTGGAATCGAGGCATATGACGATATAGGGACTCCCAGTGGTAATCAGCCGCACTTGCTGTGACGAAAAGGCCAGGCCTGCCTAGATTGTAGGCGTATGCCTCCAATTCCTTCCTTTGCTTATACCAATATGGACGGGTGCCCCTGATCACGGCCGCTTGGCGCGTGATCGACTGGATCAGGGCCTGAGCCTCTGGCTCGTCAGGCCTAGCCATCGCTTCCTCTATATCAGCGCGCGTAAGGGGTTGACGGCGGCGGCCTTCGTGTTGCTTGACCGAGTAGTTGCTCCTCTTTCTGACCTGCGCACGTAATAGCGTGTTGAGGGCGACAAAAGGCCACGTCTTATGCCGGGCAAAACGTCCGTCTTGCCATCTCATCGCATGGGCAAGGTAGTCCTGGTACGTGACGCTCCGTAAGCGAGGCTCCACGAAGTCGGCCTTGCCGTCAGGGTAGAGGGTGGGGAACGCGAGCGTCAACAGCGGCTGGGAACGGTTGAATTCGTTGATAGGAGTCCTGCGAACGGAAGGCAGTGGCATCTGGTGTTGAGCCTGCGCGTTAGGCGGTATATGCTCAAGATCGGCCATACGCTCAGGGCCAGGGGTACCATGAAGCAATCGGGACTGCAGGGCGTTTAATTCGGTGTCTGTAACCTGCAAATCGGGGATCACCGATGCATCTGCATCTGCTGGATCCTCTTCTACATCCTCCTCAACGGGACCTTGAGGGGCCTCGCCGTCAGGTATGTCAGCCACTTGGCTAGCAACGGAAGCAACTATGCTGCCGTCAAGAGGAAGCCGTTGCAAGCGATCCTGCCTCACAACGATATCGCGATAGCCCGGGTGGTGGCGCTGTAGGTAATGCAGCCAGGTCAACAGGCATGAGCGGCGTACCCGGAAATCGCGAGCAAACTGCTGCTGGAAGTGAGGGTCGCCCTCCATATCAGGAGGCCGCAGGAGCACGATATCTAGCTCTTCAGGTAGGACCGGGAGCTCTTCAAATAGCCTACCAACATTGCGAAGGAAGTGGACAACATGGCCGCGGTATTTATACTGAGAGCCACGTACCTGTAGGACCTTCACGTGTACGTGAACCCTAGCAATCAGCATCTCCTCAACCATCGTTAGGCTAGGTAGATTACCGGGGACTTCCCCGAAGTCAAGGCTATTCGCAGCGCTAAAGAAGTAGGGCTCATCAGCGGTTCTCTCCCTATCTCGACTAATGCAGCGGCTGCAGACTCCTAAGCTGTTTTTCTTCATGTCGAACCAATGCTCCCGGCAGCGAATGCAACTATGCATCTTGTCGTCATTCAGGGCAGTATAGAACTCCCGCACAAGCGCCCGATCCTCCTCACTAAGGGCAGGCAAATCAAGGTCCCCTGTAAAAGGTGGATTAACTATCTGATCAAACTGTCGTTCTTGAAGCTGTGGCCGTGGCCGTCGGTTCACGATGCCTTGACGTGTATAGCGGCCGCGGCGATGACCCTGTGGCAGTAATGAAGCAGTGGTAGGGAACGATTCCTGTGGTACAGGCGTGCCTAGCACAATAGGAGCCGTTGTGGCCGTGTCACTAGGAATCGGCGTGCCCAGGACTACTCTTGGCGGGCTTAAGGTGGGAGGGATAGGGAGGGCTCCTTCCGCTGCGCTTGAGGTAGATGGGCCCAGCAGAGGTCTGGGCAGTCCCTGGAGGACGGGCGCCAGACCACGGAATACAGCAGGCGTTGCAGGGGGTTGTGAGCTATTGATGGGCACGAGCGCTTGCGCGTTTCGCCGTGGAGGCGTCAATTGAGCCTGAGAATCGGTCCTCTTCGTCGTTCTGCGCGGCGATAGCCTCGAGGCGATGTTCCGCATGGCGGCAACGGCGGCTCGGGATTCGGCCACTCGCTCCTTTTGGCGTGCCCTACAGCTACTACACTGTCTCGTAAGCCTCGCAGGGTCCTTGACGCTTCGAAACTCGACCTCGGGCAGGTCTTGCTTGCAAGTATGGCAGTTCCGAACTGCCTGGGGTATATCATTCTCCATCCGGCTGCATATATTATTATCCGCCTCTTACCCATGCAGACGACCGGGTAGGTACCGCTTTGGCAGCGAGGGTTTGCTTAGATGTCCCGTAGCGTGACAGATCTCGATATGGGAGGTTGTCTGTAGGGTGTTTTGATTAGGTTCGAACGATCAGGGAAGGAGGGGACACTGCACCGCTCGACCGGAGGCAGGTGATACGTGAGCCGAGACGTCGTTAGCAACCTCGTAAGGTTTGGTGGATAATAGTTTTGACGGCAAAGGGAAAGCAGACGCCATGTCGGTGCTCCAGCCAGAATCGCGCTTGGAGGCCGGAGTTGATTGAAGGACAACCTTAAAGCTCCTGGAGAGCTTGCCAAAAGCGTTACCTAGTCAACGATCGCGGGCTTTCCCATGTAGTGGCGTCGTTAGCGTTGACAACTGACCAATTCAAGCACGAGTTGAGCATAGACCATGCCAATTAGCCAATCAGAAAAAGTTTTATGCTCTTTTTTTCTGACTGAGTAAAACGCCCTTCGGGCTGAATTATTCGCAACACTGCGGAGAAGGACGGGATGTGTAGGCCCCTCTATGGGCAGGGAAGGGAGGGGCCTGTACTACGGCCTTGGAAGTATCGAGGAACAATCGCACGGACAATCGGCCGCAACAGCGCGGCTCTGCTGGCGACAGGATGGCTTCTGTGGCCATGTTCAGTTACTTTGGTAACTCATATCGATGCGTGCTGCGGACGAAGGGACACGACCCCGGCTGCTGCCGGTACCAACACCAGACATCACATTGGAAGAAGTGGAACGACAGCTCTTTATTGCAAAGCCATGGAAGGCCCCTGGGGAGGATGGCCTGCCAGCAATGGTATGGAGGCAAACATGGCCGGTGGTAAAACACAGGGTCCTGGCACTATTTCGTACATCGCTGCAAAAAGGAGAACTACCCACTCAATGGCGACACGCCAAGATCATACCATTCAAGAAACCACATAAGGGAGATTACACGGTTGCGAAGGCGTAGAGACCAATCTCGCTCCTATCGACGCTCGGTATGGTGCTGGAGTCGGTAGTAGCAGAAAAGATATCATATTTGGTTGAGGCGTTCGGACTGCTGCCCATGAATCACTTCGGAGCTCGAAAGAAACGATCCGCAGAGCAGGCGCTGATGCTACTGCAAGAATATATCTACAAGGCCTGGCGATCTCGGCAGGTCGTCAGTCTGATCAGCTTCAACGTGAAGGGGGCGTACAACGGTGTATGCAAGGAGAGACTGCTCCAGAGGTTGGACGCACGTGGCATCCCGCAGAAGCTACTACGCTGGATCGATGCGTTCTGCTCAAAGCGCACAGCAACTATCGAAGTAAACGGCCAAAGCTCTGAAACTCGCGTCTTACCACAAGCCGGGCTCCCCCAAGGATCACCCCTATCACCCATCCTGTTCCTCTTCTTCAATGCAGACTTGGTGCAGCACCACATCTACAAGAGGGGAGGGTCGGTCGCATTCGTAGACGATTACACGGCATGGGTCACAGGACCATCGGCTCAATCCAACCGCGAAGGGATCCAGGCGATTATCCAGAAAGCTCTAGACTAGGAACGGCGGAGTGGAGGTACATTCGAGGCGGAGAAAACGGCAATCATACATTTTACCAGAAAGGCAAGTCGGGTGGACTCTATCCCGTTCACTATTAAAGGAGAGACGGTTTAACCTAAAGACCAGGTCAAGATCCTAGGCGTCGTGATGGACTCATAGCTTCTATACAAACAACACATTGCAATGGCAGTAACCAAAGGCCTCGAAGCAGCGATGGCACCGAGACGACTTAAGGGGCTGTCCCGGTCGGTCGCCAGACACCTATTTGTGGCGATGGTGGCTCCGGTGACAGACTACGCCTCCAACATCTGGATGCATGCGTGCAGGGAGACGTCTATAAGGGCCATCAATAGAGTTCAGAGGCTAGGAGCACAAGCGATAGTCGGCACCTTCCACACGGTGGCGACCGCCGTGGCCGAGGCAGAGGCGATCATACTTCCAGTTCGAGAACGGTTCGCTAAGAGGGCGACCAAGCTGTGGATAGACCTCCAAACGCTACCGAATAGTAACCCCCTCCGAAGAGTTGGAGGCCGGACATTCAGAAGATTTGTCTCACCCTTACAGCGGATCGCCAGCGCGCATCAGGGGGTACCTGTAGACAGGATGGAGGCCATTCACCCGTTTGCGCTGGGGCCTTGGGAAGAACGTGTACAACTGTTTGCTGAGGAGGTGGATGAGCTGAAACTTCTAATACGGCATGAACTTGATGATTGAGTGCTCAGGGCGTTGAACACCCGGCTGGGGGGTACTCCAGTGGCTCTTGATCGTTCTTTCATTATGTATGCCCATATAAATTAGTATTCCAAGCCATACATATACTTCTGCAACTGAGGTTCCTTCCCATTTTCTCAGACTTGCCGTTCTCTTCATTGGGTGCTTCCAGCTATCAACAACGCCGTTTTCTTTGAGCCACGTGACCCAGACCTTGGTGTATTGAACCCATTTTTCAACAAGGGAAATAGGAAGAAAAAGCTGGAATAGCTGCAGCGGCGTTGGGGGTAGTGTGTTGATGCGAAAGCTGCGTGTTTCTACGGGGAAAGGCTCGAATTTGGTGCCGCGGTCTGTTTCGGCCGGAAAAACAGCTATCCGGGTCGGGTCATTTGGGTGTATACGGCGACTGTGATCTTCTTTGATAAAGCCACTGTCATCATAGGCGTTGATAACATGTATCTCTTCTAGAATTGGCGGGGAATTCATTGATAACTTCACAATAATTTGTATGGTGTTTTGGCCGAAATTGCTTCATTGAACTGACTTTTCGTACCCCGCTTGTACTGTCGTCATGACCGGGGTCATGTGGGGCGAGGTACGGGATTGAGGCTTGTGGGCACTGAGGAGATATCAACATGTGATAGGCGCCGGTCCAGTTAGGGCGTAACGAACGGCGGCGTGGGACCGTCACACAAAGATGTCTGAGACAACTCCTCCGCATCTCCGCGGCGTCTATGAGTAGGACTTTCGTAGTACAGGCTAGAGGCAGTGGCAGGGAAGTTCTCAAGATGTATGTAAGCTGAGCGAGCCGAATCGACTGACGGAAGGATAACGCAATGGGATTGATTCTACGATAATGGGCTTCTTTTTCTCTTTGTGTATGTCTCCCTTACAATCGAAATCGAAGTTCGGATGAAAACCAAGCCATAGTCCCGGTGAAGGAGGCAATATATGCAAGTTTAATCGCCACGTCCGCGTATGACACGTCGCTTTTCGCAGACACAGAGCTCACCTCTGCACGTTGACCCTTGATTTCGCGAGCTGACCCAGGGAAAAGGGAGGATGCATGCTGCCCTGGCCCCTGTAGCGACCTTATTGCTCCCGTCGCTCAGCCCCACCATGCAACATGTTGTTTTTGGACTTGCAAGGGGCCAACGCCTGTCATATCCGGTCCTTTCAAAGCCCCTGCAAAGCCTCGCCCTTCACCCTCTATGCACAATCCAACGAGGACAATAAAACCCACCCACAGCACTGGCGGGTCTGTTCCCATCTGTGGCCACAGCTCTGGAAATGAAGATGACCCTTAATCAGGAAGAGGCTGCAGAACTCTACGGATCTTTTCCTCACCAACATATAGCCACATTAACAAAGCGGAGCCGTCAGAACTCACCCTGGTCAACGTTACCCAAAGGAGCGGAACGCATTGTTAGGGTGGGCCAGTGTGAAGACCGTGCTTGGTGGTAAAGGCGTGATGGGTCCGTGCCCGAAGCCCCAACTGAAAACTGGACCCCTTCCTTCTGGGCTAGAATGAGATTTGGCTTCTTAGCTACCGTCATCAACCTGCATCTCCTGCGCGGGGGGGTAGACAACACACAAGGGGAAAAAAAAAGGCACCAACGACCAAAAAGCGGGAGATTGAGGGTTGAGGCAGGTGGCTGGGGCAGAGTCCTTTCGTTCTTCAAGGCACAGTGAAGTTAGTCCGGAAATCTCCTAATCCTGGGTTATTGGGGACCCCGGAGTGATGTCGCGTCGCGTTGGGGTATCTCTCAACTCCGATCTGCCGGGACAAAACGCCAGATTTGAGCGCTTAAAGAGCCCGATTTTAGGGCAAGAGACCAGGAGAAGAACCTCTGGTGCCGATCCCGGTGCCAGACCATAAGATCGTGGACTGAAGACCGTCAGATGCTTGTTGGAGCAGGAGGAGCTCAGGCAACTGGCATAAGTCTAGAAGCTGCACATAACGGCCCAAACAGTCCTGCGAAGTCTAGAATTCCCCTCCATGCAACAGAGTGCTGCGGAAGCTTTATCCAGGACAAGTGCCATTCATAAGAGACATCCCTCTCGATGCAACGCCTCCCTTACACAACAAACTTGGGATGACAGCGAAACTCGCGACTCCCAAGATCGGATTGGCCCGAGTACAGAATACCCGCACCCTCCGCTGATCCTGCCAGCAACGATACTGGCTCCCAACTGAGAGTCGTCACATAGGCAGTCAATGGAGCGCAGCGCTCAATCGTTGGCGAGAGCGACATGTCGCATATCAAGCCCTGGCCCCACTAGAGCAGTTGCCTTGCAGGCAGCTGCTCCTGCCTCAACTGGCAACGCTTTCATTTGTGTATAAAGAGCTGCACGACTTAGTGCCTCTTGTTCCTGAGTTCTTGCCCTTTAGATAATTCTCAGCAATCGACTGGCACCGTCTAGGACGCCTTTCATGATTGTTGTTGTATTGTTTGATGTGGAATTCAATTGTTTGATACGATAACTACGTAAACTTTCATGCTTTCTTTTTTTTCTTTTTTTCTTTTTTTGAAGGGGTTTGGGGGAAGGGGGAGAGCCGGGGGGGGCATGAACAGCTCAAGCATGCTTCGGTCTCTATCAAAAAGATTCTCGATCGCACAATCAGCGCGCGAGGCTGGGCTGGCCAGATAGTTGTAGGTGCTCTCTGGACATTTGCTGGATTAGTAGAGGCTGCGAACGTGGATCCAAGTTGGGCATGAGCTCTCATCCCTGGTCCCTCAACCATCACCTCCTTCCAGCTTGCCAGCACTAGCTCCACCCTGAATTGATGAATAGTGGGCCCCTTTCATCGTTGACTCATGCGGTTGCTGTACTCAGTGGATGTGGGTTGCATTCGAAAGAAAGCACTGTTTAGGTTGTTCATCCATCGGCATCAAAGCTCCATCTGCTTCTCGCGAACGGGCCTTGCCCAAGGGATGTCCACTCTGACGGCCGTATCCCAGACATCTTCAACATCAACGTCCCGAATGAAGCGTCAACTACCGGCACCGGCCAATCCAAGAACCAAATAAAGCTCTGTGGAACTCGAGTCTCGGGCACTGTTCGAGTGCTCTAGCGGGGAGGGGAGCTTTAAGGTGCGCGTTACCTCAAGGGCACATCACCCCAGAACCTCGACAGACGCAAAAGCCACCAGTAGTGGCGCTACCGAAAAGTTGCCGGGGTAGTAAGATTGTCAGACAATTGGCTCCACAGGGATCATTGATGGCACCAGTCGATTGATGAGAATTATCTAAGGAGCAATTGTACTATACAAAAGAGAATGACGTTGCTGTCTTATATAGAAGACGGAAATCCGTGTGGAACGGAAATTCCGAGTGGAATTCCGGAAATAATCCGGTGGGCTATGCCGTGTGTGCGACAGGCTGATATGCGACAAAGATCGATGATGTGATGACGTAAAATGGGTCACTGCGGACAGCTTGCTAGTGATGTACCTAAGCTCCCAACCCAACAACGTCACGGTCTCGGCCAGGCCAGGCTCAAGGACGTGAGTGTAAGGCCATGGGCATCATGGGCAACATGGCGGTCGGAGCGCGGACACATGCCCGGTTTCTGTGTTGATCCCAACTCCTTGGACCAATAAAGCGAGGCAATTGCTTGTGCTAGGACGAAGGTAGGATGCAACTCAGAACTCAAGGCACTTTACGGAGAAGGCAAGCCGCCCATTCCCCAGTCACCGGTGTTCATGATCCTCGGTTATGCAAGATTCATCAGAAATCCCCAAGCTTAGAGCGTAAGTGGCTTGGATTCCGAAACAGCAGTTGGACTGGCCAATGATGGTCGCAATGGTAAAGTGCTCGGCTTACCTCGTGAAGGTCGCTGAATCTCCGGTTTGAAAGGTGGAGATTCACACTTGCGCCTCCTTCCCCATCCCCGTTCAGTTTTAGCATTTTACATCGCCCAGCCCTGGTCCTGGGCCGACATCACAACGTTTCCCAGCTTGATCAAGGCGCATCACCCACTCAGCTCATCGATATCTCCGCTGATTCCCCCAGTTCAACTCTCGACACTCATCCTGGATTGACTCCAATTGACTGAATCGGCCCTCCTCCACCGCATCCTAAGCACAGGTCAACTCTATTGTACCTCTTTATCTGCGGCTTCTAATACAGTATTAAAACGCCACATGCCCTCAACTCTCGGCTTCATCCACTTCTCCTCTATAGGCTCCTTGGTTACCTCTTCAACTTCGACTTGATCCTCCCCATGTTTCTTCAACAACTTCTACTTCACAATAATCGCCCGGTTTAACTGATTAATGCACCTTCATCCCTTCTCTAATTTCTCTAATTCTTCACTTCCCTCCCCACTATAAGTCACCTAGCTGCCGACTTGGTTGACATAGAAAATCCCGCTGGTGGAGTCACTCCTCACCACAAGTCCTCGCACTCAGAGTCGGCTCGATATTCTTCTGCAACAGATCCTACCACCACCGAAGTCTCGAATCAACGGCTCTGCAAATCATCGCTCTGCCAAGGGCTGTCCCAGTTACAAGATCCCTCTCATATTCGAGCTCTTAATTCAATCGCACTCTGGCCAGCCGGATCTCGGCCTCAACGTTCCTGTGCCCTAATTTGCTGTAGCCTGGGATCTTTCAAATCCTTGGTCTGGAAACGAGAGCGGTTAAGAGCATCATCGCCCGGAAGCACAACATCATTTCCGACTCCCCCGTGCCAAAGCCGCGGCTCTCCTCCTGGACTACTCCCTGTGTAATACGACCTGTTCTCTTTGTCACCGGTACGGGCCAGGCTTATTATCTGACCCTTGAGACCAGCATCACGTCTCCTGAACCTGTGCATGCCCCTATTGGAAGACTTGGCGCTTCACCGATCTATTTAAGAGCTTCAACGCATTCAATCGCTTGCAACCACGGCTCTTAGAGCAGATATCAGAATTTATAATGGAACTTCTAGAACTTGTCGAGAACGAGCCTGCGGCCCACCCATTCCGGTGCAACTGGGAAGAATGCATCAAGGTTAGTGTACTTCTTCCTCCTTGAGCCTTTTGGAGGCTGATACTTCGGATATAGAGCTTCAACCGCAAGTCTGACCTGCAGAGGCATTACCGAATTCACACGAATGAGCGTCCTTACGCTTGCACAATTCCTGGCTGTGGCAAGAGCTTCATTCAACGAAGTGCCCTGACTGTCCATATCCGAACGCACACTGGTGAAAAGCCTTACCAGTGTCAATACATTGGCTGTGGAAAGCGCTTTTCCGACGTGAGTAGTTCGTAAAGCTGGAAATCCCTGCCGCAATTAACCAGTTCAATAGTCTTCCAGTCTCGCCCGACACCGCCGAATCCACACTAGAGAGCGCCCTTACAAGTGTGGCCATAATGGCTGCCTGAAGAGGTCAGCAATTTGGCCCTTGCTAAAGCCCTCCAGCTAACGAAGGGGCAGTTTCTGCAGGAAGACTACGATGACCAAGCATCAGCGTAGATTGCACCAGAACGGAATGGACCCTCACGATCCTTTGGACGACTGCTCGTCGGACTCCGACTCTGATGAATTCCCGTCGACTCCTCAGACCCCCTCGATGACTTGGTCTCCTCTGATGGCAACCAACTCGTCAATACCCCAGGGCGCGTTGCATCGTGCCAGTTCCTACCCTGACTTTGGACAGCAAATGCATGATTACCCTCTCCAGCACCACCAGCAATACGTTGGCCGCCAAACAATCCGCTCTAATGTTCCTCCCAAGTTCCATTCGCACACGGCTGGTGAACAGCAAGTCGACATGCATATGACCCATCGAACAGCGAGCATTCCTCGACAAGCCCGTTATGTTACTGACCAGAGCAACCCTGGAATCACGACCATAACGACCAATCCTGTCTCGTCCCAGTACCAGCTTGCTCAGCAGCAGGTTGAGCGACCTCCCATCGGGATGCCTTACTCGACCCCAGGCATGGCGGCGAAGCCGTTTATCCAAAGCAGTCCCAGTGCTTTTCGGCTGCCTCTGTGCAGAGCACCCTGATGCAGGATAGCGGCTTCTACCCGCCCCAACAGCAACACCCACCTTCGTACACCATCCAGGCTGCTTCCCCCGTCGACTCTCATCAGAGATTGCCCACCTACCCTCAACCGATGCGCCAGGCCATGTCTCAGGCTCAGCGGACCGTCACTACCCAGGCATGGCAGCAAAGCCCAGTTTCCGCGACCAATAACTACCCTCAGCCGACTTGTCAGCCTCAGGAGGAACATTGGCCTCGATACCAACCCCCGACCAAGGTGACCACTACTGGCCAGTTGCCCGCCTATGGCACTACTATCTATGACTTTTGTGGTCCAAAGATCGAATTTGACGATCCCATCATGCAATTGCCTAGCAGCAGACTCAGGACCATCTAAAACCCCTCGATGGCGTGCTACACAGGCATAATTGCATGAGTTGGTTCCCAATTGAGCCTATCTCTGTATCAGTATCATACCCAGGATGGACCAGGCAAATATTATCCCGGTTTTTAATTTTATTTCTTTCGCTTTTATTGGATATATCACTTAGGATATCTGTACGGGAACAAATGCGAGCAGATAACCAAGACGCTGCCAAGGGGGCGCCGAAATCATTGCGGATTGGACGGGACCTACAACACCCGACTTGGAAGCATTTCTCGGCGTTCTTGCGCTGTTACCCGGGTCTAGAGCATTTGAGAACGGGCCGGTTTTCTTGTTTCTTCTATGACTATGCCTGGGCTAAGCAAACTCTCCTTGGGCAGTAGTCGGTGTTCTGACGAGAAACCCCCCCCCCTTTTTTTTTTTTTTTTTTTTTGATATCACGCATTACGATTCCCCTTTGTTCGAAGCCCTACCTGTGCAAGCGCATGGCATTGACAATAATACGCATTGCTTGGTCGCTTGATATCGTTTCGCCTTTTATTTTGTATTGTCAGTCTTTCTAGCAGCGATCAGGGTAAAATCTCACGAAAGGCGGACAGTAACCTCATTGAAGGCGATTTGGGAGGTTTATTAATTTTGTTTTTGGCAGGTGAGAACGGGTGAGGGCAGGGGCCGAGGAGATTTGGTTGATAGAAAAGGATACCTAGTCCGACACGATGCTGCAACGACCGTTTGACAGAGTTTGGAGGAGCGAGGATTCATGAACAAGGGGCGTGGGGCACAGGTTGAAGCCCTTCCAGCGGCGCCAGTCATGAATGGCAAGGGAGGCGATGAATCATTGAGAATTGGAAATACACTGTGAATGGTTCTGATAAAGGAAGAACGAGAGATGAATACATGGCCAGGGAAATCCCCGCAGGACTGGGCAACGAGGCAAATGTATCTGGACGACGTCGAGGATGTGTTTAGCAAGTTGGATAATGCAAGGAAGCATTATGAGGCGGTTGGACTAAGTGCCAGCTTTGCGGATCAATTTGTACGATAGTGTCGTAAGAGGTGAAATAGGAAACCTTTGATTCCTTTATTTTGAAGCATAATAGCATGGATGTTGACCTAATTGCTAGATGGAGTGTCACATTTGGGGATACCTATCTGCGTACAGAGAGTATCTAGAGATGGCGAGAACAGTCAATCGACGTCCTAGGCGCGTGTAGATTAATGGGCTGCCTATCAGCACCAAGAAGCACCTCACCATAGAGAGCTGGGGGTGCAACTTCTTTACTACCCACATCGGCATATCCACTACTGACTACATAACGGCGAAGGCGTGTTGGCTGGGGCTTATGAACAATGCCGGCGAAGACTTGGAGCGTCTTGCCACTTAGATATAGAGAGAGCACATCCACTTAGTCAAGGGAAGCCTCGAGGAGGTTTAGGACTATACATAAAAGAGAGATTCATACCGAGCAAGCTTTGTGAGAGCTTTGGGCGACAGCTGTGGACCAGGTGACGAGCTCATTGACGTGGTTCTATGTCTTCTCTTTCCAGGTGCTACCTCGCCTTTTAACAAGTCCGGGTATTGGGACTATGGCACTATTTGGAATGTTCTTAGCTATCCCAGAGTTGCATTCCCAATCAGCAAGGTGGACCAAGAGGTTGATACTAGTGAACATGACGTTGTAAGCTAGAAGTTGTGTGAGTCCTTTCTGGCTTTTGTCTATCTTGCGCTTTATGGAATTTTGGGATGTGTTGACAGATTCGCTCCGTGGCCAAATAAACCTGGAAGTTTACCGCGACGCTTACGTCTCACCACAATAAGCAGCGCGCTGTTTGGAAATCGATGAGGCAAGTCTTTATATTTCTCCAAAGCTCAGTGTTATAACTGGTAGTTTTCGTAGCTTCTCTGGGCTTCAAAACTAAGTCCGACGACATTAAAAAAAAAAAAAAAATTTGTAGCTGGCTACCTGCTTTGACCAGTGCCGTAACCTGAGGCTCTATTCAACTACTCGTACCTGCTTCGGCAAAGTCTCCCCAAAGGCCCTCTTTGGCCCATATCTGGATAGTATCTCCCAACCCCGGCCCTTGCTCAAGTTTGATTGCATCCCTGGTAGCAAGCACTAGACACTCAAAGAACATTTTGGTTGCCTCGACCTTCGTGGTTTCTTGTTCGGGGACCAGGTCTTGGAAAATGACAGAGCTTCTCGCCCGAACGTCAGAACTGATCGCACCCTCCGGACCGAACTGATTTTGCAAGATGTAGGCGACATCTTCGGTGGTTTCCACGATTGGGGGCCGCTCAGTGGGAATGCTGGGAGGAAGAGGACTGGGCTCCAAGGCTGGAATCTCAATCATGGTTTCTTCGGCGGCCATGCTCGGCTCAACAAGGCCCTCCGCTCCAAGCTCAAATGTTGGCTCCTCGACAATTTCCAGCCGTGGGGACTTGGGGACTCTAGGCTCTGGTTCAACTTCAGCAACTCGGGCTGGACGCTTCCGTGCCAGTTGTCTTGCTTCCTGAATGGCATCAAAAGAGAGGATTCCTCGCAACTCGGGAGCCCACCCAGAGCTTCGTCCTTCCATCATAATAGAGGATACAAAGCCACCGGATGTCTGCATATCTACCAAGGCGGCCAGAAACGGGTCTCGAGGGATGAATCTTGTGGGTCTGATGATGCTTTCGTGGCTTGTCTTCTGCTCCTGGATTTGGCGGCTTGAGAGAGTAATCTCTTCATCCGGTACCAGAATCCTCCGTCTCCTAACACGTTGCTCAGGTCGTCGCGATATAGCGCGTTCCTCTTCGGGTTCACGAAGTTCGGGCAGGCGGAGTGAGGGAATCTCTGCCTCAATCTGCCGAACAACTTCTTCGCTGATCTCGGACAAGGGGGATTCGGGGATTCGAGCGCCACTGATATCCGCTGGATGGAACTCAAACTCTTCAACCCCTATCGGGAGTTCAAGTGCTTCTTCAAAGGATGGCTCAATCGCAACGCCCTCTTTTTCAGGTGGCCTTGGTTCCAGCTCGCTCACCATTTCTTCCTCAAATGGGCGAGGAGCTGGCGCTTCTCGGCCAATCTCGATATCAAAATCAAGCTCGAGATCCAAGCCCTCCATGGGCACCGCAGCCTCCTCATACATGCCGGGGTACCGACTCGGGCTCAAATCCTCTGGCAAGGAAATGTCGCGGAGGCTGACGCGGGGCTTGCGGCTGATTGGGGCCACTCCAACATCCCCTATCTGAGACAGGAGCCAGTTCGCGTCGGGGGGAGGAGCCAGCTCAAAGCCGTTGTAAGGTATCACCTCATTGGGAAGTCTGAGTGCTCCGGGGTCGGGGTGTTGAAGACTGATGGGCAGATCATGGTCTATGCTTGGTAGGAAGGTCTAGAAATGTCAATGCATGTAATTAAATGGATCAAGAGGTCCTACATACCATCTGCATCGTCATCCAAGTGTCGTCACAGTCATCCAGCAAGTATCGTGCCTTGCGCTGGTAGATCCGGACAGCTCCAAGCAGGAGCTGACTGCTCAGTCGAAGAGCCATAGGTGCCTGGCTCGGCGTGGTGATGAGTGCTATGCTATCGATGATATTCGACTGGAGCACATGCTTTTTCGAACCTTGCGTTGGAGGTTGGCGGAAAGCCAGATGCGAGCAAGCGGCCCGCTCTTCTGGAGCAGAGTCTCGGAGTAGAACATGATGCGTTGTTGGGCAACGACGCAAGGCAGAGGAAGCCACAAGACAGAGGGGGTAGTTTAGTGTCAAGGTTATGTTGGTGACTGAATTGCAATACGCTCTGGAACAGCAGTCTGAGGTACGTCTGAAGAAAAGGCGACCAGGGAAGAGGAATATGCTTGCAAGATAAGGGAGGAGAAGCGAAGAGGAGAGTTACGGCCTGGGCCTTGAAAACACGACGCGGAGGAGACATTCTGTGTCAATGGTACAAGCAAAGGTGACATTCGTTGAGTGTAACTGACGTCAAAGAGCATACTCGAATGGCTGGCGTGCTGCGTCAAGTCCCCTTGCGTTGGGAAAGGCACCACCTTGAAGCAGCCTTACAAGACTGCTAACATTATGGCTGACTTTACCAGACCGAATTACCGGGCAGTGTCGGACCCGGTGTATTGCTCATACTGCTTCTCCTCTGATGGCTATTTTCTCCTTTCCAATAATCCGTTTACTCTACTTCTCACAGCCAGGTTTTGTAAGTATACATTACTCCGTCCTAAGCCTCTATTCGTCTACTGCTCTGCTTAATTTGTGTTGGGGTAATATTAAGGTTCGTTAGTGCATCGGTACGCGTTGATACTGGCCTCTTAGCTGCGTCGCGAAATTTCAGTCCTGGTGCTTCACGGTGGCGCGACGTCGTGTCGCGTGTTTTTCGCGTCGCCTTTGACTCAAGCTTTAGATGGTAATTTCCAGGTCTGTAATAAGCACAGATGAAAGGTTACATTTGACGAGGTATGGTATCAAGTGGGAACTGGTTGCCAAGGAAACGGTGTCAAGATGCGAAAAAAACAGCATTGACATGATTAACACATGACGAATCAAGCGAGGCTGGAACAAAAAGAATCGGAGAAGGTTGGGATTCTTTTGTGGTCAGGATCAACACGACGGAAGTGTAAATGGCTTAGCGTATCTAGCGGCCCTATCCCACGAGTGCCCACAAGACTGCAACGCGTACCTCGCCCCACATTGACCACGTGATAGGCTTAGTACAAGGAGGGTACGAAAAGTTAGCTTAATGAAGCTATCATAGCCAAAATCACATATAAGTTATTTTAAACTAAACAATGGCCATGCTCTTAATTCCACAAGAGGCATAAGCCCTCAATGCCTATGACGATAAGAGCTTTATCAAGGAAAATCATAGTCATTAAATGCACCCTAATGACCCGACCCGGGTGGCTGTTTTTCTGGCCGAAAAGGGTCGCGGCACTAACTTTGAACCCTTCTACGTAGAGATACGTAACTTCCACATCAACATACCGCCGCCATCGCCGCTGCAGCTATTCCAGCTTTTCCTTCTTATTTCCCTTGTTAAGAGATGGGTCTAATATACTTAAAGCTGGCTCTCGTGGCTTAAGGAAAATGACGTTGTCGATAGCTGGAATCACCTGATGACGAAGAACGCTAGGCTGCGAGCTTAGTAAGGGACCTCTATTGCAGAAGTATATATATGGCTTGGAGTGCTAATTTATATAGGTTTATATAAGGAAAGGACTATTAAGAGCCATTGGAGTACTCTAAAGCCGGGGGAACAGCGCCCTTTACACTCAATCATCAAGTTCATGCCCTATTAGAAGTTTTAGATCCTTCACCGCTACCTTCGCCCTTTTGACTACACCAAGATCGACGAGACCGCGCCTCTTCCGAAGGTATTCTAAGCCTGTGACGAGTGGTCTGACCTCATATAAGCTGCGTCTATAAGGATCTTTACCCTGGGCTCTCATCTCGCTGTGGATGAGTATATGATCCGCTTCACGGGTAGGTCTAATGAGATAACAGTCGTCAAAGGCAAGCCTATTCCTCAAGGCTTTAAGATCTAGGTTATCGCACAGCATGGCTTCTTTATCCACTGGTTCTGGCATATCACGGGCGCACAATACGGCGCCGTTGGTGTTGAGCTTCCTCCCGCAAAGCGCCGCTGCACCCGCCGCATGCAAGGATCATAGGAGACATAGGGGAGCTCCTTAGATGAGCCTATCGCCTTGAACTCGACTCAAAGCGTCGTCGTGGCCCTAGCAAATACACTGCTAAAAGCGATATATCACGTCTTCGTCGATAACCTCTTCTCGTCGTTAGATCTCTTCTGCAGCCTTCGTATGTATGGCCACGGAGCCATAGGCATGGCTCGACCTAACAGCAGCATCAATGAGGAGCTTATTTATGATCTCAGAGGCGATAAAAGGCTTAGTACGAGCTATGACTTTAACCAGGTTAAAGTAATCCCTACGCCTGATAATAAGGTATGACGCTAAGATACTTTCACACATAAATCTCTTATTAATTTATCTTCTCTTCATCTCATAAGGTTAACTAAGTCGCTTGGAAGGATAGCCGCCTCGTCCTCTTCTTCATGACCGTCTTTTCCGGCGAGGAGCGGGTCGAACGCCGCAGGAAGAAGCCCACCTCCAAGAAGCCAGAGGCCCGGCAGATACGCCGCTTCTTCGGCGATGAAGCCATCAAGGATATCTCTATCCCTACTGTTGCCGCTGAGTATAATAATAAGATGAATCACGTGGATCGGGGCGACCAGTTAAGGTCATATTACGCCTATGATCATCCCTTGCGCCGCGGCCCTTGGCAGGCTCTTTGCTGGACCTTCCTGCTTGACGTTGCACTCGTCAATAGCTATGTTATTTAGTTACGGGGCCCGAAGCCAAGTTAGAAGCGATTCACGACTCAGAGAGAGTGGCGAGAGTGCATTTACAATGAGTTATTCAACACCTACGGCCAGGAAAGTCAGTCGCGGCAACATTACAGAGCCGGCGACGAGCATAACCTTCAAAGCCCTGATTTACAGCATGTTCACATCAATCAAGAGGTCAATCATGTCAATCGCAAGGTAAACTCAGACTGCCTAGCTTGTAAGGGCTTTCGGCAGGGGCAGATAAGGTCAAAAGGTGAGAAAATAAGTCCCTTTGGGGAGCTCAGCGGCAACTGCCAAAGCCGGAAGCAGACTCGGTACGGCTGCCGCTTGTGCAATGTCGCGATTTGTAACAGCCAATATTGTTGGGACTTCTATCACCGTGTAATTTAGGTGTGGCATTAAGTACCTTTCATTTGATGCATTTTAATTGGCCCCAACCCCTCGTCGTGACCTGGTTGCAGTCTTGTGGGCACTCATGGGATGAGATTAGTTCTCCCGGGTGTAATAAAACATACATACATACATAGATGCACAACCACTCTTTCGCCAACCCCACTCGTTCGCCACGCAAAAAAAAAAAAAAAAAAAAGCACCACCAAAAATCAACAACTTTACAAAGAACTTGACCAAAATGATAGATATGCGCAAAATTTTTCGTCTTATTAATAATAATTGAATCTCTCTATTGAATCCTGGGTCTTTTGATAAGCCGCCCTGATCGCGTGGTTGGTTGATGGGGTATGGTTTCCTCTCTGACCTCAATGACCGAGGCAGCCTCCGATTCTGACTCCTGCTCGCCTGAACAGCCACATTCCACCACAACAGGCATAATTTGAGTCTCCTCTTCGGCTATGGCCTCTCCACCGGCTAGAGTCTCACCAAGAGTCATAAAACGTTTGTTAGGATTCGGCACCGCCTTCCATGCGCTGGCCAGATCTTTGCACCCAATCAACAATATTGTGCCGCTTGCCAATTAGGCCTTTCGACCTCCAGAGTTTTATCTCATCTTGGACCTCTTTGTTGGCTCAGCAGTCGTCCTCGAAGGCGTCGGCGTCCGTGCCGAAGAGTACGGATCGGGCGACAAGGTTGATAATATGCCCACAGCAACGAAGCGGCTGGTGCTGTTTGTTAAAGCCAAAGTCAACGGCTAGGTTTTTGAGAGATATGTCGTTGCTCTCGGTCGTCTGGCAATCTTTCGCTTGTATGCTAACGTTGAGAGGACATCTGTAGGTTGGGGCAGGGAGCATGCGGCTTTGAACAAGCCGTCGGCCTGCTCATTGCCAGGGATGTTGGTGTGACCAGGTATCCGGCGCACCAGTGTGGCTCCTTATGATGCGGCTAGAGCCTGAAATTTGAGGGAGACTTTCTTGAGAGGAGTCGGAGGGTGCGTCCCGCAGGCATGTGACGACTGCTAGACTGTCGAGGCAGACGGCGATGTCCTGCGTCGTTGCATCGGGGAGGCTGAGAGCGGCCTGCGAGTCCTTCAACGCTGCTGTTGCCTCAGCATCGAAGACTTCAGCTGAACCGAGACGGCCCGAGCCAGCGAGGACTGCCTAGGCCTTTTTGTGGATAGTGTAGCCATACCCAGCAGCTCTTTCGGCGGATAAGGATATGTCCGTCTACACAATCAAGGCGAGTGGAGATACTGACTCTAGCAATCGATGGAAAGCTATGGCAGGTTCCTCTTCTAATGCTCCATGCAGCGGTGTTGTTTGTTCACCGCCGCAGCGTTGTGGAATAAGTGGCTGCGCGCACGTTGTGAGGAGTTCATCAGTCTGTCGAAGTGGGGTTCCGAAACTGTTCCGCGTCGATTGGTATCAATGTTTGATTGTCTTCATGATCGAAGGGGTTGGCGGAGCCGTGCGCTTCGCAAGAGAGTGAGCTTTATCGAGGAATTTTAGGCGAGCAGCGAAGCGTATGCGGCGAGCTTCCAGTCGTTCTCCATACGGGCAGCTGGCTGCATAGATTGCATTCAAGGCCTTGTTCATCCTCTGTACGAGATGACTTGTTCTGGTCGGCACTTCTTTGGAGGGATGGTTCCATACGGGACGGGTTCCGCCTGGATTACATGCCTCCGTTCTAGACAGCAAGATCGGTTCGATACATGCTCTGACAGCTCTTTGAACAGCCTTGGGTAACGAGCCATGTTTCATGTTGGTAAGCCCTTTCAGGTGGTAGGCAACAGCCTGTGTTTTGGTTGTCCACTTTTCCGCATGGCTTCTAAACGGCAGCTTGCTGTCAAGCCAGATGATGCAGTGTATCGGCTGAACGCAAGACATCTCAGCAATGCTGACTAGTATGGCCGTCTCCGCTGCATCGTCGCCTGTTCAAAGGAGACAGCGTATGCCCGGAGTTCCATCCTCGCCTTGTTTGACAGGTGACCTGTCTCGTTGGTGGAAGGGGTACTCTGCATGGAGCCAAGGCTGCTATGAGAGTTAGCGTGTTTGAGGTTTCGGGTTGTAACAGAAGAGCTGAACTGCTCAGTGCCAGGTATCATATAATGGATGCAGGGCATTTGCTGAGGCGCAGGCGCATAGGGCCATGCGGTACTTAAGTCGTACGCCCGGAGGGCAGAGAACTTGGTGGGAGGCGGAGGGAATCCAGGGGAGCTGACTTGCGAGTTGGGCGGCAACGTTGCCCTTTCGGAGTCGACCATCTTGCAAGTCTCAGAGCAGTAGGCTGCACCGTCAGATTGCACCTGCTTGTCGCAGGCAAGGCAAAACTGGTAAGTCCAGAGATCGAAAGTCATGGTGTTTGTGTGTATGTGAGTACAAACTAAGGCAACGAAAGCGATTGGTAGACGAGAAGGAAAAGGAATACTCGAGGCCCTTTCCTATGCCGCAAGGTTGAGAGACATCTAGTTGTAGCGACGGTTGGTGTTCAGACGTGCAATCTACTAGCTTGGGGTTGCTGAAGGTCGTCGAGATTATAGCTTCGTGGCGAGCAATGGCGGGGAGGAATGTTGCAAAAGCAGGTAGATGCAAGGCACGGACGCGCCATGTCCTGAAAAGACTTGAGATGGTGTAGCAGAGGACGGAAAAGGCAATCCACTGTCCGAGGGGTGCCTTGTGATGCACACCAGACCTTCCATCATAGGCAGGCTACCAGAGCCTTTGGAGAACCAAATGACGTCACTGTCCTCCAACACCCTGCTCGCCCACCAATTTCTAAGTGCAGGTCGTGTGACGTCTTATTATCACCATGGCCGCTGTACATGGCTTCTTTTTGCCAATGACAGGTCAGGCACGTGGCAGCACTCTGTGTCTCATCGTGGGAAAGTTTTGGTGATAGAGTTGAGGTCCGTCCAGGAGAGTCTAGCCCTAATCTCCTGAGTGCGTGAAGCCCTCCAAGGCGTACCCCGCCCCAGTGTTATGCCTTTAACAGCTGGCGCCCTTTATAGGGGACCTCAGGGAGCGTGACTGTTAGTGACTGTTAAGGTCTTATCATACGTCTACTTAAGCCTTGGCCGAAAGATAGGCGAGAGTGAGGTATCGCTTTTAACGAGAACTCTGATTGGCCTGATACCCTTGTCGTGACCACATTGGAGGGCTTCACGCACTCAGGAGATAGTAGAAGCCACCCACAGTCGCTCCCATATCGGCATTATCACTGCTCCAGACGGTGGTTACCGTCTCGACCATTCTTTGGTCCTTGCCCTCTAAAGGAAAAGTACAAACTGCAAACGTCTGCCTGTAGACATCTCTGGGGGGTTCTGTGGTTGGGTCATGGATACAGTGGCTCGAAGGGGGTTGCCGAAGGTCTGATACAGGATTGATTCAGGACTTCCACGCTGCATTTCCATTTCCAAATATCTGCGCCGTCGACCGTCATCGTTCTTTGCTACCCGCGGCGGCCCCTGTCTATGGGTCAACACCCATTGGTTCAATCCCATGTTCCAATCAAACGAGGGCACCTCACGGCAATGATCAGGGTGGTCATCAATTCAATTCAATCACACGTCTGGTGGACAAAAGATCAACAAGTGAACCGTGCGAGCGTGCAAGTGCCATAGAATTGAGCGTGCCACCCATGCTTCAACTCAATCGATGTCCTAGATTGAATTGATGACCACCCTGGCAACGATAATGAGCTGTCAACTGTTGTCTCCATATCCAGTCCAGCCACAACCCAAGGAAGCATCCCCCTTCCTGCAACGGAACTTTGCAGGAAGGCCCATGCGTGGCGGAACTCGGGCATGGTGGTGAGTATTGCCACTAGTGTTGGCTGCTGCCTGTTGGCAGGGCGCATGCCGCATTCCTGTGCCTCAAAACAGGGCGTCATCGGCAGGGATTGTGCTGGCGGGCTAAACCCGATCAGTGTCGCCGCTCTGCCTTTCTGAGAGTATTCCACAAGCTGGGAGATGACAGCTCACAAACATTCCAGGCACTGTCACTCCGCCATGTCTCGCGAACCAGTCAATAGCTTGCTGCCCTCGCAAATGGCCCTTGCCTGGACAGATCCTTCGCAACGCATTAGTTGTCGAAGGATCCTTCAGGCCGCTAGACAGGCTTTCTATCCATACGCGTATGGATTAAGTTAATCCATATGGAACGCTCCATATGGATTATTCGTATTCCATATGAGATGGCTGTATTCCATACGTATGGAAATACAGCGGAAGAATGTTAATCCCGGCGGGCACCATCCTGGGCGACGCAGTCAGGCAACAAGTTCATGTTCATGATTTCCGCCAGGAACAAAAGTTGTTGTGCCGCTAGTGGCCGGTCCCCGCTGACTTGGTGGCTCGGCGAGCAGTATGGTTTCATGAACAACACCGTCTCTCCAAAATGACCATTGATATCAACATGCCATGTCCACCTAGCCAGAGCGTGTCTTTTGACTCTTTTCTGGAGCACGGCGAAACGTATCCAGGATCGATGTAGCTGCTAGGAAGTCGTACAATAAGTCGGACAAAACCAGGCATCAGGGATTCCAGCCGCGCTGACAGATAAGCGAGACAATGCGCGCTTTTCCTAATACGGAAATGGCAAAGTATAGATGACGTCATTTCTTGTATTCCATACGTATGGAATAAGCTTCCATACGAGGAGGAATCCGTAATCCATACAAGAATCGTTCCATATGGAATATGGAATATGGATAGAAAGCCTGCCGCTAGAATATCATTAACTGCGATATTAAGACGCTGGCTCTGCTGGCATATTCTGGGAATACCTGCGCGCTAGTACAAGCAATCCACTCCGCGGTCCAGGGGTGCCGCGGCTGTCTGCCATGGCGTCGCTAACCGCGCCTAACATGGTTCCCGAAATTGGCGGCGAGGCAATCAGAATCGGTTCTAACCCCCCTTCCCTCCCGAACGCATCCCAGCGAGCTGGTCCATTCTGGGATGGGAGTTGCCAACGAGCTCGGTCAAGAGTTCGCTCCACTGAAGAGTCTCCATTTCTAAGGCCTGGTGCGTCGCCTTTTGACGGAACCGCCAGGAAATTCATGACGGAACGCGCTCGCCTTGGAGTTCACACGAGACTACCTCCCCTTTGGCAAATCGCCAAATCCCTCTCCCACCAAGCCAACTTAACGCCTTCCTCCGCCACCAGCCTCCATCCACCTCAGCTCCTTGGAACGGAGAATGTGCCGCAGCTGATTGATCTCATCATAAGCCAAGAACCCTTGAGCAGCACCAGATGGGCAGAGCCTAAGAGAGCTCTAAGCATAGGCCCGTCCTTCTGGTCAGAGCCTTAGACATGAACCCTATTAGCTCGGTGGACCACGTCAGTTGTTGCGAGGCGCGATCGAGCCAGTGGCCCTGAGCCTTCTGGCAATGCTGCGGCGCTCAGTGAGACGAAGAACAGCCCACTGACGATTCCGTCGATCGCAAAGGAAACTCCACGAGGAACAGGAATTGAAGGTATGATGAATAGGGTTCCCTCTGAAGTTTGTTGAGGTTGTGGACGGCGCACTTATCTCCTTGCTTGTGGGGACATAAGTTGCGCCACAACTGACAGCCAAGTACCACCAAAGAGCAGTCAGAGAACTCAAGATCGAGCAACAGGACGCCGCCACACGATTTCGCTGCTTCTGGGCGGGCTCCGGTCGCGGTGGTTTGGCCTGCACTGTCGTCTCGGAATTTACCGACTCCGCGTGTCTCGATTCGTTTGGCGACTCCGAGGAACGAGCGGCCTGAAGTCCAAATCCAGTTGATGTGTCGATGAGTCCCGGAGGTTCTTGACACATTGCCTGTAACGACACAACTGTCCACACAATGCACCAACTTCCGCACCGTCTCCCCAGGGGCAGTGGCGCATTGTATGCGGTCTGTGCTTCGGGACACAAACTGTGCCCAATGAGGGTTCCTGAAGTTCTGCATTCGGCAGTTACAGAACAATCCTCACCAGTCCCACTCAGCCTTCGGCCGTGTGACACAGTGCCAAGTAGCAGGACTTTGTTTCATTGGTTAAATGAAGTTCCTCGCATTAGCTCAATCCTTGGCGAGCATGCTTTGTAATTGCTCACCAGAGCCACGAAGCAGCCGGTGACGTCTTTAAACACGGGCAGATCACTGGTGCCTGTGTTGATCCTTGTTACCAGGATCCTGCCATGGACGTAAGCTGATTGGGCGATTTTGGGTCAGATAGTGAGAGTGGAACGTGAACCAACCCCTGACGTCCTTCCCATGAGAGCCAACTTTTGGGACCCCTGCATTTTGGGGTAGCATTTCTAAGGGGTATGGACTGTGGCGTCCAATCATGGTGGAGTTATGCCATGGTCTGGATTCATCACCCTGATGCCGAAAATGACCTGTCAACATGAACATTCACATGCTGCAACTGTAATCTTTGGGGCAAAGTCGGGGGATTCCGACACTCTCACTGTCGACCGCAAACGGATAGAACTCTGTCACAAATCAGCAAAAGCGTCGGCCGCCTTCACCTTCTCAGACCACCTCCAGGAAACATTTCATTGATCACCGTTCGCCGACAAATGGCCGCAACTAACCCCTCACTACCAAAACAAGACTAAGACCAAAACATCGTTAGCAGCATGCCATCTATCAGATCAGCCAGGCGCATTGCACTTGCAGCAGACTTGTTCACGCCCAACATGCCACATGGCTTATTCCTACCGTCTCAGGGCTGAGAAGTCGGCGAACTCTATATCACAGCCAGACGGACAGCCTTGCTCATGCAACTTCAAGCTTAAGAGTTGAGAGTAACACATGTCACATCGT
Source organism: Fusarium solani (assembly GCF_023522795.1). Classification (NCBI taxonomy): domain Eukaryota; kingdom Fungi; phylum Ascomycota; class Sordariomycetes; order Hypocreales; family Nectriaceae; genus Fusarium; species Fusarium solani. The sequence continues at coordinate 1,530,296 of NW_027072141.1, forward strand.
ATCACTAAGGCCGCTCTGACACACGGGCTGTGTGACCTACGGGATCAGACGTAAATGAAACAGATCACGCGGCACACCCCGTCAAAGCGGATGAATACGACCCTATCCAAGGAAGGATGAAACAGACCAACTTCAGTCATTCATTTAGTTAGAAATCAAAAGCTTCAACGCACAGTCAGAGTCCCTCGTCAGATGTGACAACACATTTTGTGATTTGCAGTCCGTCACGTTCCGGTACAGAACTACGGGATGGGGAGCGGGCTTGCAGGAGCCACGGGTGTCGGGTGTGCAAGCCAGCGGATGAGATGGCGATGCGCTCCGTGAGACGGGTCATGCCGGCAGCTTCCAAAAGATTGCGAATCAAATCTGCAATGGGGATGTGCACTGGCGAGCATGCAACTCGTCACTGGCCATTATCTCGAAATAGAGACTGCATATCTAATTTTGCAGGCCCCAGAATCTGGCAGATCCCCTCGTCCTGGTTCTGCCAGCGACAGTTCTGGACGAAGCCGACCAGAAGCCCATTGAGGCGGCACGTCAGCAGCATGATCAAGCTGGGCGCATACTAGGTTGAGCAGCCTGAGTAAGGGTTCAGTGGACCGATGACTGCGGCTGAGGGCAGTACATAGGATATATATTGCAGGTTGACTACTACCACCAGTGATGCGACATGTAGGGGTAAGAATGAAGAGTGCCGGGCAGCAGCGGAGGAATGCTAAGGCGAAACCTAGCGTCTAGATACTAAGCGTGGCTGACGGTTGGCGCGACCGAAGGAAAAGCGTTGTGGAACATGCGGCAAGACCGGTCATAACGCAAGAACATGTCAGATAGTTGTTGCGATGTGTAGTAAAGAGTACAGCGATGACTTTTAATTGACCAGTCGCTTTGTTGTGTTTTTATTTGATATTATATGTTGAGGGTAGTAATTTTTGTCCGACTTGTCCGTCCGACTCACTTATCAAGTACGTTACTCTTTCTTTCTCGTTGCATAGATATGAGACGGGCAACTGAATTTATTAAACATAAGGCCTTCTTATAAAGCCTCCTTAGATGAGGTATCGCTGCTGCGATCATCATCGCCATCATTGACCACAATTGTAGTCTCGACCGTCTTCGTGATGCCATGTGGGCCGGGATATGTGGCTAGATGTATCTCTGAGCCAGAGCTACCTTGACGAGGTCGTTCGTCTTTTCCTAACTTACTCAAAATCGTGTTACCCGGCTTTGGCATGGCGTGGCTACCGCTAACGACAACACGGGAAGTGATATAGTTGGTTGGGTTAGATTTGTGACTGCTACTTCCGTGGTAGCCATCTCCTTGCCCAGCCGCACCACTTCTCACAACTTTGGAGATCAAATTGGCCATGAGGAGCTCGATGTACAGCTTGACTATGTATGCGAGAGGGGCGAATTGGACGTATCTGCGTGAGGAGTCAGTTGGCTGTTGACGGCAAGATGGAAGGGTCACAGTAGTCAGAAACTCACAAGTAGGGGTCTGGCAAGCTCAAGAAGCCAAGGAGCAGAATATCCATGGATGTTGAGACAACTATCATACCAGCATTGAAGTTGAAGAGCCTCCAATACTTGCTCAACCCATCGGCAATCAGGCGGAAGCGCACCAAATACAAAAAGTATAAGTTGAGCGCTAGATCAACGACAAGGAAGAAAGACTTCTCCGCCTTTTCGAACACAAGGTTAAGATGGACCTGGAAAGGTGTAGCTCCATCTAGGTGCGCGACTACCCATATGTAGGCAACGGCGACATTGATGCAACCGATAGCAAGCACGAGGCCCCATTTCAACTTCCTGGCTCTGCGCTTGTTGGTCATGATCAAAGCGACGCGGTTGGTAATGATTTGGGGCAAGAGTTGCGTCTGGATTGCCCATAGTGCCACCGCATGATTGTTAGCTAAAGAGTTTCTCTCACGATTCCCATACTATTGATCATTACCCGTGAATAAGTAAAACCCGACACTGGAGATGTCAGTTAGCATTGACGCTTAGTGCGACCACCGAAGGACTAGTACTCGCCTTCCGGGAATGATTTCATTCAGGTACAAGAATGTGACGAGGGCGAATACGAAATTCACCCAAGCCTCAGCCCAGATCATGTATAGGTAGCCATGATGAAGGCTCCGCGTACGTCTCCATATGCCGCGAGTCTGTTGCACGGCCTTTGCAAAAGTAAACACAAGAACGCCCAAAAAGAGCCCAAAGTATATGGAAGCGAGATCCATGAAAAGACCTGGTGTGATCAGAGCGACAAAGCAACGAAATAGGCTGGGCACAAAAGCAAGAATTAAGACGGGAAAGAGGTCGTATAAGGTAGGATTGCCTCGCTCACCTTATATAACAACCCCTTCCTCTTTTGGTCGCAGGAGAGTCATGGGAGTCCGGGACTTGGTGATTTGAACCCGATCAACAAATCGATCTTCATTGGTGGGCACACGCGTACAGTTTCCTGGGCACGTAGCGAAACACATGTCAAAAGTCTTGTGCTTGAAGAAAGCCACGGCTAATTTTGTAATTGGGATAAACACCGCTAGAGGAGACGGCGCCAACTCTCACGATCCTCGGTGCAGGATCGGCCCACGGACCAGACCGTTGGCTTCCCGGTGGGGATCTGGATGTTGGAGATCACAAGTGTGAGGCGACCAAGTCGGTGGCAAGGTGTGGAAGAAGGAGGAACATTCTACAAGAAATCGTGCCTGTACATAAATAGTGGTTCCCCTACTTCACTTTGAGAGATGAATCAAGCAATTAGCATCTTCTCATTTCAACACTGGACTATCCCTTCAATTGTCGAAAACTTCCGTAGAGGTCACTACAGGGGTGTCTAGCCAATTAAAATCCAAACATGAAAGGTACATTACTTCCCACCTAAATTAGCCTATGATAGAAGTCCCAACAATAATCTGAGTTACAAAGCGCGACATCGCATTGCTTACATCCTTTCGTTGATTGTCGGCGCTGCTGCCCCCTTCTGTTATTACTGACCGGCGCCAACGGCCGCCTCGAGCTCCTCGACCTCGGCTGCCCAAGGCGATGACCCTGACAGGCTACGCAGTCCGATTTTTTCCCTCTTGCGATAAATTCATGCTGTGCATTAGGCGTAAATTCGTCTCCGGTCCGAAACTTTCTCCTTGACTGACTGGTCGAATGGAACGCCTTGAAGAGCTCGTTATAAATGTATCGGCGCCACTCTTTCTGACTTGTATATCGCTTCCAACTTGGCTGCCCATGGAGTTGAAGAAGGTAACTATTCACAAGGGCCACGTCAAGAAGGAAGGTCCAAGTGAGAGCCTGCCAAGCGCCTCTGCGGATCGAGTGATCATAACCTTGATATGCCCTCATTTGGTCTCCTCGATCCACATGATTCATTTCATCATTATAGGAAGCAGCCACCGTAGGGATAGATATCAGCTTGACTGGCTCACCGCCAAAGAAATGCTGTATCGGCCGCGCTGTAGCCTTTTTCGTTGATGGTTTCTTCCTCCAACGGTCGGTCCTCTCATCGCCCTTGAACACAGTTGATAAGAATAATACGAGGGCATTATCTTTCCAGGCGATTTGATTCACCTGTTAGATAAGTAGATAAGTTAGTAAGGGAAATATAGCTAGAAGAGTCGAAGCTTCCTACCTGGTTATCAGGGGTAGGTACAACCTTGATCTCATTAAATTGGAAGCCTGATTTACCAGTCTGATCCCTTAACTTAGAGTTTGCGAGCTCTTTGTAAATGCCGCAGTTAGGGCGAGCTGTGCCTGTAGCCCCGTGACCGTGCTGACGAAGGGAGCGGAAGAGATCCGGTGACGCGAAGAGGTTGTCCACAAAGACGTGATAGATAGCTTTTGGTAGCAAATTTAGCAGGGCAATAACCACGCTCTGGGTCGAATTAAGGGCGATAGCCTGTCCTCCGTTTGTCGTAGCGACCTCAATGACTTCTTCGATCTTATCAGCCTCATTATCCTTCCTCTTTAAGCCGCCTCTCCCTCTGCCTCTGGCCCTGCCCCTGCCTCTCCCTCGTGTTGGTAACTTCTTCTTAGGACGTTCGACGCCGATAGGGCCATATTTCGCGCCGGGTTGGTGCCAAATCCAACGCAAGAAGATACCAAGTTGGGCCACAACCCATACCTTGAACCCTGTGTCAGTAGGCTTGCCCGGTATATATGTGACCTCTGAGTTCCTCCCTGTATAACGGATCATGCCCTCATCTACAGCTAGATGAGAGCCCGGCTCACAGAGCTGCGTTGTAGCTTGCTGTATATGCTCAGACCACGGTTGCGCGCATTGGAAGACCTCAGGGAAGCATTCGTCATCTTCGAATTTAGTATGGTTAAAAGGGCGAAGGTGGCGGTGAAGGAGTTGAAACCGGTTATAAGTCATGAACTTAATGATAGAGTGCTCAGGGCGCTGATCCTGTAGCTCGGGGGTCTTCCAATGGTCCTCAATCGCGATTTCCTTATGTATTCCCAGGTAAATCAGGATTGCAAGCCAGATATATACTTCTGCCGCGGTAGTTGGCTTCCACTCTCGCAGTCGTGAGCCGTCTTTTAGTTCATGGTTAGCGCTATCAATAACGCCTCTCTCTAACAGGCTATCGACCCATTTGTTGGTGTACTGAGCCCAGCTTTCAACTAGGGATAGAGGCACAAAGTATTGGAATAGCTGTAGCGGCCCCTGGGGCAGCTCTTTGACCTTGAGATCGCGCCTTTCTACAGCGAAAGGTTGAAAATTGAAGCCTCGGGTGTCAGAAGGGGGAAAACGGGGCGCCGGGTGCTGTCGCACTCATGCTCGCGGCGGCTGTTAGCTTCATTGATAAAGCTACGGTCGTCATAGGCATTTATTGCCTCTGCAGGGATTGATTGAGGGCTCATTGACGGCTGCAGAATGATTCATATGATGATTTTAGTGAGAATCATTGATGATGTGTCTTAGGTTCCCCTCATGTACTGGTCATGTGACAGGGGTGGTGTGGGGCGAGGTACATGACGGAGGCTTTCGACAATTGAAGGGATAATTGTCACGGCCCATGCCGCGATCGAATGCGTGTCGCCACACGGCACGGATCAACGTATTCCGCTCACTCGGTGCGAGTGAGCGGGACCCATTTTCTCACTCCGGACAAGTGAGAATGTAACACTATCTCACGATGGGCATCGTGAGATGCTCCCCAGACCCTGCCTATAAAAAACCACACAACATCCCTTAGACAGACACTCTCGCTACCTCAGCTTTCAATACAATTTGATTACTCAAGAATACTTCTTGATATTATCAGACGTGATTCGCCACCCTACGCTCAGTACGACGCCCCGTCACAACTGCCAACATAAACCAATTGGGTTACGGTTTACTACGTTGGGAACCTTGACCGTCACAATAATAGATCGTGATCTGCGGCAGGCACTTGATTTGGCAGGGTGACGAGTCACTCGCACTGAACCACAAGTGGCAGGTCAGGATTCAATACAAGTAATCGGTGGCATAATGTCGAATCGATGCTCCGTATTGCAGAGATAGCCCTTTTTAATGTCGTCAGTCTAAAATGGGCCATAGTTAGCGCTAAACTGCCTGTGATTTTCACGAGTCAATTAACTATCCCATGAGTGCCCACAAGACTGCAAACCGTATCTTGCCCCAGTGTTATGTCATTAGCCATCAGCTGCTTCTCCTGGTCGCATGACTGCTAAGGCCTTAACATCGCGATACTTCGTTCTCAGGCGGATAATAGAGAGTAACGAAGTATCGTCGCCACTGGGAGTTTTGATTGGCCTCAACCCCCCGTCGTGACCTGGTTGCAGTCTTGTGGGCACTCATGGGATATTATTGAAAGATGGAAATCGAGTTGTAAAAGCGGCATCGAAAAAGCTGGCTTAATCGGGCTAGTTAGTGGGTCGGCATGGCAAGAGTCCATCTCCTTGACTGCGCGGGGGCTACCATTGGGTATTTTGCAAGGACCTAAGCCAATTACGGTTAGTCGCTCCTTTGGCTTACTGAAAATGCGATAAGGCATTAACCCGATGCCACGAGTTTCAATGGTGACTTAGATAGTGCTCTAGCAGTGGAGACCAGTACCTAATGGTAGCCCCCGCGCAGTCAAGGAGATACTTATTGCCCCCCACTGTACGTAGTATCTCTTTGCTTGCGCGAAGGCATCCAACGCGTACTCGCCCCACTGCTAACGCACTATCTAAGTGTCTCAGAAGTTTAGTAGAGGGCTGTTATTATCATATTGCAACCTAAGTGAGCTAAGTGAGCCGCTAGCCGTAATTGGCTTAGATCCTTGCAAAGTACGTGTTGGATGCCTTCGCGCAAGCAAAGAGATTGTCCCGTTGGTATCTCTTAGACTGCGCGAAGGCATCCAACGCGTACCCCGCAGGGATCTGGTCCAATGAAAATGCAGCTGATGAAGGGTACTTCTTTTCCTACCTAATTTCTATGGTGATACTTGTCAAAGCAAATTGATGAGTTACATAACGCAACATTGCACAACTCACAGCCGTACCTTGATTTGGGCACCATTTTCTTGCCCCTATTCCCACTCGTCTCCACCAAGGCTCGGTCTCTTCCTTGTGATCTCGCATCGCCACAGCGATGGCCCTGACAGGCATGACAATAACTATATTTCGTACGGCCTCTATAGACGAGCTTGTGGCCCGGATGATTAAGGTTATCGCAGCCGGATCGATATCTCTTTCTTCCTTCACACTTCGGAGCGTAGGTTGCGATGAGGTCGTCAACAAGCCGGGATCTCCACGCCTCTTGCGACTCGTATTTCTTCCACATAGGGTCTCCGTGAAGCTGCGCGAGATAACTATTAATAAGAGCAACACCCAGGAGGAAGGTCCAAGCTAGGGCTTGCCAAGGGCCACGACGAATGCGGTGATCATAAGCTAAGGATGCCCTCAGTTGGTCTCCTCGGTCCACATGATTCATCTCGTCGTTGTACGTAGCAGCAACCAAAGGAATCCTGAATTCCTTCACGCCTTCGTCACCGAAAAAACGCTGTATTGGGCGTGCACGAGCTTCTTGTGTGTTTGGCCTCTTCCTTTTGCGTAGGATACGCTCGTCTCCGTCGAACACAGAGATCAGGAAGAGCACGAGGGCGTTATCCTTCCATGCGATTTGGTTGACCTTCCAAGCCAAGAGACAAATTAGTATGTAAATCACACGTAAAGGTGTCTGAATTCCTTGCCTTGTGATCAACTGTTGGGGCCTTCCGTACCTCGCCAAAGGCAAGAAGGTTACGGCCGGCAGTGTCATCGACTTTGAGCTGCACGAAGGGCCTATAGATGCCACAGTTGCGGCGGGCTGTGCCTGTGGCCCCGTGGCCTAGTCTTCGAAGCTGCGTAAAGAGGCCTGCCGATGAGAAGAGGTTATCGATGAAGACGTGATGTCTGGCCTTTGGAAGCTTATTAACTAGGGCCACAACCACTGCTTGCGTCGGGTTGAGAGGTGCGTAAAGATCCCTTCTTCTTTGGCCTCGTACCTGGCTCGCAAGATGACTCTTCTTCGTCGGCATCTTCTTTGGAAGAGCAACTGGCCCGTATCTCTTCTTTGGCTGGTGCCAAATCCACCGCAAGAAGAAGCCGTATTGGGCCACAACCCATATCTTGAGGCCGAGAGGCGTGGGCTTATTCGGAATCTTCGTTGTCTCGTATGACCTCCCTGTATAGCGGGTCATACACTCATCCACAGCGATATTCGTGCCCGGGCTCCATATCTCGATAGACACGCGTTGTATATGCTCAGACCACTCATCAACGGCTCTGAATACCCTCGGAAGGGCTATATCGGCGATATTGAAAGGGTTGAAGACTCGAAGGTGGCGTTGAAGAAGTTGAAATCGATCATATGTCATATATTTGCGTATGCTATGATCAGGGGCCTGATGCTCTAGCGAAGAAGTCTCCCAATGGGCGTGGATCGTAGGTTCCTTATGAATTCCTATGTAAATCAGGATAGCGAGCCATACGAATACCTCTTCGGCGGAGGTTGGGTGCCAGCTGCGGAGCCGGGCGGCCGGGCGCAAATCCCGCTCTTGGATGAGGCTGTCAACCCAGCTATTGGTGTATTGAACCCATATTTCAACTAACGAATAAGGTATAAAGAGCTGGAAAAGCTCTAGGGGCGTCTGGGGCAGCTCGTTGACCTTCGGGCCTTGTGAAGGCATCTGCATTGGAAGGAAATAAGCCCCGCACCTTGTGGCCGGGTTGAAGACCGGGCGGCACGTGTTATCGTTAGGTTGCTCGCGGCGGCTATTTTCCTCTGTAATATAGCTACTTGGATCAGAGGCGTTAAGTGCCTCGCCGGGAATTGATTGAGAAGTCATGAGTATCTTTAAAATGAATTCTATGGTGTTTTGGCAGTAATTGATTTCAAAGGCACTTTTCGTACCCCTCTTGTATCCACGTGATTACCTAGAAAGAGTGGGGCGGGTACGCGTTGGATGCCTTCGCGCAGTCTAAGAGATGGATCCAGGCCCAGGGCCAGAAGCAGGGGCACTGGGTGAGGAGGGGAAGCTGAGCCGAGTGGCGCCAGACACGGTGGTACTGTAGTATCTCGAAAAATTCGGGCACTCTAGCGTCGCCACAAAACTCCGTATCAGCCAATTAACCAATGGTAACTCGACGGTTTGGAGGTTAAAAAGTGGAAAAGTGGAGGAGCTAGAGCGTCCGAATTTCTCGAGATCCCACGGTAGTTGGCCAGCGTGAGGCATCGTTGGCCATGGAGGCAGCCTCGAGTGAGTCTTCAGGAGACTGCAATCAAATTAGGCCACACGGGCAGGGAATTTCCCTGGCGGGTGCTGTCGCTCAAAATGTATGGTGGCGTGATTCTGATGCTCAATTTCAACGAAGATCCCGAATTTCGGGAAGATTCTCAGTTATCTCCTAGCTGCCAATCAGGGGCGCAATCTTTGTGTGATGCATGCCAGCCATTTCTACCAGATCCTTGGGACCACTTTGTTTTCTTTTCAGAACAAGAATTGGCGTTCAGTTGGTTTTTGGGGTAGCGCGAACCGAGGCGTTGGGCGGTGCCAGCCGCTCGGGCGAACCAACAACCCACAAGAGCTTTGCCGCTCCGGGATCTGAGACCGGGGTTCACTGACGCCATTCGCTCGCCCTCGGCCGCGCTAATCCTGGTGGCAGAGAGCCCAATCCCTCCTGAAATTCAAGGCGAGAATGCCGCACAGCGTGCATCTGCATGACACCGTGAGACATGGTCGATCAGTATGCGACCACTGAAGATTGCCCCACACGACCCTGCATCTACATGTGTAGTAGTCCAAATACTCTCAATCACGCAACAACACACATCTTCTGCGACCAATTCTGCGCCCTCACTAGAATCATCCATCAAGATGGTGGGCTCATCTTCGGCCGGGGCTGCTAAGACTACTAAGCGTAAGGGAACGCTCATTGTTTGTTATTGTTTGGATGTAATTACCCTCATCGTGCGACTAATACGGATATGCTACACAGGCACTCGAGGTGTGCGGACCTTGACTCCTTCACAACTTGCTCGAAAGCGAGCAAACGACCGAGAGGCCCAGCGGGCGATTCGAGCCCGGACTAAGGAGCACATTGAATGGTTGGAGCGAGAGCTCAAGAGCGAGCAAAGCCGGGATCAGACTGTTCAAGAGCTGCTTCGACGAAACAAGGCACTCGAGGATGAGTTGAACCGGTTAAAGGAGAATATGGCCATCTCAATGGCTTCTTCTCCGTACTCAACACCAAGTATTACCGGACGAGTTCATTTGTGAGGTGACTGATATGTTGACACTTCTCAACAGTCTCCGACAACCTGAGCCCTGGTAGTGGAGCCATTCCCAGGACGTCGCCCTTCGCCTCTGGCAACTACAACACTCCGCCGACTACAGTCAACAATACGTTCCTCTCCCCACCAAATGTGAACCTTGGGCAAGTACCGTCCCTTGCCCCGTCCACTCCAACGTTTCCAGCCATTCGTCATCCGCCAGTGCGGACTACAATGCTGGGTACATCCACACCAGCGTGTCAACTTCCATGGTGTCCTCCAACAACAGCAACACCAACGTCAACGCCCTGTCCCACAAGGACATCAAATTGGGGTATGAGGAGGTGAAGAGTCACCGTATGGAACCCCATGGTCTAATAAGGCATGAGGAGGCTAATCATAGCCCTTATTCAGGCAACCCTCCCATGCCGCCATCGCATCCGTCCTATACGCAGCAACAGCCATGGAATGTATACCCGGAGAACTATCCTCCGGCCCAGTCCTCGGTTCACTTAGGGTTCTTCCAGGCGGCGAATTCTGGCAGATCTCCGTCATGGCCATTGCACCCGCGTGTGGCGCCGAATTGTTGAGAGCTGCCGCCGCCTCTCACGGGTCGATTTGATCATCAGATGCTGGGGCTTGTCGAGGACTAATGACTGGTCATTGTTCAAGGAAGATAGCCACCAGGAGATGCAAACGCAATCCAGTCACTGAGCCAGCCGGTAGCTTCGTACCGCGCCCACGGGACGAAGCTGTGAAACGCCATCAGAACCCCCTCTGTAGTAGCCTGAAGAGAAGGCAGCCAAAGACCAGTCGGCCTTCCAAGACGGACAGGAGGCAGCACCTACTTACAGCAATGCCAAGATCAGGTCGCTCATTCAATAGTGTCACATGGATAGGGGTTATCCGAGCCGGATAGAGACTATCCGAAGGATCAAACACATAGAAGTCCCAGCTCTGGCAGCAGACTTTAACTATAAAAGACTAACCTTTAGACCCTCATTAGATAGAGAAATCAAGAGTCATTCGTTGCCCGATTCACCGAGGGACTTTCTGCCCGGTCGTCAGCTAGTCATGCACCCGTACCGAGCGACAAATTTGCGTGGTTCTACTTGGAAGGGCTCGAAGGTCGTGCCTCGGTCCTCTTCGGCCGGAAAAACCGCGGCCCGGGTCGAGTCATTTGGCCAAATACGATGGCTGTACCTCTCATCGAGAAAGCTCTTGTCGTCATAGGGATTGATGACCCGGATCTCATCAAGACTTGGAGGGGACTCTATCGTTTTCATCAAAATGAATTGGTGGTGTTTTGGCGGGGAATTGGCACGAAATCTTTCACGGATTAAACTTTCCGTACCCCTCACGTACTTCCGGGGTTCCCGAGGTCATGTGGGGCGAGGTACGGACTGGAGGGCTTCACGCACTGAGGAGATAGGGGGCTCATGTTCATTAACTCTACCCCCGATAGAGTACGTTCGAGATCCGTGAGTGAGTGAGACGTAAACCGACCACGTGTAGTGAGGAACCACTAGCGCGTAATGTGAAACTATTTGTTGCGAGGATCTCTCTTAGCACAGGAGGCACACATCTTCAGCCCAGCTATGGAACCGATGTTGTGTCGCGCAGGGATGCTGAGTGCATTTGACAAAAGGTAGTTCTTATTGTCGTGATTGTAATTATTCTTGGTTAGGTTTTCATGATCTCAATGAGAGGTCCTTTGGCGCCTTATATTTTTGAATGTTCCCATCTAGGACTTTGAACCTTACCCAGGGGGCATATTCTATCGAAGTGCCCCTCCATTCGTTCCTCATGGGGGGGCATCAAAACCTGTAACTGTGTCACTCCTGTAACCACTGTCAACCTATAGAAAATTGGCTATTTGACAAAAATAAGCAATCAAAAAAATTTAAACTTTTGGCCCACTTTTTCAGAGGGCGATTTTACAGGGTTATTTTTGTCAGACAGCCAATTTTCTATAGGTTGACAGTGGTTACAGGAGCGACGCAGTTACAGGTTGTGATGCCCCCTCTGTGATGAACAGAGGGGCGGCCTATCATTAGTCAGCCCCCTGGGTAATCGTAGGACTTCAAACTTTAATCTTGATCCTGAAGTTTAGGGGGAACTCTCAGTTCTTCCAGCAACCGACACGTGCCCACTTATCTCTCTCGCTATTCGCACTCTGTGCAGGAGCTGCTGATCTTTGCTCACAATGGGTCGTTTCTCCTCGTAAACTGGCTCTTGGGCTACTCCTTGCTTGCGAGTAGATTGGGCATCCGTCGCTGCCCGGATATAGCATGCCTGAAAGCTTCTGAATCGAGGAGGACCGTGCGATGTCGGAGATTGCGAGTAGCCCTGCCGCAAGCTGAGTAGGGGAAGGCCGCTAACTCTCTACTCCATTACGCCTGAGCGACGAGACGCACGGTGCTTTATGTTCCGGATTCTACAACTGGCCTTACTTCATCTTTATGAGGAATGGGGCAACCACTCAAGAGGAAATACAAGACAGGTCAATCAGCCCTGGAGTTGAAAGGCTAAAGCTTTGCGAAATCCACAATGCCGCGCTTCGAGGTCATGCTCCCCTCGCTTGAAACGGTGGACTAGGCGAACTCTATGACTGGGTGATGATCAGGCGAAGGGGAGTTGTGAAAGGCAAAACATGTGCAGGATCTGCAGCAGGTTTTGCGACAGCACCAAACCCCTAGCACCAACGTGCATGAAGACAAGGCCGCGCCAGGGAAGTGTTCCGCTGGGCCAGATCTCCACCTTTGGCGAAGGTTAATACAAATAAGGGCATTCTTGAGCCACTGACGACAATCTTAATGTTAATCTAGCATTCTAGCTTAGCGCTCTGCACGCATCGCCGCCATGGAATGAAGAGGGACATAATGGCACCCGCCAAGCCTGTTGCTTCCGGGATCCCAGGTTGCAGGGTCGCAGTCTTTCAAGTAATTACAAGAGGTCCTGACTCATGATCACCGGTCGGGAAACACAACCGACGTGTTAACGCAAAACTAGGCCTCAGCTCGTGCGGGTCAATACTACGATATGGCCTTGGCGTGTGGGCTCCTGCACAGTTCCCCTGAATCCAGAGAAGGGGTGGCTAATACCGTAGAAACTCGAAAAATCCGCCCTCTTGGCAAAGTGGACCACATCAAATTCACGATCAACCAATGGCTGCTCTGGATATAGGAGGGAGATAGCAAAAGCGTCCGTCTCTGATTTGAGCAACCTGAAGCGTGGCTGGCCGCTAGGCTGTTTAACGTGCATAGTGGAGTAAAAAGTGGAAATGCCAAGAGGGCGGGTTTTTCGAGTTGCTACAACCTTGAGCCATTATTCAGCAGAGCGCTTTTGATCTGACCGAGTTGGGTATAGACAAGAAGAGAGACTACAAGACTCCGTCTCTCAACCGGCACTCCGTCAACATTAACATGTTCGGTTCTTGGCTCCCTTAAAACACGACCTCGATGCTGCGATTCTACAACTTTGACCAGCCTCTCAGCTCGACTATGAGGACGATTTCTTCTGTCACTCTCGTTTTTTAAAGTTCCCTCCTCTTGGTCGCAGGCGCCGTCTAGGTGCGCGCACCCCTTCAGCTAAATGCGCGCACCCTGACTAAGCCAGTGTGGCTACTGAGCCACAATTGCAATTCTCAGGGCCTGCAGTGCGCAGCGTTTCTTACAATCTAGAATACCGATGAATTATTAATTATCTACCTACCTAAATAGAAAGCTTCCTGCGCCTCGATATCCCTCGCAGCCGCCTCCCAGATATCGTGCATACCTCTTCTACTCGAAAACATATTCCCTTCCATCTCTGCCGCCACTTCTACCTCAACCCGATCATCTTCCGCATTGCTCCAATCTGGATAGGCCATTATTGTTGGAGAAGTGGCATGCATGATGATGTTACACAGGCAGCCACCTCAAGGGAAGATGTCTCACGATGATACATGAATTGTCTGAACAGCGTTACAGACCTGTTGCAGGATCAGCAGATCTAGTATCTTGGCCTCGCCTCTTCAGATATAGAGACGAGGAGGGAGAACGAAGAACGAGGAGACAACACATCTACAGATCAGTCACACACATGATGATCATCCTAAATCAATCATTCTCACTCCTCCCCCATCTTCTGACTATCTGTCCCCATCATTATACGAACACGCGTGTCTGACAATTAAGAGTCTCATCCGCTCCAAGAGCTTTCCGCGCTACGAATGATACGCGTTCCTCACATCATACAGACATTATCCAACATGGCTGACAACGCCGTCTACTACAACGACGCCAAAGACTGGGAAGACTGGCAGATGGAATTCCGCAAACGAGCGGAAGGCGAAGACGTCTGGCAGTATATCGAGCCGACTAGCGACCTTCCGTGGCCGCAAGAGCCCACGCCACCGAATATCGCGGACTACCAGTCGAATACAATCCATGCCAATACCGAGTCGAACAGCTCCGGACGATCAGGTAGATCCCAGACAACTGGATCGGCTATTCCACAAGGCCTCGGCGATCTCTCCGACGCTGGGAGGCTGAGCTTCCAGCAACATTGGAATGAATATACGGTCGCGATACAGAGATACGAGACAATCAAGAAGTCACTGAGAGCCCTCCGCGAGTGGGTGCTGAAGACGGTCAACAAGTCAATCCAGAAGACCGACCTTCCGCCTAACGGCAATCTCAACAAGTGGTACGCGATCTTGGCCCAATCAGGCGAGGAATACGCGAGTCACCGGATGGAAGACGCTCGAATCGCCTTCAAGAATCATCTCCGATTAGCTCCAAAGAAGGAAGCAGGGCTCGAGAAGTGGATCGTCAGATGGAAAGAACTCATGGCTGAAGGTCAGAGACAAGGAGTACCCGAGACGACGGAGCCCCGAGCGTGGGCTCTTGACTTCGTCAATGCAGTCGAAGAAACGGCGCCACTCTGGGTATCGAATTACCGACTGAACAAGCTAGATACAGTGAACAATCGCGAAGTCAGCTATCGCGAAGTGGCAACGAATCTGTTGAGGGAAATCGCCAACAGACGCAACCGCAGCGCGGTTCCAAGAGACAGCTATAAGGCCGGCTTCTTGACTCTCCACGGTCAGCAGGCTGATCAGGACGATATCGACCAAGATGACCGCGATACTCAGCCCCCAGAGCCAGCAAACCCTCGCGGTAAGGCAGGCAGTAAGGGCAGCAACAGCGGCCGAGGCGGAAAGAAGACAGATCAGAAGCGCAAACGGAAGGAATCAGACGCTGAGACTGAAAGCGGAAGAAGATGCAAAGCTTGCCTTGCGCCCGGTCATTCAATCAGCAGCTGCTTCTATGTCTTTCCGGAGAAGGCACCGGAAGGCTTTCGGTTTAACGAGGCGGCGGCAAGATTTGTAAAGATCCAAATTGAGTCAGATACGGCGATAAAAGAGGAGGTCAACCGGCTCTCGAAGAAAGCAAAACTCGAGTCAGATGACTGACTAGACCACGGGGTCGGAGTGACCAAGAGCTGCTTCCTTATCATTCGTGAAGGATCGAAAGCAGCGTTTAACACGTCCCCGTACCCCTTGAAGAACTCCGCCATCTTAGATTCGGGTTCTACGATCCATATCTTTAATTCATTCTCAAGGTTCCGAAATTACCGACACGCACCAACTGGCGATTTTGTATTCGCTGGAGAGGTGAAGGTGCCGATCCAAGGATACGGCGAAATTGACATCTGCATTGACGGACCACAAGGCTCGTGCATCATGATACTTTCTGATGTCGCACTTTGCCAAAACCTCGCATGCAATATCGTGTCCCTCCGGCGGCTGCGTCGGAAGGGATATTGGTGGGACAATAAGGGTGCTAATAACTGCATCCGCAGGTGGGATGACTCCATGGTATGTCGGTTGATTGATCAGTTCGATCAATTCGTCATTGAGCATATTCCTCTCGATATTACGAAAGCAGTATTCGCAGCACGACGGATTCAATTCAACTCATGGACCGAACGGGCACCTAGCATGGCATCCGAGCAACGCTGGCATCTCCGACTTGGTCACCCAGGGCCAGAAGCTTTGAGGCACCTCGCTCATCACTCTCGGGGGGCTCCCACATGTCGTACTCTTATTCGCCGCAAGTCGAATTGGACGTTCAGTTCTTCTCAAGTGGCTTCCCTCCCTCTGCCTCTTGACATTGCCTGCCCAGGTGAGCGCGTCAGCGTAACTGACTTGTCTCATCAGTGGCTTCTAAGCCCGTAGCCAACCCCATCTATCTTCAGCTTTCGACACAACAGCCAGAGCCTCTCTGCACATTTTTCCTCAGACCTCAAGACGTACCAGCGCTTCCCGGCTCCCACTGACTGAGGCTTGAGGAAAAGGTCGGGAAAAGCCTGCTAGTCAGGACCTTGCATCCAGTAGACAACCCCACCCAGCCCCTCAGGTAGACTTTAACGGTATCGAAGCCTCTTACATCAGCGGTCGCCCTTAGTCAAAAGCTTGAACCCAAGCCCCCAGCTAGCGGCGACCAGAGACTGTGCAGATGCAACAGCCACAGGGGGTAACCGAGTGCATGGCTCGTGACCATCGACCCTATCATATCATCCCAGGGTCGAAAGACAGCTTTGCTCCTCCTTTCCCCTGTCTTCAAATAGCTGTCACCCTTTGGCCGGCACTCACGCCTTTGGGCAGCCCTTCTTTAATATATTCCATTACCAAGCAAGAAGCATCGTCTTGCAACCTCCGATGGCGATTTGGATGAAAAGTCGCGGCTTCGGTTCCGGGGTTGACGGCTTCTCTCAAACATCCGTGACCATCATCATCGTCTTTCTTGCTATCTCCCTCCACAATTTCATCGAGCTCAACTGCATTATCTGGTGGACGTTCAAACGTCATGCTGGCCTGTACTTCTGGTCCTTCGTCGTCGCTACCTGGGGCATTCCACTATACTGCGCGGGCTTCCTCACCAAATACTTGGGGTCCCCGTCGTTGGGTTACTTTTCTTGCACATTGATCGTGATAGGCTGGATATGCTTGGTCACCGGTCAGTCAATGGTGCTTTGGTCCCGGGTCCACTTGGTGCTGCGGGATCGAAAGCTTCTCAAGATGATCTTGTGGATGATCATCACCAACGCCATCGTCTGCCATGGAGCCATTATCCCAATGGTCTATGGTTCCTTCTCCAGCAGCCCTGAGATGTGGCAGAAACCCTATACCATCATGGAAAAGATCGAAGTCACCGCCTTCTTTCTCCAAGAAGTCATCCTATCCGGTTTCTACATTGTCGAAACAGTCAAGCTCATGAGGCTCGAACGGGCCATGGGGAACACTGAGTCGAGCCGCCGTTTGATGAAGCACCTTATCCTTGTCAACGTCCTCATCATCCTCCTCGATATCACCATCCTCGGTCTTGAGTATGCGAACCAATATGAGTACCAGACAGCATATAAGTGCTTCGTCTATAGCACTAAGCTGAAACTGGAGTTTACCATCCTAAATCGCCTTGTCGAAATGACGACTGGAAACAAGGACATTAGCTCCGGCTCACGGAGTCGAAACAATATCACACTTAATAAGACCAGTGTCGCCCTGAAAACGTTGGTCGGCGACGCAGGCGGCAAGCCTACTGGTGGTGTCTCATACCCGGCATATGCCAGGGGAGGCGGCGAAGGCTCCAATGACAGTGTACAGATGTCGCCGACTCAGGATGACAATAGAGTCATGATGACAACGGAGATTGTCGTCCACCGCGTGGAAAGGCGGGATGATGAGACGGGGAGCAACTGCAGAAAGTTATCGGTCGACTCAACCATTGGAGTGACGAAGGCATTTGACGGGGAGGCCGTGTCGAAGTCATCATCCGAGGTCGATTTTGCAACTCACGGTTTCTGATAGACAGAATGCAGATTCTTTGCTTGGAAACATGTCTGCCGCACAGAATCAGTGTTGCGAATAATATGACAATAAAGTAGTTTATTGTAATACATACCATAGGCATTGATGACCTATATCTCTTGTAGAATTGGAGGGGAATTCATTGTAGGTATTAAATTAATTGATAGTATTTTGGCAGGGAATTGGCAAGAATTCTTTCCAAGATGACACTTTTCGTACCCCTCTCGTACCCCAGGGATGACCGGGATCATGTGGGGCGAGGTACGGTTTGGAGGTTTCCAGGCACTGATGGGCCATGAGGAATCGAGGATCAAATGAGCGCTTAAATTTCTATCTAAAGGAGTGACGAGAGTCTGTCTCTTGTACCTGTGTTCAGTCTGCCGATCTCATAGGCAGCAGACTATTGTCTGATGCTAGTTGTGGTGTAGCGTTCACGCTGACAGTGAAGCTATTCACGATGGTTGTGATCCTTGCCCTCAACATTATGTAATATCACCACAATTTCGGGCAGCCAATACAGACACCGCCGGCGGTGCAAATAAGATCTGTTATGTAAGAGGCATATGTGTGAGAGAGAGATATCCTCTCCTTCAGCTAAAGAAACAGCATTGATGCGTGCAATTGAAGAGATTGAATGATTCACTAGGCATACAGCTGTTCAATGAATAATATATCATCTATTGGCGTCATCTATTGGCGACGCATCAGGCTGCCCAAGGCTGTGATGAACACCACGGCGATCACGATGTAAGTGAATCACTTTCAACGCGTGAAATATATAAAGCAGGGCCTTCTCTATTAGAAGATGGTCTCTATTCTCATATACAACATCATCATCAAGATGTATAACCGCAACCAAAGCCAGCGTCAGAACCCTCAAGACATCCCCATCTTTATGGATAATACAGCAACACCAACAGAGCCTTTAACAGTAAATAATAACAACCAGTGTATTCTACGGCCCATTGCCAATAACCAACAGGCACAGGCCCCGGGGCGCCTTCATTATGCATCAATAACGCCATTCCCAGTTGAGGTTTGGCGGTCAGGGATTTATATCTAGAACGTTGATCCGAATGGGTATGTTACGTGGATTTGGCAGGGCACACAGTAAATAGTTTAATAGGTAATATTATCGTGTTGTTGCTATGTCGCGACTTATCATACCTATGAGCGATTACCAAGCCCACTTTGCACTACATATAAACTCGGCCATAGCTCTATTCAATTAAGTAATTAGGTCACCATAACTATACTCGGAGATTGGCATTTTCTTTGTCTTTATAATGATACATATTAATTGCATACCGTACTATTACTACAAATATTAATTGGGGGGGTTCTCATTTCCGTACCACCCCTCCTGTACTTCAAGATCTCTCTCGGCAGCATCCCATATTTCCTGCATACCTCGCCGCCCCGAGAAAGGCTGCTCTGCCATCTCTATCCCTACGTTTTGTTCAACACGCTCATTCCCAGCCTTATCCCAATCAAGATAACTCATCATCTCCTCCTTGGTCCAATCTCTAATGCTTCTTCCTGCCTTGCAATGCCTCCCCATTTGCTTATAGTCAAGGCACCAGTCATAGTCCGCTTTACTATAGCGGGTTGGCAGCCCCATAGCCCTCCGATATAGCTGATTGGTCTTAGGGGCTCCCCGAGGCAACGCAGCATACCAGGCCTCTCGTGATTCTTTGTATCGCTGATAGATGGCACGGGGGTCATCAGCTCGCAATACAGGCGCCTCTTTTGCGGTTACTGGCTTAGCTGCCGAGGGAGACAGCACCCGGGTTGTTGTGTGTGTTGTTGTATGTGTTATTGTAATAGTCTCAGAGACAATAGAGGCCCCTGATGGGGATCCCGGGGATAATGAGCGGGTCACAGAGCGAGTGGATGTGTGTGTTGTTGTATGCATTGTCGTAGCGGTCTCGGTGGAGGCCGGCAATAGATGCTCATAGCGTAAGGGGCATGCTTTAGACCTCAAAGTATGGCCAACCTCGCCACATTTCGAACACTTTGGCGGCGCCTTTGGCTGTGTTGCCTTCTCAACACACTCGAAAGCAGAGGGCTCCCGCTGTGTGCTTGTCGGCGGCAGCGTTGAACTGGCCACTAGGCGATCGAACTGCTTACGAGGCTCGATAAGCAGCTGGGGGGTTCCCGAGCGCTGGAGATGCCAATGTGAATGGAAATGGTGTAGTTGAAGTGGCTGCTTTTGCTCCAGCAAAGGCTGAAGGATATGAGCACACGGCAGACCAAGAGTCCGGGTGAAGACCCCCGTACAGGCGGGATACTCCTTTAATAGTCGTTCCCGTTGAGCATGAACCCTCCGTAAGGCTTGATGTGAGGTCCAACCACGGATATGACTATAGAATGCCCCAGATAACTGAAGGGGTGTGCTGGCATGCTGCTGAGCTTGGTTGGCCTCAAGCCCAGCAATCTGGTTTGACAGAACAAGCTTGATGGCCTTCCAGGCCTCGAAGAGGTCGGCTTGTGAGTTTTTTAGGTGGGATTTCACAAGCTTATGAATGCTCTCGCAACGTGATGTGACATATTGCTCAAAGTGAAGGTATTGGTTAACCCACGCCTTGACAAACTTGTGCTTATGGGGATCCAGCCAGGTCTCCATGAGGTAGCCCACTTCGTCGATGTGGTCAGGGATATATCGCTTCTTGAACTTCTCAAGCCTCTCGTTGTAGATAACCTCAGTCGGTGAGGCAACAACCTCGTGCCAACAGCTATAGAATTTGTTCCACGCTTCAAGCCCTTGAGGGTCGCCCCTAACTTGAAGGAAAGCAGTCTTGCAATGGGTTAAGATTGCCTTGTTGATATGCCATAAGCATAGTAGCGAGGTTGACTCGGGGAAACAAGAATGATAAGAAACCGCATTCATACAAGCAAGGCAGCGATCTGTGAGCACCACAGATGGAAGGGCTATGCCATAAAGCTCGTATATATACCGCAAGTGTTCAAGAGCCCAGATGTAGTCATGCTCTTCCTCGCCGCTGAGGAAGGCAAATGCAACACAGAAGGTTCGTTGACAGGCATCAACACCAACTATCTCGAGAAGAGGCAGGTTATACTTATTGGTCTTATACGTACAATCCAATATAAGCACTTCGGGGTATGATTTAAGGTATCCCAGTGACTTCGGATGTGCAAAGAATATTGCCACAACTCTGCCAGTCTCGTCAAGGCGAATTCGACTCCAGAAGCCATCGCTCTCGAGCTGATCAGCGAGGGCGTGTATGTGGCTTTGGCCTCGAGCAAGGTCCCGTCTACCCCGTGCAATGCAGTTATAGATATCTTGCTGTGTAGCAAGTGTATCTGAGTGGATGCGTAGGTAGGATCTAACCTTCTTTGGTGCAACGCCAGCGTTGGTGAGTCGTTGGACCGTTGATTCATCCTCGCGTGAAAGCTGGCGAAGCGAGGGATGTGCCACCGGGCTGAGGCTTGGTTCGTGATTATGTTGACCATAGGCAGCCTCGGGGCGATGCCTCAGACTCCATATACCGCCGCACAGGCTTTCCTTCGCTATAATAGAGAAGAGGCATCCTGTACGGCGTGTTATGGTATCTCGCTTCAGCTGCTTTGGGTCTTTGGGGGGCGGTGGGCGCCCTCCACGGTCACAGCTGAAGATAACCACAGTCCTTCCACTGGGAGTCTTCCTAGATCTCCCCGTTATAAAGGCATAGCCTCGCGGCGCCGCCCAAGCGTTGATCGCCGTACGCAGCTCCTCCCGTGAGCTGAATTGGCCTTCAGGGGAGGGCGTCAGCAGGGAAGCGACGGTGAGGTCCAATTGAGTTCATTGTAGCAGAAGAAAGGCGCGGCAAGTTAAATTGATGCCGTAGAAGTTGTTGATCATGCAATTGACGTTGTAGAAGCTGTTGATCGTTGAATTGGTGGGTGTCGCATAACATTCGTGTGACCGGATGTAACTATCCGGTTTCACATCTGGCCTGTCGCATAATCCTAACGACATCAGCTTAAATAGCTGTGCCCGAACACATGGCTGTTCGATTTCTTTTGTTCTTTAGATAATTCTCATCAATCGACTGGTGCCACCAATGATCCCTGCGGAACCAATTGTCTGACAAAACGCGACATGTTTCGCGTGCTGCAAAGCAGGCCTCGACAGGAAGCGCAATGCGTTTCAAGAGGGGAAATTTAGGGTAGAGTTCTATGGACGCTGATTGGCGCAGAGTTGGAAACACGGTGCGTTTCCAGTCTCCATTCCTGATTAGTCAGCGGTGTTGCAGATAACAGGGTCATGTGTGCAAGAATGCGGGATTATTCATGAAAAAGAGGTACTTCTATTTTGGTGGTATCAGCTCGATTGGGGAGGTATCTTTTTTTTTTTTTTTTTTTTTTGCGAGTCAAGGGCCCCTTTTGCTGGTCAGCGCCCCCCCCGTGGGAGCGGCAGCGACCACGGGGGTGCCGAATTGGAGGCCCCCGCAAGTACAACAGTGACGCAGTTACAGGTTGTGACGCCCCCTCTCCGATGAAGAGAGGGGTTGCGTAAATCGCTTACCTAACCCCCCGGGTAGTATCTTCTGTCCTTTGAGCAGGGCTTTTATCTCAGTCTAACCGTAACAGCTCTTTTCGTAGCCAATGGCCCCGCTTTGCCTGGACTAACGCATGCATGCCTGAGGCACCCCTTGCACCCCCGCAGGTGCAGCTGTCATCCTCACACTTGCTTATTTGTCTTCCTTATTTACAACACCTGTCGGTTTCAAAAACACCAGAACTCTTGCCTCACTCTGCCCCTCGAACAGATTCCTTCTCAGCCACAGCGGCACCCACCAATAGTGTGGCGCACGACCCAGTACTTCCCTGTTCCCCAGTCCAGATCAGGACCACACTGCGAACGACTTCAGGAGAAGCGATGGCCACTGAGGGCACAAGCGCTGATACTGGATCTCAGAACATCTGGTCATGCGTGAATTGTCGAAACCGAAAGGTGAAATGTAATGTCCTTCACTACCTCCCTGCCACCCCTCTTGGCGACATCTGACCGAGTCTGCGACTCCTACAGGCGACAGGAGGAACCCTTGCAGTAACTGCACGAGAGCGAAGACGGAGTGCGTGGTCCCATCCTCTAGCCGCATGTCCCGCAAGCCGCGTAAACGCCCCGAGGAGGATGTTCTTGAGCGCCTAGCACGACTGGAGGGCACAATAAACGCATTGAAGTCGCAGAAGCTGGGGGGATTGAAGATGGTATGTCACCGTTTTCTAGAGAATGTGACGAAGCCGAGCTGTTCCGTCGTTGGCGTAAGGTGTCAGATGCCAGCAGGACCGGACCCAACCCCCTTCAGGGTCGCAGACAGCACGAAAACGGGTCATCCGCTGGCGAAGATGCCACGGACGCCCCGCCTCAGTATAGGTTAGGGAGGTTGATGCTTCACGAGGGTGGGACTCGCTACATCAACGATTATTTCTGGGCAAATATAGATCGAGAGGTACGTTCTGTGCGGAGCATTCTTGGCTATGGACTAATGGTAACAATTGGTACTCACAAAGGTCAAGGATCTCAAAACTATCTTGAGTGAGCCACCCGACAGTGATGATGATCCTCCCCCACCCCCATGCCGCAAGACGCCTCACTTTGTCATGGCTTCATCTTTGGCTTTTCTTCTAGCAACATCGACCTGACAGCGCTGCATCCCCCTCGCGAGTTGGCATCTCGCATATGGGCCATGTTCAAGGCGAACGTCGATCCGCTTGTTAAAATTCTTCACCTTCCCACCATGGAACCAATAATATTAGAAGCCAAGGACCACCTGGATAACCTCTCAAGAGGGATTGAAGCCTTGATGTTCGCCATATACTATAGTATAGTTCCCCCAACCCCCGCCTCCACACTCCCCTTGCTTTTGCCCACATCCAGACTCACAACTTCTAGGCGTCGTTACCTCTCTCACGTCAACAGATTGCATTGGAGAACTTGGTGAAACCAAGAGCGTCCTCTTAACCCGTTACCGCTTCGCCACTGAACAAGCCCTTACCCGTGCAAGCTTCCTCCATTCTGCAGAACTGATAGTTCTGCAAGCTTTCGTAATATTCCTTGCTGTGCTCAGACGGAATGACAACGCAATGACCGTCTGGGCATTGACAGGCTTGGTGGTAAGAATCGCCCGAGCAATCGGGTTGCATAGGGATGGGGTCCATTTCGGTCTCGTTCCATTCGAGGTTGAAATGAGGAGAAGGCTATGGTGGCAGGTGTGCCTTTTAGATGCAAGGGCTTCGCAAGTTCCCCTGTTCCTGTTGAGAAAAGTTATCCCCGGCTAACCATGAGGGGCATCTAGAGAAGACCATGGGTGTGACGCCACGATTGTCGAGGCACAATTTGATACCCAAATGCCTTTGAACGTCAATGACGCCGACGTCAGCCCTGGTATGACCCAACTCCCTGGATCCCGTAAAGGGTTCACCGACATGACCTTTTGCCTCGTTGGCTTCGAACTCGCGAACACTTTCCGGCGCATCCAACACGGACCTCCCGGTTCCATAAATTCTAAACCCTCTTTCGAAGCGTTAGACAGCGACGACAAGGAGCGATGGATCAACGAGTGCCACCGAAGGATGGAGGAGACATATCTCGCCAACGCAGATCTAACCGTGCCGCCCATTTGGGCCGCAGCTACCCTCACACGTCTTGTCATGTCAAAGATGTGGTTGATGGCGTATCATCCCTTCCAGAGACTTGGCGACCACCCAAAGCTATCTCAGCGCATCAAGGACAAGCTTTTCCTCGTCTCCGTCGAATCTATCGAATACGCAAATCAACTTGACAACGACGCCCGCACCCGAAAATGGAGCTGGCTCTTTGGAACGTATTTCCAGTGGCATTCGGTTGCTTTCTTGCTCTCAGAGCTATGCAGCAGCACCCAAGGCGAGCTTGTCGAGCGTGCCTGGCGGGCCATGGAAGTACTGGTGCAGACGCGAATTGGCGATGCACAAACAGACCCCCGCCGCGCACTTTTGTGGCAGCCGTTGAAGAGGCTGATGTTGAAAGCCAAGATGGCAAGAGAGCAGGCCTCCTTGGCAGAACAACGCCTACTTGTACCTGGGGATGCTAGATCCGTGGCAAGTTACCCCGCGATTGATATGCTGTTAGGTTGGGCGAGCATTGGCCGCGCTGCTTCTGAGCAGTATGCAGTACCGACACACGATCCATCGACCCAAGTTGTCTTCCCAAGCCCATCTCAAGCAACTCTAAACGTCGGAACTTATGGAGTTGAGCAGGAGGTGGATATGCTGTCGAACATGGGCTTCGACTGGTCTATGACAGACATTGATACTGGTCCGTTGATACCCGGGCAACCACCAATGCAACCACACATGCTGTTTGCCGACCCACAAATCCAGCAGCTTGGGTTTCAGATCTCGACGCAGGTAATGCTAGAGGGTACAAGTTACCAGCACAACCTGGGCCATGCGGACGAAAAGCCCAATTCGGAAACCTGCAATGATATAACATCGGCGGACGGGGCGCAATACGCTGGCTCTATCACCGAAATGGGGGCTTGGTATTGAGACTCGTTGGATTTGCTATGCTGGCGTTCCGGCACTAGCCCGGGCTTTGGGCGGCATATCTTGCATTGGTGGATGGCGTGATTCTGTTAGCTGACATTGACTCACGTATTGGTGCAGCCTCTTCCCGTTGGTGAATCTTCCCGGGTTCGTTGTAGAAGGGTGCTTCCTGGGAAGAGCATCCAATGTATCGATGCAGAAGCTGGTGGATTGAACCTTTCAACCGTCAACGAGGTTGCTGAACAGTGAGGACCACCATAATCTACTGTCAACCACCATCAAATGCAGCAGAGAGTGCCTTGCTTTTCGCAGCTAGATTGCCACCAGTTTGTCTACCACATACGGCGAGCACATTGGTCGCCAGCCACTTTATAGGTTTAGTCTTCTTCCTTGTAACGATCAAGCTTCATGGGTTGGGTTAATAGGACCACCTCGGCATTGTTCTCTGGACTCGGTCCGTCAATAGAAACGTATTTACAACCTTTCCAATTGAAGCAAACATTGCACCTGCCCATCTCCTCTTTTGTCCCCATGTTACAGAATGGTATCACGCAGAATAGTACCGTTAGGCGAAGTCCGCAAAAGGGGAGATCTCCCTGCCGACTCCACAAGGTAAAGCTTTTGTGCTCCGCTGGGCAGATTGCGACTCAAATCCTGGCCATTCTTACTCCCCCGAGAGTAATCCTGCAGAGTACAAAAAGAACCGTACCCACAGCGCAGCTAACACCAGCAAACATTGTGGTGTACCGAAACGAACCATTATCCAGAGATATGAGCTGGCCTCCAATTGGGGAGCCAGTCAACGCTGCGAGTGACGCAAATGCGAAGACAGTGCCTGTGAAGGTCCCGATTTCCTTGACTGGTGCTATGTGCGCACAGAGCACTGGAGTCAGGCCGATGCCCGCACCGGAACCGATGCCGAAAAGCGCAGCGAAGAGAATAATGGCTGCATTTCCCGTCGCAAGCAGCCACAGTACCAGAACAAGAATAGTTGTGAAAAAGCTCATTCCTACCATCACGTTGAAAGGGCCAACTTTATCAGCGACGGCGTTGGGAATGGTCCGTCCGATTACGCTGGTTCATAATTAGCAAAAACCACCCTGTCATAGTGACAAGGCTGGGGACTGACCTTCCAGCATTGAGAATCGGCACCAGGTAGTTGGCCAGTCGCGGGGACATGCCGTGCTCCTGTGCGGCGACGACGATGAAAGTAAAAGGTATGAACATTCCCCCTATTCCGTCAGGTTTCCCACCAATAGTTCCAAGTGGACACACTCACAAAAGTAGAAGAAAACGGCTGAGGTCAAGAGCAAAAATACAGGCTCCTTAAGAGGTCTAAGGAAAGCCATGGGGCTGAATGGGCGCTTCGTGGGCTTGATGCGAGACCTCACTGTGAAGTTTGCGAAGGTGAGCAGCGCCAATATGGCAAAGGCGCAGACACGCATCGCCCAGGCGAATCCGAGTTGTGGGATGAGATGAATGACGATGATAGGGAATGTGATTCCGCCTAGCGATGATCCGGCAGCCACAATGCCGAGGGCGATACCGCGCTTCTGTGAGAACCAGGTTGATACCTACAAGGCGCAATCAATCAGTACTGTGGACAACGTCTTCTGGAATCCTCAACTTACGGAAGATATTGCCGGGTAGAAAACCATCGAAGCCCCAATGGCAGAGCAGACAGCCTGACTGAGTAGAATCTGATAGTAGGTTTTTGAAATGCTCGCCATCATCAAGCCGAGGACGTGGAGAATTGCACCAGCAGATAAGAGATGGCGGGGTCCGTAGTCATCAAAAAGCTTGCCTACAAAGGGACCTCCGCATAAAATAAAAAAGACTGCGGGTCACGTTTAGCAAGTGGGATGTGGGAAATTAATGGAGAATACTCACCTTGCAGAGCAGGGATCCAGCTGACTTCCGATTCTGTGTAAGCCCGGAGCTGGTGTGCCAGGTAATAATCCTGAAAGACCCCTATGCAATTAACCCAGCCGAAGGAGACGAAGAGACAGGCCGAAGAGCCAGCAACTGTTAGCCACGCCTGGACGCCTCCGTCAGGGAAACCCTCAGTGGTAGTCATGGCGTTGTCCTTGGCCTCAGGGCTCCTTTCAGCGTCGAAGTTAGTCATCCCAGTGAAACTTGGAGAACAGTACCAGGTTTAGGTGCGAAAAGTGCCTTTCCAAGGCGATATTCCAGTAAATCAACTCAAAAAAAATATTAAAAAAAAAATAAAAAATGAATCAGCCTTGTCAGAGGTGTTGCACCTAACTTATGGCGTGGAACTGTCGGTCGTTTTGAGATCGGGGCTGGCCATGATCAGAAGGCAACGCAGCTCTCGTAGATCATCAAAAGAGGTAGCATGCATGTCTGATCATACATGGCACCGAGCCCGATCCGCCGAACAAGTAAGAGTGGAGGGAGACGTCCAGGCAGCCTTACAAGAACTCACCGGAGTCGACACGGGGCCGACGAGTATCCTTACCCTTGTTCGTTCTGCCATGCTTCGGGAGAGGGGGCGGAAAGTGGGGGCCGGGGCTGGTTTCGGGGTCTCGGCCTCGGCTTACACAGATTGAGGTGGAGACACTAGCGCTCTGGTGGGGAGATAAACTTCCGCTATACAACTTACACCGAGCCCGAGCTCCGGTGCTAGTCGAGGCCCTTGCGGACACTGCCACTATTCGCTTGACCGGTCGCTCCAGGGCGCTGATGTTTCGGCTGAGGTGGAAAGCTATGCGCTTGAAAAGTGTCCTGATGGCGCAAGCCGACATTTCTTTCGTACACGCCTTTTCCCATTTCTTTGCCAGCAGAATGCTTCCGAGCCGACACATCATGGCACCCGATTCCGTTCGTATTTTCACCAACTTTACATCCATGATATTCGAATCCAGTGCCAAGATAGTCTCTCAACAAGTGCACGCCGTATATCATCGGTACACCTATCAAGCCTCACCAGACGCCCGCAATGTAGTGGTGCTCGGCGGCTCTTTCGCCGGTCTACAGCTTGCGAAGCGGCTTTCTCAGTCGTTGCCCTCCGGCTTCCGTGTAGTGCTCGTGGAAAAGCACTCTCATTTCAACTTTACGTTCAACTTTCCTCGCTATTCCGTTGTGGGTGAGGAGAGGAAGGCGTTCATACCGTACACCAATGCTTTCGGGCGGGCTCCCGAGGGGAGTTGGGTATTACTCAGGGACACGGTATCCGGTGTTGCTGACGGAGTGGTTCTGCTAGAGTCCGGGCAGAAGCTGTCATTCGCCTACTTGGCCATTGCCACCGGTTCCCAACAACCGCTGCCAGCAAGGATGGTCTCATCCGACAGAGACGAGGCTTGCACAGATCTAAGGGTCCTCAGGGCGAAGATCAAGCAAGCAGAAAGGATAGCCATCGTGGGAGGCGGGCCTGTTGGAGTGCAGCTATCGACTGACATCAAAAGTGTATTTCCACACAAGGACGTCCTGCTAGTACATTCGAGGGAGAGGCTATTAACTAACTTTGGGGAGAGGTTGAGTAATTATGTGGAGTCAAAGATGGAAAAGATGGGCATCCAGGTCGTCCTGAGAGAGAGGCCTCAGATATTGCCAACGATGGCCAAAGGGGCTGAAGTGGGCCATGGCGGCATCCAAGAAAGCGGCGTGCTGCAATTCCAGGGCGGTAAGCAAGCCGAGTTCGACCTGATCGTGAGAATCTACTTCCATTCCAACCTGACGACGAATTCCTTGCTAACCATGCCTCTGCGAACAGATTCCCTGTACAGGCGCAACCCCGAATATAGGATTCCTCACCTCATTCATCCCCTCTGGCTTCTCAAGCACGACAGGCCGAGTCCTCGTCCGACCCACTCTCCAACTCGATGACGACGCTCATTCCCACATCTTCGCCCTTGGCGACGTCGCTGAGAGCAATGGACCCAAGATAGGCAGAACAGCCATGGCACAAGCTGATCTTGTGTGCGAGAATATTGTGGCTATGATTGAAGGGACCATGCTGCGCGACTACGAGCCCAAGGTTATTGATGGCATGCTGAAGTTAAGTTTAGGCCTTGTGAGTCCTCAGAGTGCCCCTTCCTTTAGTCCTGCGTGCCGCTTATGGGATTGAACTGACGTCGCAAATCATTAGGAGGATAATGTTACGTATGTTGCAGATGGAAAGGGCGGAGATATCATGGTGCCAGGTAAGACCAAGAATCTGGATTTAGAGGTCAACCAGGCATGGTGGTATCTCAATGGGAACATGAAGGCCGAAATCCATGACTAGAATATTCAAGTAGCCAGGTTCGGTTCGGATATTTTTAAGATTTAGAAGGACGAGTTACGATGACAAAGAGTTGCATTCGTCTTCTACATCAAACCAATCGATTCCCCTTGCGTGTCGAGGAATAAACCAATACGCTCCGCGGTCCCTTCCCCCAAACGTAGTCCTACTTGTGCCAGAACGGCGGTCAAGCGACGTTATCCTAGACTGTCTTTCTCCGGGGATCCCTCGGACGAGAAAATTTGTTTCTTGCACTCGTCCACATACTGGCACATTGGACCCTTCGTGTCTGGCTAGCTCACAGCGGGCTAGGCGAGGTACATCGCAGCTGCGGCCGTGACACTCGACCTCTCGGCCTCCACAAGAGCCATAGAAATAATATTCACGGTCAGTATTTGGAGCATCTATGTTGAAGAAATCAGTTTAATGATTGCATTTATGAGAGTTGATTGCTGTAATGGCGAGGTGATGTCATTAAGACGTTGGGTGATGTGGCCGAGATGATGTCTCCGATTACACCTGCAGTAGGGTTACAAACTGCCGAGGAAGTAGAGGCTTCGCATCGTGAATAAGAAGGTTGGGAAGCCCATGCTGGCCCAATTGATCAAAGTCCACTCCCGTACACTCAGCAATCTTTGGGAACCCATGCCCCAAGCGGTAACACCGATGTGGCCCAGGTCACCCCACCACAACGCCGATAAGTATGTCGATATAACAGCAGGATCGCTTGCTGAGTTCATGATGCTCAGGCCCAAGATGGCGACCAGGAGGAAGAGATTGCCCAGCTGATACGTAATGATCTTCTCGGATGGCAGCAAAGTGTGCGAGATTGGCGTTGGCGTCTGGGTAAGGGCGAGGTAGTGAGGGGTGAAAGAGGCAACGGCGAAACCAAGGATTTGTAAAGTCGGTTCCAGCACGCCGAAGACGTAATAAGGTATCGTGGATTGTGCCATGATGGAAGCGGAGACAGAGCCAGAGGAGGGTATCGGGGAGGGGATGGGAGGTACGAGCATCCGACAGGTGCCACGACCGTACGTTGATTTCGATGAGGGATTCGGGGCAACAGCGCGAAGGAGGAGAAAGGCTGAGATCGAGGAGGAGAGCATAAGAATCTCCACACAACGCCTTGGGTTATATAAGAATGTATGGGGCTCTGCACTGACAAATAACTTGTGGCCCGGCTCTCGGTCCTCGGGAACTCCAACCAAGCGGAACGACTGTTGTGAGCGGCCGCGGAGGCGTCGCTCAACGATTGCCTCCGGGGTGGGTCTGCCGTAAGTGGCAACCCCACCTCACTCTCGGCCTCTCGGGGTGCTCGGTCAAGCACTCCCTTTGCCTCAATAATAGGGCAGGGTAGGATCCCGTCTTCTTCGTCCGTGTTCAGGCTGGCCGGTCGGGTTGGAGTGGATCGTCAGAGATGTATAAATCCCACCTCGATATCCAGCATTTCGTATTGACCTGCCAGCACTTCGAGCTTGCAAGCAACGTCCTCACACTTTTTTCCTGCCTCATTGCCAAGTCTGCTTTGCTTACTACTAGAGGTATTGCTTGATCGACTCACGGCCACTTGTTCATCTGCTTCCTACTATGCCTACCTTAGCACTTGCCGGTGGCACTTCGCCCAGCCTCGGTCGGGCAATTGTCGCCGCCGTGTTTGCGCAAACTTCATGGAACGTCCTCATTCTTTCGCGTTCAACGCGTCCGCCCATTTGGCTCCGCGCAATCGATCAAGATGCTAAGCGTCACAAGATTGCGGCGGTCGACTACGCTTCCGTCGACTCCTTGGCCACAGCCCTTAAAGGCCAGGGGGTCCATACCCTTATCTCCGTCACCTCGGCTGTCGACGGTACGCAAGCACAGGCTCAGATCAATCTCCTCCAGGCGGCGGTGAGTGCTGGGTGCAAGCGCTTCGCCCCATCTCAATGGGGCTTCGGGCCTACGGGCTGGGCCGAAGTTGAATCACTCCAGTGGGCGAATCAAGGTGTTCGAGAGGAATGCACCAAGCACCAAGATCAGATCGAGATCGCCTACTTCAACCAGGGTTCGTTCATGAACTACATTGGTCATGGCATATTCGCAACTCCGGAGCCTGAGGATACTGCCGACGAAGCCCTAGCCAAGTACCGAGCCGGCGAGGGCTATAAGCTGGGCGAGGACGCGGCATGTGAGGGGCTCCATCGACAAGGCCCGTTGGCGGACCAGTCTGGGGCTTACCTCGTTGGATTGGAGAACGGCATCGCGGAACTTCCAGTCAAGGATGATGGACAGTGGCCGCGTATCACCTTCACATCCATGAGGGACGTGGGCAAGTTTGTTGCCGCGGCCCTTGACCTACCGAAATGGGAGGAGGAGCTGAGTATGGCCGGGGACACCTTGACTATGGGCGAACTGCTGGCTTCCGCAGAAGCTGTGACGGGGAAGAAGTTCAAGGTTACTCAGCTCAAACGGCAGGATCTCCTCGAGAGGCTGGCAAATACCAGCTACGACGACTTCATGGCACGTTTGTGGATCGAGTTCAATCTGGCTTATATCCGAGATAGGGACGATGAGGTTGTTCTGCGCCCTACGCTGAACCGACTGTGTCCAACTGTGAAGCCCGTTTCTGTCCGTGAGTATATGGAGAAACACTGGCAGGAAGCTTCGTAATATTGGATGTTCTTAGCCTGCTGCTACAAGGGGGCGCATATCGCTCTGGGAACCTGAAGTATTCTCGATAATCATACTGGTTTGATGAACACTCTCCTACGCTTTTCATGCCCGATAAACCTAGACCATTCGATTGTCTGTCCTATTTTCTGCCAATACTCCTCTGGCTCTAGTCTCAGTGCCATTGCTCTTGAATGCCAGGCTTGACACGGCTCTCGTTGGCCAGCAGCTTATCAATGGCTGGGTGACAATCCAAGGGCCTGGGATGATTCACACACAACCCTTCGCCCCGCAGACGCGATTCCTCCATAAATTTCTTTTCCCTTGTCATCCTAGCCTTGATCAATAATCGCCTTATGAGCTGCCAAAGCAGTACTTGCTGCTGAGGACCATTCCCCTCACCCTGAAACCTGCCACGCACCAACCCCTCGATGGCGTTCCAGGCGCGGTCGACGAGGTCACCGCTCGAGTGTCTACTTAGCTCAGAAAGTAGGAGTATTATTGAGTGCCACTGGAGGTCTTTTCCAAAATACCACCGCCACTGACCAGCTCGGGGATCGTTATCAAGGCGGTTTCCTTCCTCGATCGCTTCCAACGAAGCCTCAAAGAGCTTTCCAACGATGTCCGCGGGGAGCTCTGTTATTTCGTGAGGTATTGTCGCAGGAGTGTAAACCACTAGCCACATCTTGGACATGACGAGGCGAGCATAGGTGAAGGCGACCCATGCAAACGGCTGACTGACATCCAGGTTGGCTAGGTATGTCTGCTCGATCCTCTGGTGACTTTGAATGACCCAACCTTTTCTCTCCTCTCCAGTCGATTGGTAATGTAGGTCCTTGGGGGATTGGCTGCTGGGGTCTTCCAAGCTCAACAAGACGCGTCGGAGAGTGTTTGTCAGCTCAAATGCAATCAAGCTGATGGTCATTTCCGTAAGCCCTCTCCGAGACTTTGGAAGCTCATCCATCTTTTCAGAAAGATCTGCGTCATCCACATTTAGCGGCATCTGAGTGTCGAACCGCGTCTCCGCGATGAGAGGGGCACGCCCATTATCTTCCCTGTGATGTCTCCTCGTCAGTTGTCTGGTTTTCAAGGCATCCACAGACCATTGTTGAGTACCGCGCACGGTAGCATCAACTGACCAAGGGAAGGAAGGGAGACTTGCGATATTCGCGCCTCAAGCTCAAGTAGCTGCCACCACGACCTTCTTCTCATCTCAACGGAGAACGGGGAGAGGTGGCTCCAATGAACGCCATCTCTATGGAGACCGAACGACTGCGCTGCCCTCGAGGCGAGCCCCATCATCGTCCACATGGCTCTAGCGTCTGCTTCGCTTCTTAGCGCAGCCAGATACAGGATATGTGCTTGCATTGTTGCAAGGTTGGTGGTCTCGATGAACCCAGCACGTGCTGAGGCTTGTTCGTAGCCGAGGCGGTAGTAGGCGGATAGAGCGTCGCGGGACTCGCCGAACGCAAACATGCATTCGTCGGCTGTCAGGGAGCGGATGGCAACTGCGGACGTCAGCCTATGTCCCGCTTGGCTGGAGCTTGAATTGGTGAGCAAGCTGACTATAGGATATGGCGAAGATGAGGGCCTCAGCCTCTCTTGAGACAGGCTGTAGATTGCTAGCAGCTGTCATGACAAGTTCCATCGACGGAACATGTAGGACCTTCATGATCGGATCGACTCTCACCTTGAAATAACACCACAAGTGTGCTACTTGCTCATGGCGAACATTGAGCTGTTGAGATTCACACATATGCAAATGGAAACCTAAACCACCGCCCGTTGGAGGCTGAGCTTGTCTGCTATCCAGGTCAAGGGCAATGTTTAGGCCGCCGACCTAAAGAAACAACATCTCTATCAATGCCATCTCATTGGCTCGTCGGTATGATGGCTACCACTCACCTCGTGCTGCAGGACGTCCAATAAACACGTGTTGACATAGTGGCCTCCTCTAGACCTGGAAAAAAGCTGCTCCAAATTGATCTTGATGGTTGGCTGAAGGCTGTGGTTCGAAATGACAGCTGAAGGGGTCAGTGATCCAGCGTCACACCCAAGCGTCTCACCAGTAACGCTCCTGTTCCCTGGTGTATCGTTGAGATGCGATACTTTGCGCCATTTGCGGACCAACTCAGTCTCGTCGTCCCCAGGCGAATATTCGCTAGAAACATCAGGGATCTTGCTTCCGCCTGGTTCGTGGAAAGACTGGACAATTTCCTCGATTGCTGCGATGCGCTCGACGTACCGGCGCTTCGGATCCGGGCGCGTTAGAGACTTGGCAGAAGATCGACCTGAGCTTGGCGTGATACATTCGGTATTGGCCTTGATGCAATTGTTACAAGGCATGCGTTTGTCACCTGCCGCCAGCGTTTCGTTAGTAGTTGCTCGCCCAGCGTGGTTGTCGCACGAGAGGACATGCTGGAGAAGGTGATGACATTACACTTGATTTTCCTTCTTCTGCAGGCGATGCATGTCCAGTGGCCACTTCGAGTGTCCGGGGACAGCAGGGCGGCGTTTCGTTGTGCATCCGCCATCAGAGAAGTTCGGGATGGTGGAGGAGAAAGATGGATCTTGGATTGATTTCGGCAAACGGAAGGAATGTATTCCGGCCGAGCCGATATTGGGGCGGGTCCCGCGCGTCCCGCTGGCTGGTCCGAAGAGTTGACCGGAATGAATGAATGAACGAAATTTATTCCACCCGGGAGGACTAACCTCATAGGGCCAAGTACGCTAAGCTATTTACAGTTTTACGCCATCCTGCTCGCGTCTCCCAGAAGCCCCACACTCTTCCTCATCCGCTGGTTGGTCTCGCCTCTGTGTGACAGGCCTGCTTGAAGGCCAATTTCTCCAAGTGTTCAGCATCCTATCTTCAGCAGCTGAAGCGTGGTCTGCCAGCTTGAGGCTGTTGGTGTTAGTATCGCTAGGTTTGGCCGCTAAACGCTATTGGTTAGTAAGCCATCCAGCCTGGTTTGCATCAAGCCTCTTCGTGTCCATGGCGAACCTATGTATGTATGTATGTATCCATGGCGAACCTAATCGCCGCCTGCACCGCCTGTAGGTTGGGTGCCCATTTTGGGCCATCTGATGCTGCCTTTCCTCCCAAAAAGAACGAGAGGTTTCCCACCATTGTTTGTCCGACTCGTTGCATGCCTTCTCGCTGCGCGTCCCATTTCGTACACCGGAATAGAAAATGTTCCATCGTTTCTGCTGCTTGTCCACAGCCGCACATGTCCGATTCCGCTGCTCCAATCTTGTGCAGGTAGCTGTTGATCCTTGCCGTTCCCGTGCGCAGCTGGGAGAGCATGTCTGATTCGCGTCTTTTCAATCCATCATACAGGGAGCGTGTGTGTGTGCCTGGTAACGCTCTGTCGATACGCCTCGAATAGTTCTTGACCCTGTCGGGCAGAGTCTTCTGCCGCTGCTGCTGTGCGACCGCCAGTCTTATCCGTGTGGAGCGAGCTTGGTATGCTGGTTTCTCTGGTTTGTGTCTTCCTCGTGCGGCTCTTCGCGCTTCCGCCTTTGCCTCGCTGCCCATGGGGAAGTCTTTGGCTCCGGATGGTACCCACAGCATCTTGACGATATTGCCACTCTTCTGGAGTCGTTCGGCGTGCCTGTGAATCTCATGGACGGTACATTGTCCCGATTGCTGTTGCGGCCGCGCGATCACCTGCAGTGCTGATCGGCTGCTCGTCATAATGGTCAACTGTCGATGTTGAAGTCCGTCCGGCATGCATCTCAGCGCCATTGCGATAGCTTCCAGCTCTGCTGTGTACACGTTCTGATCGTCTCTCAAGCCAATCATAATCGAGTACCTGGCCGCCACTTAGCCCGGTCTGTTGCCCGGGGTATCACGAACGATGCCGCCCATGCCTACTCTTCCTGCCTTCTCAGAAGCACTGGTTGCCACCAAGATGCCCTCCATCCTGCTGGCAGTTTCTGTCGCCATATCTCGGTCGAGGTCGTACCCGATGGGCAGGCGGCTGTGCCACGGCGGTAGTGTATATGTGTTGAAATGAGAAGATGCTAATTGCTTGATTCATCTCTCAAAGTGAAGTAGGGGAACCACTATTTATGTACAGGCACGATTTCTTGTAGAATGTTCCTCCTTCTTCCACACCTTGCCACCGACTTGGTCGCCTCACACTTGTGATCTCCAACACTCCCACTCGAGCAAGGCGGTGGGTTCTTAGACTATCTAAGATCTCAGCAGTCTCATTAAAACCTTAAAACACCTTCGTGGGTGAAAGAGGAAAGAGTACTGTTGGACCCGTCAAGGCTCGACACAGTCCTGGGCGCGTGGGGAATATTGTCTTAGATATGACAAGGCTCCCACTGCAGCCCACCTCCGTATCGTCCTCAATGAGCGCTATATGCGCTTCTAATACATTATACTTCCCGGCTTCGGTCCACTGAATACAGCCCCCGAGCCTTCGAGTCGTCTTTTGCCGGATCCATTACGCCGTGTTAGCAGCGCGCCAGGCCGTGTTAGCAGCCTCGGGTCCTTGGTGCTCGTTGGCAATCACTGCGGCTGCTGGCAGTACCAAGGTTCCACGGTCCGGTTCGGGACTTGCAACCCATGCAGCTTTCCTTCCCGGCTTCGGTCCACTCTGTGCAGCCCCCGAGCCTTCGAGTTCGTCATTTGCCGGATCCATTACGCCGTGTTAGCAGCGCACCAGGCCGTGTTAGCAGCCTCGGGTCCTTGGTGCTCGTTGGCAATCACTGCGGCTGCTGGCAGTACCAAGGTCCATGGTCCAGTTCGGGACTTGCAACCCAAGCAGCTTTCCTTCCCGGCTTCGGTCCACTGTGTACAGTCCCCAAAGCCTTCGAGTCGTCTTTTGCCAGATGTCTGGGTCTTGGTCTGGTCGGGAATTGCAACCATGCGGCCGGGCCATTTATTGGCCTTCTAGCGGTGGTTGGAGTGAGTCGGACGAGCTGCCGTTGTATGTGATAATCGGGTAGTAGACTCCCACTGGATCCTCGCGGAGTGAGCTAGGGGTAACAATGTGTTGAATATGTTCCAGAAATCGCACAGCCTCGTAGCGTGGATCCCCTTTCTGGCCCGAATAGCTTTACTCGTCCGATCCGACAACTCCCAGAGCCTTCCGGAACAACTGGAACCGGTCCTTGGGAAGTGCTTTTGTAAGTCCATCAGCCACTTGTTTGTCGGTTGGGATATAGTTCATCTCAACTTCTCCGCTGGCCGTCTTTTCTCGCACAAAGTGTTCCTGAATCGCAATGTGCTTTGTGCGGGAGTGGTATTGGGGGTTCTTAGCCATTGCTATTGCCCCTTGGTTGTCTCCGTAGATAATTGTGGCAGCGATTTGGTCTGTGGCGTTTAGACCTCCCAGTAGTTCTTTTAGCAGGGTTCGCAACCAGATGGCTTCCTTGGTTGCTTGTGTCTGCCCCATGTATTCAGCTTCGCAGGTAGACAGCGCCACTGATTGTTGTCGCTTTGCGGCCCAGCTTATCGCACCGCTGCCAACATTGAAGATATATCCCGCAGTGGACCTTCGAGTCTCAGTGTCTCCGGCCCAGTCCGAGTCCGTGTAGCCGGTCAACGGGCGCAGATCTCCTCGGAACTCGAGCTTGAAGTCGCAGGTTCCTCGTAGGTACCTCATTATGCGCTTTACTGCGGCTTCGTGGGCCTTAGTGGGCTTTGCGAGATGGCGGCTGCATAGGGAGACGCCGAATGCAATGTCTGGTCTGGTCCCTAGCATTGCATACATCAGACATCCGATCGCTTTAGCGTACCAGCGCTTGCGATCTGGGTGAGCTTCGTCATCGTCAGGAGCGGGTTCTAGCTTCGCTGTTGCCACTGGGGTCGCAGTCGGTTTGGAGTCCCATAGTCCGAATTCCTTGAGGACTTTCTCGATGTACCCTTTTTGCGAGAGGCTCAGTCTTCGCTGTCTGCGGTTCCGAGTGATGGACATCCCTAGGTAGAAGTGGCAAGGCCCCAGGTCTGTCATGCTGAACCGCCGGTTGAGGCTTTGTTTTATCATCTCGATGTTCCCTTTTGATGGTCCTGCGATGAGCAGGTCATCAACGTAAACGGCAATGTAGGTTTGGCTCTTAACGAAGACACCCATGTCGGAGACGAGAGGCTGGAATCCCTGATCTTGGAGGAAAGAAGAGAGAGTCTGGTACCATATTCTAGGTGATTGCTTCAGCCCGTATAAGGCTTTTCGCAGTTTCCAGACTCTTCCGGTTCCGTCATCGAAGCCCTCTGGTTGCCCAACGTAGATTTCCTCGTCGATTTTCCCATAGAGAAAGGCAGCTTTGACATCCATTTGTTCGAGCTCGAGGTCAAGCGCTGCGGCTATAGCAAAAATTGCCTTATAAGTCATAGGCTTGACGACTGAGGCAAACGTCTCGTTGTAGTCGATTCCTTCTTGTTGCTCGAAGCCTCGGACCACATAGCGTGCTTTGAACCGCAGGATTTCTCCATTAGCTCCCCTTTTGAGTTTGAACACCCACTTGCCCCTCAGTGCCTTTCGGTCTGGTGGCAGATTTGCCAAGGTGTAGACTCCGTTCTCCTTAATGGAGTCTATCTCGGCAGTCATTCCCTTGAACCAGTTCTCCCACTGAAGAGAATCTCGGGCTTCTTTTATCGTTCGGGGCTCCGCCTCGTCTTCCACGGAAGCCGCAAGATTAACGTGGGCGCACATGAGGTTAGTGAGAGTATTGGTTCCTAGGAGCAGGTACCTCGAAGGAAGTTTTGCTTTGGTTGATCTCTGTGAGACTCGGAGCTCTTCGTCCTGGTCTGTCACCCCGGTCGAGTCATGGCGAGGCTCGGATGTTCGTACATGAATAGTGTCTGTTTCATTCTCCGACATAATCTCCTCAGCCTGTGGGTTGGTATCGTGTGGTGGCAGAGCTGCCTTTTTGCGTGGAAGTTCTAGGGTTATGGTTGGGGTTAGTATTTACTATCTAAGCTATTTTGCCCAGAGGGTTTCTTCTAGCTAAAGATATAGCTTATAAGGTAAAGAGAGGAGATTTTTCTAGAAAATAGAGGTAAAAGAGATATAAAAGTAAAAAGATATAGCTAGAAAGAGAGAGATATAAGTAAGAGAGAGATATAGCTAAGAAAGAAGGGATATAACTAAGAGAAAGAGAAATAAAGCTAAGAAAAGAGAAATATAACTAAAGAGAGAAATATAGCTAGAGAAGAGATATAAGAGATATAAGAGATAAGAGATAAGAGATAAGAGATAAGAGATAATAAAAGGCAAAATAGCCTTAAGAAGCCCTAGAAGTATTCCAGATCGACCTAGCTAGGTTACTAGGGGTATCTCGGGCTATAGAAGCCGCAGAGGTAGCCCTGGTCCTCATAAGGGCAAGGCTTATAGAGGAGTCTAGCTGGTTAGCCGCGAGGGGGCCAATAAGGTCCTGGAGCTTCTGGTAGGTTTTAGCTGTCTCTAGGTCCATAAGGCCACCTGCTGAGAAGATAAGAGGCTGAAAAAAGGCCCCAGAGACCTATATTTTCTGCGTTTTTCTTCTGCAGCCTCTCTTAAGGTGCTATAAGGGTCTTCCTTGGCAGAATCCTTTGAAATAGCTACGATTTGGATATCATAGTAATAGCGGCTATTTCCTAGGGTAACTGCGAAGTCGGCCCTTAGGTTGCCTTCCGGGTGGGTTAGGGGCTCTTTCTTGACCTCTAGGGTAGGCTGGCTGCTTAGGGCTTTGAAAAAAGCCCTAGTTATAGCGTCATGCCTTGCAATCCACCTTCTATTAGTGTGACGAGTGGGTATTTCCCAAGGGATAAACCGGTCGTGCTAGGTTTATGTTGGCAGGGGATCAGGTAGCGTACTCTGAGGCAGAGGGTGTAGTCACGTCTGGTAATATGCTCAAGGGTATTGAGTGTAACCAAGTTGTATTGATAGCTGGGGTAGCTACTACATAAGAGGGTGTGACGAGTATGTCCTATATACTTGGGGTGCTCACCGGGGTAGAACCCGTGGTGCTCACTTGCTCACTGTCCTTATACTGTTGCGGGTGAGCGCGACGTATAAGTGCTCACTTGCCTTGTAGTGGGTCCTGCTCACTCTTGCAGCGTCTTTGTCACGTGGGTGGTTTTCTGCCTTGCCAGACCGCCTGGTCTGGTACTGGGCCGTGACAATTAGCGCCCTTGCAGGTATCCTGATGGCCTAGGGTAGCTATAGCTCCACAAGAGCTACAGGGTAGGCTAATTGGCTTGATTGGGTAGAAAAGCCGGCTTCGGAGGGCTTCAGTGATCTCAGAGTCTGTAAAAGATAGGGCTTTTTGGGTAGGCAAGACTCCAAGCCACTTACGGCCGAGATAGCTAGCATTTTCTAGCCTAGCGTGCCTATAGCTAGCGGGAAGGTCCTCTAAGAAGCCTGCTAGCCTAGCCTTATTTGCTTCCTTTAGCACCTGTTGGGCTGTTTTGGCAGGCCTAGGGCTTAGGCCGTTGCTAGGGCTAGAAGGAGCTAGGGGCCTCTGGGAGGGGTCTAGGGTAGGCTGTGGGGCTAGGGGCCTCCGGATGAGGTCTAGGGTAGGCTGCGAGGCCTCCCTACTGCTACATACCAAAATCAACTTTAGTAGAGTTGATTTATTTTGCCCCACTTCACAGGGGGTAGAGTTGATTTATGCCGGGGGGTAGAGTTGAATTTCAGAAAATCACTCTACAGGTCAACAGGGGGGTAGAGTTGATATTTACCAGGGGTAGAGTTCATTTAAGCAAGGGGTAGAGTTGAATTTATGATTGGCCATAATCCTTGCCATCCAATTGAGGCGCGTCATACGCGAGGAACGCTGGTACGCGTCGCCTGGGGCTCGTCGTGATTAGCATTTAAGGGGAGGAACCGCAATCCGAAAGAAGTTGGAATTTTTAACTGTGGCACTTCAACTTTTCGATCACCACTGCGCCACGACGATGAGTTTTATCATAGAACGAGGCTCATCTAGTGCCATCTACCCGTTCGTTCTACTTCTTGAATACAAACTTCTTGTGTGCCAGTTGTGCCAGTTTGGGTGTGTTGCAGATGAAGTTGCCACGCACTTGCGAACACGACATCACGACATAGACCCGGAAAGTCGGCGCAAGCTGGTGGAAACCATACAAAAATTGCCCTATGTGTTACGAAATCAGTCTCAGCTGGATCAGCTGCAGTATCCACCACCGACAATCGAGCCCATTGCTTGTCTCGGCGCACCGAAGCCGGATGGACTAAAGTGTCGAGCATGCGGCCTCATCCTACGTCAGGTTCAGAAAATTCAAGCTCATTGTGCCAAAGCCCATCAATGGGTCAATCCAAGGTGCAGAGGACGACCATCAAAGGGATGCCCAATACCTCCCACTGAACTGCCGTGGATCGAAAACATCACATGCCAACGCTTTTTCCCTTCCAGGGCGGGCAGCAGATGGTTTGAAGTCAGTCAAAATACCAGTCGGCAGAGAAAGAAGAAGAAGAAGTCGCAAGCGAAGGCAGCTTCCTCAAAGCCGCAGGCGGCGATTCAAAGTCTTCCCCCAGAAGCGTCCGTCCACCTGAGACAGATATTGGAACGAGAAGAGGGATACCGGGACGCCATGAATCAGCCACGTATAACCAGCAAGGATTCAGGCAGTGAAACTTTCGCAGCTACAAGTCTCTGGTTGGAGAGAACTCAATGGCCCTCTACGTACCAAAACGCTCGGCGAGACATATTACGGGCGTTGACCAGACTACCAAACCGGCAATCCCTGACGACAGATTATATTTTGGGTCAAGGGACCCTTGAAGACGACGCAGACTTTACAAGCCCACACGAGGACGAACAGAAGATATCGTGTATTATGGGAGCATTGGACTCGGTCATAGATCGTTGCGAGGATACGGTTCGCCACACCAGCCGTACCCTTCTCTGCTGGCTGCTCAGCTCACGACTTCAAAGCCCCCGGGAAATACCCTT
This sequence comes from Fusarium solani, assembly GCF_023522795.1. NCBI lineage: Eukaryota > Fungi > Ascomycota > Sordariomycetes > Hypocreales > Nectriaceae > Fusarium > Fusarium solani. Next base: position 1,572,233 of record NW_027072141.1, read on the forward strand.
CGGTCTCGTGGCAGAGAGGAATACCGAGCTCAGATACAGGCAGATTGAGAAAAAACTCTTGGCCTTCACTTTTCGGACGTACCGAATGCCAAGCAATGCTCGACAAGAAATTGCAGACATCAGGCTGAATTCGAAACTCTCCGGCCAACTAGAGCAGATCTGGAACCATAGAGTCTGGGACCTATTTGACACGTCGAAGGGGCTCTGACCTAGGATGGAAAGTCAGAGTTGCTATGGTGGCATTGGAGAAACACTTGATGATGCTCCTATCAGCGACGATCGATCAAACAGGGACGCATGCGATGTGTTGCAGGATGGAGAAGGGATACACGGTGATAGACAAGATGAAGAGGAGGATGACGGGGATGATGATGATGACGACGTGGAGGACTGGGAGCTCGAAGACGACGAGGATGACTACGATGATGATGATCCTGGATATGATAGCGACCTTATCGGAACCAACAAAGAGCCCAACTCAGAACCGCTTATCAGAGTGGAGGGCAAGTCTGCCAAGCCAGCATTCGACGAGTTCCATGAGCTTCTATTCCAACTATGTCTCACGCTATGCACCGAGACATTCATCGATGGACAACCGGGCTCTACGTTGTTGGTATACTTCAGTGGGGTTCTTGGATTCTCTGGAGACTGTCGCAAGTTCCTACTCGCCCGGCAGTACTGCCCCCAACTGTCAGCAATCATCCATATCCAGCGCATATTGCTTCTGGAGCGTGCGTTACCGCTACGTCCATATCCCATTGTCGGCATTCCGCAGCGGCCGCGGACGGAGCAGCTCGAGACCTTGAATAAAATTCGAGAAAAGTACATGGTTTTAGGCTCGCAATCCCCAGTCGCAGAGCTGGTGAGCCTTCGAGACTTTGGCCGCAATGCTGCCCGCACCGAGCCACCATCGACCCTCTTCCACTGGAGCAGTGACGGCGAAACAGTCTCTGACGGAACTCTCAAGCTGACAATGAGGGAATTTCGTAAACTCCCAGAATACTTCATCTCACGGGCGGAAGCACTATGTGATAGTCTTATGTTCGGTATGAAACCCGATGTCGACCTCTCAAAGATCAAAGACGACATGGCTAGTTCAGAAAGCGGCTACTGCTTCGTAGAGCACCCGGGGAATGGCCTTAAATCAGCATACCTAGATCTACTCGTCCAAGCTTACACTTCGAGCAAGAATGGACTTGCTAGGGGCGGCACCTGGAAGTGGCATGCCGTCGTATCATACTTGAAACGAGTGGCCGAGATGGAGGAGCAGCTCGCCGGTGGTCTTCACACCGCATGCGGTCAGACTCCGCGAGTGCGCGAACTCTTCAGTCTTGAATGTGAGAATGGTCCAAGCACGACTTGTGGGATATACGTCTGGGCATGTTATATGGTATACGTCATCCGCCATCACAAAGTGAAGCGGCTGACGAATCGCGAGTTCTATGTGGTCCGCTTTCTGCCGGTCAGGCTGGGCCGTGTTTTATACTTGTATCTTGTTTACATCCGAAAGCTGGCCAATTTGCTGCGACGGGAGCAGGTCGGGTATATCGAAAGCCACCAGGAACGCACACAAACGCGACTGCTCTTTCACAGTAACGGAAAAGCATGGCCCACTTCTCGCCTCACAGGTATTCTTACCAAGGCCACTTTGGAAGTTTGGAAGCAGGCGGTCCATGTTCGTCTGTATCGCCAACTAGCAGTAGCAGTCACCGAGAAGCACGTCCGTGAAGTATACACCCCATTCAACAGATACGATGACTATAGCAGCGATGCTGATGTCAACGTCGTATTTGCTTGGCAAAGTGGACATCGCCCACTACAGCGTGGGACCACATACGGACTTGATGGGGCGTACCCTTTCCGGCTTCAACCACCGCTGCTGCGTGCTTACGAGTGGGCCTCGACCCGTTGGCACGAATTCATTCGTCAAGCAAGCAAGAAGCTATCTTTGTCACCTCAACACGCGCTTACCACCCTTGAATCGCTCACCACATGCCACAAGCGAACAATCACCGATGCTTCACTGGACTCTGTGTCTGCCATAGACCAAATTTATCCAACCAAGCGACCAAGAGGATGGGAAATTGTCGGATCACTAGTAGAGCGGAGTTCAGGATCTATGCCGGCACTGGAACTAGAAGACGAGGGTGGTGAAGTCTTATTTCCGCCAGATGACAAATCCTCCCATGCTACTCCACGACTTCTTGAAAGAGAAAATCCCGCATGGATAGACCGCGTTCTCTGCGTTCTTGATGAGCACCAGATCCTCATTTGTCTCCTCTGCAAGTTTGCAATCGGGCCGGGCAAGAGCATTGTCCAGCACTTCCGCAAAATGCACCGATTCAAAGGCGACGAGCTTCAGCGAGTAATCTCTTTCTGCAGTGGCAGATCTTTCCAAGATCCGACTACGGTGCCGCTGCCAAATCACCAAAGCAAGCCCATCCCTGAGCTACCAATATTGAGAGGGCACAGCTGCGAGAGTTGCGAGTATTTGACTATGAACCGTAAAAATATCCTTAGCCACTGTAGTCAACTTAAGCATGGAGCTCAACAGGCTGGTGAAAGAGGATGGAAGGATGTTACTATTCAAACATTTGCAAAGGGTAAATATGCGCGCTATTGGATTGTGGAAGAGTAGAGGAATTTATATGTTTGGATGGAATATGAAGAGGGTAAAATTGCCATCGGCCTTTTTCATAGTAAATTTATATTTATCTTATATTCTCATTATATATAGCAGGGGCCCCTGATGATTAGATGACTGGCTGAACTTGTGCGGCATGGTTCAGGGGTTTTAGCTCGGGGTTAACTTGAGGTTTCAGTTGGTGAAGAGAAAAAGGGGATATCATGACCATCATTAATTATATCTATTTAAATTTAAATTTAATTCGGCATATATATATGGTATGGGTAGTATGCATTTAAAAAGGGGTGGTGTTGACATTGCTTTGCAGAACCTCCACCACCACTATCATTAATATTATCATTAATCACCATCCACCTCCTGGCAATGGCAGTGGCAAAGGCAAAGGCAAGGGTAAAGGCAAAGGTAAAGGCAATGTCAACGGTGGGAGAAAACAAGGACCAAGAGGGGGGATATTAACACGCAGCGCCGGGTGAGGTTCGATACGCAACATGAGGTATGCATATGCCTGACGCGTAGAGCGGCGGTGCCTCCAGGGAGGGACCGCATCAGCGGGATTATCAGCCACTTCCGCAAGCAGCACCAGCTCAAAGGAGGAGAGCTGGCCCGGGTGACCGCATACTGCTCGGGATTGCCGCTACGGGATCCACACAAGATCCAGCTGCCAGCCGACGGCAGCGCACCGATCGAGGATCTCGCCGTGCTAGCGGGCTGCAGGTGCACCATATGCGGGTACCTGACGATCAACCGAAAGAACATACTCGCCCATCCGAGGAAATCGGACCACGCGGACATCGGGGGCGACTGGGAGACGGTGGAGCTCCAGACCTTCTCACAGGGACGCTTCGCGAGGTACTGGGTCATCAAGAGGCCGATGCCGCGGGACGCTGCGGTTGAAAGGGATGCAAGCCGGTGCTCGGACGAATCAGAGCCGGGCTCGGATGCCGGTGGGTATTATTACGGGGACGAGGCCGATGGGGGGATTGGGACGGGATGCTGACCCAGTATGGCCGTGTACTTAAGAAAGAGGAAGACGAGAGGCGACGGACCGCGCAGAAGCCCGGCGGTATCGACCACGACTCGACATGGATTAACAAGACGGGCTGGGCCAAGCACTTCCAGGGGCGAGATCTCAAGAGGATCTACCAGCTCGGACTAGGGCCCAAGTCCAAGGCCGTGCGGAGAGGCATGCGAGACGGCGCCGAACGCGAGGAGCAGGAGACGCTGGCGCGGCTTATCGAGAGCTTCGATCGAGAGATGTCGAGGTGCGTCGGTCGGCTGGAACGGGTGCCGAACGAGACGCTTCGCTGGCTGAACAGCATCAACCCGGAGACTCCGGTAGGGCAGCCGTTCAAGCTGAAGGAGCATGAGAGTTCCAACGAGAAATATTGGGCGTACGGGGGGCGGTATCTATGCCACTGCTGGCGGGTGTGGAAGCTTGGGCGGGACAAGGCACAGACCGAGGTCGGGATACGCTTCACGGACGAGCAGTGGGGCCGTTTATGTGCCGTTGTGGAGGCTCTCGATAATAATAAGGTTGGCGGGGGGTACCGGGGCCGTCGGGACCCACCATGGGACGGAGCGGATGCGGGTCCACAGTCAACGACGACCGGCGCGGGCGCCGCGACGACAGCGGCAACGACCCCAACGGCGACAGGGAATCGGCCAGCAATGAAGGTGGCGAGAACGACGACGACGACGACGACGACGACGACGAGGATGAAGAAGAAGCGAGGCAGCAGCAGGAGGAGGAGAGGAGGAGGGCGGTGCTCGACCGAAGGGTCTTCCAATTCTTCATCAGCTCGATCAAGCACAAGGTAGCATACGACGTTCATCGCAACCCGCTCGTACACTTCACGGCGGTGCTAGGCATTGGCGATGAGAGAACAGGGCACTCGTACAAGCGACCAGCCGGCTATACGGGGCAGCTGGCAGGACTTGTCTGGTGCGTACGTATGCTGATGCTGGAGCACATCTTCGAGGAGGAGCCCGAGGAGCCGGAGGAAATGCGGTTCGAGGTCGTTGAGAAATTCCAGGAGGAACATCGAGAGTGGCTCGTCGACGGATCTTACTCACCATTCAGCACCATGATCGGGTTGATGGCGTACGGCAAGGGCCACCGGAAGAAGGACGGCGGCATGCCGAGCGTGATGTGGGAAGAGAACGGCGAGGCTCTGCGATACTTGGGGCAGCGGCTGACGATCGACGAGTTCCGGAAGGCGGCCCAGGTGGCGGTCAGGGAGGCCGAAAAGCTGCTGGACCGGCTGACGTACGGCCAATGGGCGAAGGTGAAAGCGACGATCGAACTGGGGCGGATCGTCGACAGCTTGACGTTCGAGGGTGCCGGGCGGTCGTTTGCGACGAACGGCAGGAACCAGTGGCTCCGGCCGGGCCACCGCAGAGTCGCCGAGCTGGGGAAGGCCAAGCTCTGGCGGCAGGGCCGGGGCTGGAGACGCAGAGCCGTGCAGCAGTTTCTCTCAACCTTCCGGCTCTTCGCAATGGCGATGGTCGTCGTCACACACATCTGGTGGGGGATGCCCGGGCGAGGCCCGGAGATCTTGACGATGCGGCACTATGACTCACAGCAGCTCATCCGCAACGCGTTCATCTTCGACGGACAGATGATGCTCATCACCGACCGGGACAAGAGCCGGGCAATCCGCGGCATCGGCAGGAAGGTGGCACGGTTCCTCCCCGAGCTGCCGACGAAGATGATGGTCGCGTACATCGCGTGGCTCATCCCCACGGCGAGGATGCTGCAGGAGCAAGCGGGCATCCAGGGGCCCGGACCGTCTCTCGAAGGCTTTCTCTGGGCAGATGCGAGGAAAGGCCGATGGGACACCGAGCTACTCACCCAGCGGCTGAGGCTTCTGACTGCCGAGCATACGGGTCTTACCATGGGTGTTTCGGAGTATCGACACGTCGGGATCGAGATGGGCAGGAAGGTCCGAGGATTGGCGGTGAGGCAGGTGGAAGTGGGCATCGGCGACGAGGCCGACGGCGAGGAGAACAACATGACGGCTGAGGTGGACCCGGTCACCGGAGAAACACGGGGCAAGCGACGGTTTGAGTACGTCTTTGACTTGCAATCAACGCACGGCAGCGTGCTGGCGCAGCGCTATGCGGTAAACATCCAGTTCCCAGACCAGCTGCAGCCGCAGATGGTGGCCACTTATCGAGAGATCAGCCGGTTGTGGCACTGGTTTCTCGCGAGCCCGATAGGGAATGATGATGATGATGATCATCATCATCAGGGCTGCTCCGACATTTTGGGGGCGACTGCAGGCAAGGGTGCTGCCAAGCGGAAGGCCGTTGAGATCGAGGCGGCGGGCATGGGAGAGGAAAGCAAAAAAAGGAGGAAGGTCGGGACAGCCGAAGCAGGGACGGCAACGGTAGGAGGAGGAGGAGGAGGAGGAGGAGGAGGAGGAGGAGGAGGAGGGGCAGTGGTCGGAGGACCAGGCGCTCCGCTTCAGCAAGGACTACAACGGCTTCTAGGAGAGGGCGCGAGTTGGAAGTCTGACGAGCAGCACGAATGCATGGTGAGAATCATGGACATGAGGAGGGGTGAAGTGCTGATCTGCGTGCTTCCAACCGGTGGTGGCAAAAGCATCTTCTTCATGCTCCCCGCGGTTGCGGAAGAGACTGGCACCAGCATCGTGGTGGTCCCGTTCGTGGCGCTGATGGACGACATCTTGGATCGGGCCCGCGAAGATTTTGGTATCGACTAACCCAGCTGCATGGCGAATACAGGTCTGATTCCAATGGCAATCCCATAGTAAAAAAAACCGCGCTAGTGAAATCGTCGACCTGATACGATTGCCCCCAACGGAAACAGGTCGACATTTTTAAAAGTAGATAAAAATGGATTTCAAGTACATGCATCAATTCATTACGTTAAGGGCATATCGCATTTCAATTATCAGCATCAGAGATCCAGTATTGCGGCGTTGCGGCGAGGTTAAACTTAACCCAAGTATTGACCCGAGTGCAGCAAGATTCCATTTTTGATCAAACCCAGATTCCCAGAATTATTAGTCAGCATAGCCAAGGTAGAAAGGACTACATGCAAGAGAGTATATGAGGAATAAGGCAGTTAGGTTAAGGGTCATATAATGCCAGGTTAAATAAGTGATTTATATTATTGCCATAAGATAACCCGTGGCAATTCACCCGCCAAGAAGTCCAGCCATAAAGCCGCCAACCATCCGGTGAGAGAGTATCAGAGCAGGTATAAGTCAAGAAGAGCAGTAGTTGATCAAGAGAGATTAGTTAAAGCAGGTTTATTATATAGAAGGGTTTTTCATCGAGATATCCAATGAAGTGCAATGGTTAATTAATAATCCATATATAAAAACGTCAACGGGAGCGCCCCCGCAACCGCAGAAGCAAGTTCAAGCACCAAGCCACAAACAATGAAAAGCAACAAATATCATAATAGATAAACATTAATTCATTGCACACCACCAATTCCCGTAAAACAGACAGAGCAATCAGCACACAGCCAGTCAGACCATCGAAGCCAGCACGATATATGTGAGTGCAAGCCACCAATGAGAGATAATAGCATAATATAAATCCAAAGAGAGAAAGAGCCATTCGTTCCAGCCGGATTTAGATCATATTGTTCGTCAAGGATGCCCGTTAACATACATCGCAGTTCAGAATAGCAGTGGCCGAGATGGAGCCATTTATCAAGTTGCCCGAGTTTCCATTAATTATTTGCAAAACATGCCATTATGCATACATCGGTAAGCATATTAAGCAGCACATGAAGCAATACCACAGGTCCATCCGGGTAGCAGAAAGGAACGAGATTACAAAAGCGATCCAGTCAGACCCAGATGTCATCCAGACCCCGGCCGAGTTGGCAACATGGCCAACGCCGCCACCCACAACCGACCCCATCCCATTTATCCACCCACCACAGAGCGACAAATTGGGTTGCGGCGAGGAGGGTTGTTTATACGTGGTCGGTTCAGAACGAGCCATGCAGAACCATTACCGCAGTGACCATGGATGGACGAATCCCCGAGGCAGGGGCGGAAGTGTCCAGCAGCGAGCCATGGAGACACAGCAGGTCCCGTGGCGTAGCGGTGTCCAGTGTCAACGTTTTTTCAGCAATGGGCCGGGCAGCCGTTGGTTCGAGGTCGGGTTCGGTGCACCGATCAGCCAGGACCCGGACGAGGCAGCCGTTGCAGACCGTTTAATGCAAACGTTGGACCAGCAGGAGCGCCGGTTTCATTTGGAGGACAAAGAACGGATCAAGGCCGCCGATTCCAAGTTGGACGCCAACGCGTGGTTAGAGCACGTCGGATGGGCCACCCATTTGCAGGGGTTCGATCCGGAAGCCATGCAGCGGTTGGTCGACCCAGTGGGCGAGCAGGAGCATGAGTTGCAGTTGATCCATGACAGTTTGGTGCGAGTGATGGACCGAGCACGCACCATAGCCACGCCCACCCACGTTGGCAGCCATGCATTGTTCGAGGTACAGCGAAAAGAGGTGGACAAGAAGCCACGGCGGCCGTTCGACAACCGGGTCGAGGACGATACGTGGACGCGTTACACGGCCGTGTGGACCAAGTTGGTGTGTTACATATACCGTGCCGAGAAAATGCCAGATGCAGATAGGCCCAAGTTTCGGTTATCCAAGCGGCAAGGCGATTTAATGGATGATTTGGCGGATTTGGTCGAGGCGCACGTTAACGATCCGGAGGCACAGCCATTGGACGAGGACCGAGTGGACGGGTTGACATTGCAGGTCGTCATAGCGTTGTTGGACCACCGTTTGACCGCGGGGGAGTACCGCAGCGCCATCATCAGCGGTTTAGCCGTGATGGGTATCCGAAAGGACGGCGGTTGGATGGATGTGTTGGATTATACGCCCATATATTCCGCCGTCATCAAGGTCGCCCGTGCCATGGTCGTGTACCAGTCATACCAGGAGAGGCAGGCCGAGGTGATGCGTTTGAAGCAGGATAAGATGGACGAGTGGATGGTGCGGCGGCGGCAGGAGGGAAATCAGACGTGGGAAGAGCAGCATGCCCGAAAGGAGGCGGAAGATGAGGCGGAAGAGGAGGCAGAAGAGGAGGCCACCAGCATATTCCGCATCGTGCGTGGGAAAGTGCAGCGGTTCATGACGGTCACGCCCAAGGATCCCCACGCCGAGGCAACGCCGATGGATTGGATTTACGAAGCACGCACGTACGGGATGCACATCCGGTTCAACACGCCGGCCGGCGGGACCATCGATTGGGTTGGGGACCGCATCAAGCACCGGCGGGTGCAGTTCCGCATGGGCGAGTTGACAGAGATGTTGCATGCGTTGAAGAGGGAAGCCCGAGAGTTGTTGGCGACGTTGACGATGGTGGACGACATCAGCCAGTTGCCGCGGATCCCGTGGTCGTCGATGGAAGACGACCATAGCGAAGACAAGGTGGGATATTCATTTTTGGATGACGACCGTAACCACACGTGGTTGGCAGCCGGCAAGAGTTGGAACGCGCGACAGATCATCAAGACGCAAGGGCGGCGTAAGAGTTGGTTCGACCACGGAAGGGAGGACGGGAAGCCGTTCCAGGCCAGAGAGGTGCAGTCATATGGGAAGACATTCGACGAGTTCATGGAAAAGATGTTTTTGTTGATGCATATGGTAGGTGGCCAGCCGGCGCGATCCACCGAGATTTTAGGCATTCGATATAAGAACACCATGAACGGCGGCGTACGCAACATATTCGCGCACGACGGGTTGATGTGTTTCGTCACGTCGTACCACAAGTCGTTCCGGGCCACGGGGCAGGCCAAGGTCATCCACCGATATTTGCCACGCGAGGTGGGCGAGTTATTGGTGTGGTATTTGTGGTTAGTGTTGCCGTGGTGGCAGCAGGTACAGGGCGTCGTCAAAGATGCCGGCATACGCAGCCCGTATTTATGGCCAGACGAGGTGGTTCGCAGGGACGAAGTCAGCGAGACGGAGCAGAGGGAGAGGAGACAGGCCGAAATGGAGAGCCAGGGCAGCCAGGACGGCATTGGCGGCGGCGGCGATGATCGTGGTGATGAGGATGGTACCGATGAGCCCGGTTCCAGTGCGAGGTTCGACAGTTGGGTACAGGAGCGCAATTGGACGCCAGACCGTGTCCGCCGCATCATCCAACGAGACAGCAAACGATTATTGGGCACCATGTTGAACATTAGTTCGTGGCGGCAGATTGCCATCGCCATATCCCGTCGATATTTGGACAAGGCATTCAAGGAGTCGACGATAGATGGGGTCGAAGAAGACGACGACGGTGTGGACGATAACCCGATCGATTTACAAGCCGGCCATGGAACGCACGTGGCCGGCATGGTATACGCACGAGAGTTGCAGCAAGGGTTATTCAGCACGGCCACGATGCGCGATAAGTTTCGGTCCGTCAGTCGTCAGTGGCATCGGTTTTTGGAGTTCCGCGAGGGCGATAGTTTGGCCGTGGCGATACGCCGAAAGCGGGAGCCATTCGAGACGGAGCGGGAGTACCACCAGTTGCAGCGTTTCAGGCGATTGCAGCAGGTCGACATTGCCGCCCGGTTAAGGGAGATGATAGGACCAGACGCCGCGTTCCGTGGCCAGCAAGAGACGGTGATCCGGGCCATCATGCGGGGAGAGAGCCCGATTGTGCAGATCGCAGGCACGGGAGAAGGCAAGAGCATGTCGTTCATGTTACCGGCGTATTGTTCCAGCGACGACGGAGGGACAACCATCGTCATCGTGCCGTTGGTAGCATTGCGAGATGATTTGCACGGCCGTTGTGCCAAGAGCCAGATCGCGACATACGTTTGGAACAGTCGCGGCGGGCACCAGATCACCCCCATCGTGTTCGTCACGCCCGAGTCGGCAGTGACAAAAGGGTTCGGCGATTTTGTGAACCGGTTGCAGGCACGGAAAGCGTTGGATCGTGTCGTCGTGGATGAGTGCCACGCCATTTTGGACAGTACCAGCCAATTCCGGCCGCAGTTGATGGAGTTGGGCCGGGTATTGAACGAATGGGGCGTCCAAAAGGTATTTTTGACGGCCACGTTGCCACCAGATGAGATTGGGAGGTTTTTCGAGGTCGTCGGGTTATCAGCCAGCCGTGTAAAGGTATTCCGATCACGAACGACGAGGCCGAATATCGGGTATAGGGTAGTGGTTGTTCGACCAGCCAAGCGCAGAGATCACCACAAGAAGCAGCAGCAGCAGCAGCAGAATACCAGTCAGACCGGTGGCGGCGAGGTTGGGGCAGACCAAGAGGCGGAAGACAGCCGCGTGGTCAAGATCGTGCAGGATTGGTTACACAGAAACAGCCAAGGTCGCGTCATCGTTTACGCCAACACCATCGACCGGGTTGAACGATTGGGGCGATTATTAGAGTGCAGCGTGTTTCATTCCAAGGTCGACACAGCAGCGGGCAAGACGCAGCGATTGAGGTCGTGGATCGATCAAGGTCATTTAATCGTGGCCACGAACGCGTTAGGGTTAGGGGTCGACGTGCCAGATGTGCGGTTAGTGGTCCACGCCGGGATGCCGAACCGATTGCGAGATTACGTGCAGGAGAGCGGACGGGCCGGACGGGACGGTAACCATAGCGAGGCCGTCGTCGTCATATGCCAGCAGGGGGAGGAAGCAGGAGGTCCACGGTCATCAGCCAAGGCAGGGAGAAGAAGAAGGAAGGCGGCAGTATCAGACAGGGCCAAGTGGCCAGCAAAGGAAGCAGCCGTTGAGCGGTTTATCAGTGCGAAGTGGTGCCGCCGTGTGGTGTTGGACCAGGTGATGGATGGCCAATACGATCGAGCAGGTTGTCATCCAGAGTCGGAGGTGGCATGTGATGTGTGTCAGCGGCAACGGGACCAATTGGCATTAGAGGAGGATATGTTATGGTTTGAAAGAGAAGGCGACATAGCGGTAGAGGCGGAAGCAAGGAGGGTACAGGAGTGCCAAGAGACAGAGGTTGAGGAGCGTTTCAGGAGGGCACAGCAGAACAGCCGATACGAGCAGTTCAGGGCCAGACAGGACGCAATGCAGGTAAACGAGGAGGCCAAGATGTTAGAGGAGGAGTTGGCATTGATGGCCGGTCGATGTATGGGTTGTTTCATGGCGACGGGCACGGTAGAGGACGACCAATTTCATCCGAGGGAAGAGTGCCCGGTACGAGGTGCGAGGTGGTGGCGACAGGTAAGACGATGCGAGGAGAAATGGCAGCAGGGCATGTTCAAGAAGGGCGTGATGCGGGATTTTTCCGGTTGTTTTTGGTGCGGGTTACCGCAATATATTTGCACGCATTGGGAGGCAGTGGGCGATGATCAGGGGACGTATAGGTTGCGGAGAGATAGGGAGTGCCAGTATGCCGGGTTATTGGCGAGCGTATGGGGAGCGGCCAGTGCATGGTATGAGAGCGATGTCAACGAGGTGATGGGGAAGATGGATGTGGAGCGACAGTATGATTGGCAAGATACGGACGATCAAGAGATTTACGGGGAGGGGTTAATGAAGTGGTTAGGGGATAAAGTTCAAATGGGTTCATTAGAGACGAGCAGGTTTTGTCAGGGGTTTCATGATATTATCCAGTTAATGATGAAGCAAGGGGGAGGAAGAGAGTGAGGGTGTGGCAGGAGGAGACGATGACAAGGAAGCGTTTCGCCATTGCCGCAATATGCGAGCGTTGGGAGGCAGCGAGCGAACATAGGTGGTTATTCAGGAGGGTCCGAGGGAGGAAGCGTCAGTACGAGGGGGTATTGGTCGGCATCATGGTAGCGCAGCGGGTACAGGGAGATGAGTGGTGGCAATATCACATAGGGCAGATGATGGGGGAGAAGGTCGAGTTTTCAGACAAAGAGCAGATAAGCAGGATATATAGATGGTTAGGGGAATTAGTAGAGTGGGGTGGAAAGGCGGGCGGAGGGATACAGGCGAGCCGGTTATGCCAGGTAGTGATACGATTAGATAGGTTATGGATACAGCAGGGGGTAGATAGATAATGGGAGAGCAATTAGGTCCGTTGCAAAGAGTCAAGGCAAGGAACAAAAGGATTCATAATGTAGAAGTCGGCGGCGGGGCGGTTGCATACGAGGAGGAATGATCAAGCGGGTCAAGAGGATTACAGTAGCATTGAGGTGCATTGTATATTGGAAGGAGATAAGAAGTATAGAAGAGAACGTAGGGTAGATAGAAAAAGAAGCGAGTTAATCATTGCGTATATAGATATAGATATAGGGGCAGCATATTATATAGATAAAGGGGAAAGACGAGAGAGAGATAGGTAATAATAGGGATAATAGGGTTAAAAAGGAGAAAGAGAGGAAGGAAGAGAGAGAGAGAGAGAGAGAGAGAGAGAGAGAGAGGGTATAATATAATGTATATAGGGTAAGTAAAAGTAAATATAAAGAAAGCATTAAATATATAAGAAAGAATAAGAAGTAAAAAAAGGTAAAAGTAAATAAAGAAAATAAAAATAAAAATAAAATAAAAATAAGAATAAAAGAGAAATATAAAGATATATAGGGAGTAAAATAAAGAAAGAAAAAAAGGAAAGAAAAGAAAAGGAAGGGGGAAGAGAAATAGAAGTTATATAAGAAGAGAAATTATAAAGAAAAAGATAAAAGGGAAAATAAGAAGAAATTATAAAAAAGAAGTAAATAAAAGTATAGATATATATAAGATATAAAAAAAAATAAAAATAAAAATAAAAATAAAAATAAAAATAAAAATAAAAATAAAAATAAAAATAAAAATAAAAATAAAAATAAAAATAAAAATAAAAATAAAAATAAAAATAAAAATAAAAATAAAAATAAAAGAGTAATTATAAATATAAGTAAAGAGATAAATTTAAGAAGATATTTAAGGGGGATATTTAAGAAGAAGGTTAGGGGAGTAGTTTATAAATATGGTTAGGGATAGGGTTTGAGAAGAAGGTTAGGGTGAGTAGTTTATGAATATGGTTAGGGATAGGGTTTGAGAAGAAGGTTAGGGGGAGTAAGGTCCATATACGGCCATAGAGAGCCGAGGCAAGGGATAGCATGTATAATTCATCACAGAATAGTCACGCAGGAGGGTCAAAGCAGAGTAGTTGCAGGTGTTGATTTGTATTTCAGAGTGAGTCCATAGCCACAAGACCAGTAACCATTGCGTTGCGTCCAGTTGTCGGGGATGATGGGATTGATGAAGAAGCCGACGTTAAAGGGTGCGGCGGCAGGGATGAAGCCGATATTGAAGAGAACGATGGCGGTGAAGCGCGGGAAGTTAAGAGAGAGGCGCAGCGTGATAGTGCCGTTGCCGTACATGAGGGCGAGGGCAGGGGGGCCTAACTATACATCAACGCGAGTTCGGGGGCGAACTTATGAAAATCACCATACTGGGGGAAAATGCGCTATTGAAGACAGGGGGGCGAACTCATGATAAATAGAGGGGGTGAACTCTTGAAAACTATAAGAGAAAAAAATATAAAAAAGAGAGGGATCTAAAGATAACTTATATGCAATACTATATATATGATTATAAGGTATTATATCTTAAATTGCTTAAGCAGTAAGTGATTTAAGTTATGCTGGAGTTTTTGATGTGGTTGAAAGAGAGGGGAGAATCAGAGGGCAGCATGTAATATTATTGGGTGAATTACGTGGTCTGTGCGCAGCAGCACATCACAGAGGCAAGTCGCCCAGCTTGTCAGTAAAATACTAATAGTAGGAGAGAGAGACTACATAGCAGATAGCAGAAGCTATGCGCAGGCAAGAGGCAATTTAGTGATAAAGTCAAACGTGGCACGCGTGCAGCAGGAGGGTAACAGCAGCGTTGAATTTCGTTGTCAAGTAGTAGCTATAATGCCAGATCCAGCGCAGTTGCATCCAGTTTGCAGGGTGAAGAAGAAAGGCGACGTTGAAAGGCCGGGCCGCAGGGGGAAGCCGATGCTGATGTAGACGATGGCATAGAAGCCCGGAAAGCCGAGGCCGAAGCGCAGAGTGAGAGTGCCGTGGTCAAAGGTGGCGGCCACGGCGAGAGGGCCGATAGGTACAAGGGCAGGCATTTCGACAGACGACTTGAGCAGAAGTTAGCGCTAATTGCCGCATAGTAGACAAGAGGTTATTACCCGTTGCAAGAGAGTTGATGTTGGATCGAAAGGGGTGACTATGGAGACGGGTGAAATGGATTATGGTTGAGGTTGCTAGTATTAAGCCGGGCTGGTCGATGTGAGTATGACGATGAGGGAGGGAAGAAGAAGAAGGCAAGAGGTGAGAGATAAGAGAAGTTTTTATAGGCGACATGTGAACAAAGAGTCATGCGAACAAAAAATATGCCATCAAGAGAGATGCAATCAAGAGATACGCGATCAAGAGATATATAACCGAGCGATATGCGACCAAGGGGTAATATACTAGAAAGCATAAGGCAGAAATATAGTCAAGTTTACTATAAAGAAGCTTTATTAATATATAACTATATGCTATATTTAATAGGTGATTAGTAGGCTTAGTATAGGTAGTAAGCATGGTTCTATAGCAACCAGCAAAAGCAACTTCAAGTCGAGTTTCATAAACGCCACAAATATATAAACCCAAATAAAAAATAAGACCAGCTTCCATTTTATTCTTACCCCATAAAACATTATATCTACAGTTTATAACATATCAACACGGCAATCATTTACTTAGGAGCCAGCTATAAGACACCATGACGAACCAGCAAGGCAACTTAGGCAGCTCTATGCCCAGCATCCGGCCATTTATCTACTTGGACGAGTACCCGTTCGTCATCTGTAAGAGTTGCAGCATTGGCATCATCGCCAGCGAGGTTATGAACCATCTGAAGTCCAAGCATTCGCAGATTGATCGCAAGGACCGGAAGAGGATCAATGCAGCCATCATGACGATGGACGGTGTTGCCAAGGATCAGGCCGAGTTACGCTGTTGGGCTCTGCCGCCGCCCACGACCGGCCCGATTGTATATATCAAGCCGCCAAAGAACGACGGCTTAGGTTGCCAACATTGCCCATACGTCGTCCGAGATACAGTTCAGATAAGGAAGCATTATCGGGAGCAGCATGGTTTAACCAATGGCCCAAAGAGGACCGGCAGCACGCGGCGGGGTACTCGGCGAGAGCAGGATCCCGTGCCATGGAGGGTTGGGGTTCAGTGCCAACGGATTTGTCATTGGGGGTACGGCAACCGATGGTTCGAAGTTGGCCGGGTCGACGAGGGGGGCACGAAGACCATCATGACAGTCAAGGTCACGATGAGAACCCGGCCGCCGACATAGATCGAATGTACCACGAAGATACGCAGGCATTCACCACAGAGGCCAGAGAGGACATCCAGGGCATACACGACAAGTGGGAGGCCAACAGCTGGATAATGCGATGCGGTTGGGCCCACCATCTCGAAGGCATCAACCCCGACCATATGCTCGAGGTCATGCAGCCGATCCGACCCGACGAGCCCGTGCTGCAGAAGATGTGGGAGGTTTTCGAACGCGTGCTGGACAGTGCGTACGCCGCTGCGAGTCGTTGTCATCCCGGCACGGCCGAGTTGTTTGAGGTCCAGCGCAAGGAAGGTTCCATCACGACGAACGACCCGTTCCAGGGGCTGATGGAGCCAGACGCGTGGCAGCGTTACAAGGCGTGGTGGATGACGTTGATGATCATCTGGCGGCGGCTAGAGGGCCCGGGTTGGAGTGTTGCCGGCGACGAGGAGGAAGGCGACGAGGAGCAGCAGCAGCAGCAGCAGCAGCAGCAGCAGCAGCAGCAGCAGCAGCAGCAGCAGCGTGGTCCGTTCAGTGACGGAGAGAGCGACGGCGGCAGCAGTAACCACAGTCGCAGGTCCAGCGAGACGCCATCCGTCGAGCGAAAGAGGCCACCATACCGCATGACCATCCGGCAGGAGGAGCTGTGGAAGGAGTTCAGCCGAGCCGTGACGTACGCCACTAGGCACGGGGTTCAGCCCACGGGACAGTACAGCGATGCCCAGCTGCAGCGTGGCTGTCTCGATTTGGTTGTGCAGTTTCTCGATCATCCGTTCAAGACCGGCAACCACTACGAGAATATTATTATTAGTGCGTTGGCCGTCATGGGGATAGACCGAGAGGGTCGTGGCTGGGTGCCGGTGGGGAAGTACACGCCGATATACTCGGCCGTCATCAAGGTGGCCAGGTATCTGGTGCTGTACCAATCCATGCTGGAGCGGGAGGCGCAGGTGACACAGCTGCGGCAGTACATGACTGCCCGCCAGGCGAGGGAGGAGGCCGAGGGACTGTTCAGGATCGTGCGGCACAAGATGTTGCAGTTCATGATCCGGACTCCAGAGGGGGTAGCCGCTGACCCGACACCGATGAATTGGATCTTGAACACGCGCGCATACGGCATGCACATCCACTTCACGACTCCGGGCAGAGAGACGATCGACTGGAGGGGTGATCAGATCATCCACGGCAGCATCAAGTTCAGGATGTATGAGATATCGGACATGCTGCACAATTTGCTGTTGCACACGCGGCAGACATTGGCCCAGCTGGTCGTGGGCAAGGTGGGGTGCCAGAGGAAGATGCAGGGCAGGGCAAGGACGAGAGAGCTGAGGCAGGTGACGGCAGGTGAAGGGGGGAGCATGAGGTGATGGGAGGAGGAGGAGAGTATGATGTGATGGCTGAAGAGGAGGGTGAAGGTTTACCCCGGTCACTGCCGCGCATACCATGGTCGAGGATAGAGGACCGGCACGGCGAGACCATGCTAGATCATTCATTCTTGAGCAACGAGGATAACGCGGATTGGGTCAGGCGAGGGGAGGGTTGGGTCAAGGACCAGATCAAGGGTTCGCCGGCCGCCCGGGAGGCGTGGACGACCATGTCGGAAGCCGGCCAGAGCGTATACCGAGAAGCTGCAGTGCGCGAGTATGGACGGCTGGTCGAGCAGTTCCGGGGGCAGTTGCTGATGCTGATGCATATGCTCGGGGGCCAGCCGGCACGGTCAACCGAGCTCATGGGGATCCGGATGTGGAACACGGCCAACGGCGGCGTCAGGAACATATTCATCCACGAGGGGATGGTGTGCTTCGTGACCATGTACCACAAGGGCTACCGCAGGTCGGGCACCGTCAAGGTCATCCACCGGTACTTGCCACGCGAGGTCGGAGAGCTGCTGGTGTGGTATATGTGGCTGGTGCTGCCGTGGTGGCAGGCGGTGCAGGGCAGGGTGAAGCAGCAGCGCCGGCGGAGTGCGTTCTTGTGGGCCGACCAAGTGGTCAGTGAAGACGGGCGGAAGGATAAGAAGCGGGTGTGGAATGTGAAGAGGGTGAACCGAGAGCCCGGGGGGTTAACGGTGGAGGAGGAGGAGAGCGAGAACGAGATGATGATGGAGGAGGAGGCCGCATTCATGGACTGGTTCAGCGAGCGCAAGTGGGGGAACGACCGTGCCCGACGGGTGATACAGCGCTACAGCTCACAGTTCTCCGGCCAAGAGCTCAACATCAGTGGCTGGCGGCACATCGCGATCGGCATCAGCAACCGGTACTTCAACAAGGCGTTCAAGCCGGACGGGGACGAATGGTTTGACGACAACAACGATGAGGGCAGTGGCTTTGCCGACAGCATGTATGATATGCAGGCCGGGCACGGGTCACACATCGCCGGGTTGGCATACGCGAGGTTGTACGGGCAGGGAGATCTGGGGACGATGAAGCGGCGGGAGGGGTTCCGGATGATCAGCATGCAGTGGCACCGGTTCTTCGGCTTCGGGGCGGAGGACCGGACGGAGTTGGGCATCGGGGATAAGCGGGGCCGATACGCCATCGACGACGAGCGGGACGGCATGCGGCGGAGGCGCTTCGACCGGCTGCACCGGGCCGACATGCGGGGGCAGCTCAAGCAGATGATGGGACCGGGGGCCGAGTTCAGGGGGTTACAGGAGGCGGTGATCCACGCCGTCACCCGTGGTTACTGGCCCATCGTGCAGGTGACGCCGACGGGGGGTGGCAAGAGCTTGACGTTCATGCTCCCGGCGTACTGCACGCCGGATGGGGTGACGGTGGTGGTGTCGCCGCTGGTGTCGCTGCAGGATGACATGGTGTCGAGGTGTATGAGGTCGGGCATCGACGCGTACGTGTGGAAGAGCCGCGGTGTCGTCCAGCGAGCGGCGGCGTTGGTGTTTATCACGCCCGAGTCGGCCGTCACCAAGGGGTTCCGGACGTTTGTGGAGCGAATGCACGGGCAGCACAAGCTTGACCGGGTCGTCGTGGACGAGTGTCACACGGTGTTGCGGTGCAGCAAGAAGTTCCGGCCAAAGATAAAGCGACTAGGCCAGACGCTCCGTGACTTTGGCGTGCCCGTGATATGCTTGACGGCAACGTTGAAGCCGACGGACGAGAGTGCGTTGTTCAAAGCGATGGAGTTCACGCTGGATCGGGTGCACATATTCAGGGAGCGAACAACGCGGCGAAACATACGGTATAGCGTCGACGTCGTGGAGGGCAAGGAGCAGGAGACGAGGAGGAACTCGATGAATACCGGCCGCAGGAGGATGATAAAGAGCAGCGGCGGCGGTGGTGGTGGTAGTAGTGTTGTTGTCAGGGTTAACCGGGAGGGCGAGGAGGAAGGAGGGGATGGGGATGATGGTGAAGACGAAGAGGCAGTGGAGCGTGCGTGCGAGATTGTCCGGCAGTGGACAGAGGCACACGGCGAGGGCAAGGTGATTGTGTACGGGGGAACCATCCGGCGAGTGCAAATGGTTTCAGAGAGGCTGGGTTGCATAGCGTACTGGCGCGGAGCCGGTGACTCGGCAGAGAAGGCTCGGCGGTTGCAGGAGTGGATGAGCAGCAGCGGGGGTGAGGAGGGATGGATCACGGCGACGAATGCGTTGGGGTTGGGCATCGACGATGGCAAGGTGCGATTAGTCGTGCACGTGGGGATGCCGCGGACGCTGGAGAACTTTGTGCAGGAGAGTGGACGAGGAGGGCGAGACGGGCAGAGGAGCGAGTCAGTGGTGGTCATACGGCGGGCGTGGCTCGAGCAGGAGGCAGAGAAGAAGAGGTGGGAACAGCAGCGGCAGGGGAAGAAGGACGAGTGGGAGTGGGATAGGGATGCGGTCGAGTTCGTCGAGGGCAAGTGTTGTCGACGAGAAGTGCTTGATCGGGAGATGGATGGCAATATTGACAGGTTTGGGTGCGTGGATGAGGAGGAGATGTGTGATATATGCGAGGCGGAGCAGGTGGAAAGAGAGATCGCGGATCGTCGCGACATGATGGGGATCACGGACGTTGACGAGGGGTCAAGTGCAGAGGCAGAGGCAGAGGCAGCGCTGGATTATGAGAGGAGTCAGCGGTTGGTGCAGCAGCGAGAGGTGGAGAGGAGGTCAAAGGCAATGCGGGAGGCAGGGGAGGTCATCATGTTCGAGAACATGCTGGCAGATTGGAGTGGAAGCTGCAGTGTATGCAGGTGCGAGGGTGTAGAGGATGTGTATCATGAGATGGAGGCATGTAGATGGAAGGGGTCAGAGGAGTGGCGGAAGGTGAGGGCGAGCATAACGCGGGCAGAGGAGGCGATGATGGAGTTGAAGCGATTCGCGGATTACTCGGCGTGTTTCAACTGCGGGTTACCACAAGATATATGCGAGCAGTGGGAAGCGGCGGGTGATGATGAGAGGTTATTTAGGAGGGCAAGGGGCAAGACATGTCAGTATAAGGGGGTATTATTTGAGATCATGGCAGTGCAGTGGGTGCGGGATATAGACTGGTGGTTAAGGGAGGTAGGGCGGAAGATAGGTGAGGTGATTGATGAGGTAGATAGCGAGCAGATGGGTAGATTATTCGAGTGGTTGGGGGAGTTGATTGAATGGGGTGGAGGCATAGGCGGCGGGATTCAAGCAAGTAGGGTATGTCAAGTAGTAGTGAGTTTGGAGAGGCAGTGGCAAGAGAAGGAGGGATAAGAAGCTAAGAGGTAAATAAGGAAATATAAATAAGAGAGTTTTTTAAAAGAAATATATATAATTAGATAGTAAGGGCAATAAAAGAAAAAATAAAAAGGTTTTATATAAAAGGGGTTAAATAAATAAATTAATAAATATAATAAAGGAATAGTTATATAAAACATAAATAAAATAGAAAAATTAAATAAAAATAAAAATAAAAATAAAAATAAAAATAAAAATAAAAATAAAAATAAAAATAAAAATAAAAATAAAAGAATAATTATAAATATAAGTAGAGAGATAGATTTAAGAATAAAATTAGGGTAAGGGTTTAAAGAGAAGGATAGGGGGAGTAGTTTATGAATATAGTTAGGGGGAGTGAGGTCCAGATACGGCCATAGAGAGCCGAGGCAAGGGATAGAGGTGAAATACCGAGTTTCGAGAGTGAGGTGGTTTTAAACGGAGGGGCGACGGCCGAGGGGTTGCGGTCGAGATGTCGAAAGTCCGAGCGTAGGCAATGGTTTCGGTCGGTGGTGGAGGGAGAAAGGAAGAATTGAGGTGAGAGTTTGAGAAGAGAGGGGAGGCGGATTTATAGACGAGATGCAACCAAAGAGGCATGCGACTAAGAGATATATGACGCATGCGATGTATGTGACCAAGGGATATTTGAGGAGGAGATGAGGTAAGAGAAAGAGAAAGAGATGAGGCAAGTGAGGCAATAATAAGCGGGGAGATAAACAAGGGGAAAGGAGGCGAGGAGGGGAAGTAAAGTAGAGGGAAGAGAAGAGGGTAAGGCGAGCAAGGTGCGAGGTAGGCGAAGAAGAGCATTGCGATGTTTATAGCGAGCGGGCGTTGAGGATTAGATGAAGACATAGGCATAGGTGAGGGATATATCATGGGCCGATGGAGAAGGTGAAGACGAAGAGAAGATAGCGAGGGCGAGGGTGGCGATATCGAGGCGAATTATGAGAGAAGCAGGAGGTTGATCCGGCAGATAGAGACGGGGCGAGCGTTGGATGTGATAAAGGAGGCGCAAGATGCGACGGATTTTGAGGCAGAGTTGGACGAGTGAAGTAGGTGTTGCAATGTATGTAAGGAGGGAGGATATGATGACGACGAGGATGTTGAGCAGGGAATAGATGCGTGTGCGAAGAAAAGGTCGGGGGTGTGGCAATTGTTCACGGAGAAAGGCAGTGAAGTTGGGGAAGGAATGATTAAGAAGGAGAGGTTTATGGGTTGAGCCGCGGTGCGATGAGGCGTAAGGGGTCGAGGTATAAAGGTGAGTTTTAGTGGGTTGTAGTCGCATTAGATTTGTGATATTGGTGTGATTGAGCGAGTAGGTAGGGTTAAGAGGGAAAATGAAGCAGCGTATAACGAATCGAGGCATGGGTTGAGAGATATAACGGGGTTGAGTGAAGGGAGTAGAGCAAAGAGAGAGATATGTATAGGCGTAGAAGAAAAACATATTGGCAGGTGAGGTGGAGGTTAATGGTTATATAAGATAGGGGTTGATCATAGGTGCAATAGGTTAGACGGAAAACACGGTGCGAGTTATAGAGGGTAAGCATTGTAATTTTGAGGATGGATGGATGTAATATAAGGAAGGCGTTAGCAGAGCAGTAGCGACACGATAATAGTGGATCGATTGTGTGTAGACGCATGGGTTGAGGGTTAGGCAGGGTTTAGAGCGGGGTTACATACAAGGTAATCAAGTAATCAAGGAGATATAAGGTAATCAAGTCATTATAAAGAGACGAGGTAATCAAGTCATCATACAGAGGCGAGGTAATCAAGTCATCATACAGAGACAAGGTAATCAAGTCATTAAGATAGTGCATGGTTAAGCATGTAATCAGGGAGAGGCGGTGTAATCAAGCAATATAATCAAGCAATGTAATCAAGCAATCAGATAGATGGAAGTAATCGGGGAAATATGGCAGGATAGGGTTAGCGGGTAATCAGGTAGATCGGGGGATAAGAAGTGGTGGAGTGGGTTATATAGGAAGACATATAAAGGAGGAATAGGGGTCAGAGATCAGGGTTAGGGGCAGGAGCAAGCGTTAAGGTTAGGGTTAGCGGTGTTTTTAAGGGTTAGGGTTAGGGTTAGAAGCGTCAGGGTCAGGGTTATGTTTTTAGGATTAAAGAAAAGAGTAGTTTTTAGAGGTAAGTAAGAAGTAGGTTAGGTTAGGATAGGGGTTAAGGGGATAGAGTAGTAAGGGGTTTAAGATAGATAATATAAAGTAAATAAATAGTAAGTAAAAAATTAGAGTATTAAGAGTTATAGGTTAGTAGGGGAGTAGGTATAAGGTTTAAATATTATTTTAAGTTAGGTTTAATATAATAAAGCAGGGGGAAAATAGTAGGGAGAGAATAGGGGAAGGTTTAGTTAGAGTAAGAAGTAAAATAAAAGGAGAGTATTAAAGTAGGGCGAGGAAGGAGCAAATAGTTTAGGTATAGGGATATATATATATATAGTAAAGGTTAGTAAAATAGAGTTTTAAGTAGTTTATATAGGGTTATAAGAGGGTTAGTAAAGAGAAGGGGGGGTAGAAAAAGGAGAAGGGTTTTAGTTAATAAAGGATAAGGAAATAATAAAGGGTAAAAAGGTATAAAAAGAAGAAAAAAAAAAGAAAAATAAAAAGGGGAGTAAGAAAGGTTAAATAAGGTAAGAGGGAATATAAGAGGGTTAGAAATAGAGTTATTAAGAAAGGGTTAAGTAGTAAGTTAGGTATCCAGAAGGTAAGGGTAGTATTAAGGTAGATATAGTTAAGTATTAGGTTTAGTTAAGGGTTAGAGAGGTAAGTAAAGAATAGGAGTGTTAGAAGGATAGTAAGATAAGGGTTTATATTAAGGAGAAAAAGGTTAGTAAGTATAGGGTAGGAAAGCAGGTAGGGTAGGGTTTTTTTATAGCGAGTTATTAATAGTTAATTATTAATATAGGGTTAAGAGTAGGGAAGAAAAAAAGAAAGTAAGAATAATTAAGGAGTAAAGTAAAAGATATAAATATAAGGAGTTTAAGATTAATATAGTTTATTTTATAATTTAAGAGTATAAGAAGAGGAGAGTAAAAAGAAATATAGGTATTTATTATAATAAGTTTAATAAAGTTAGTAGATAGTTTAGGTAGGGTTAGGTATAGAAAAGCATAGAAGTAAAAGCATAAGAGGAGGGGGTAATATAAAGGTTAGTAAAAGGTAGAAAAGTATTATTTATAGAGTTAAAGTAAAAAGTAAATAGGCAAAGTAATATAATTAAGAGTTTTTTAGTATTTTATTTAAGATTATAAGATAAGAAAATAAAGTTAAAGTTAAAGTAAGAGTAAATTAAAGTATAAAATAAGGTAAAAGAAATAAAAAGAGAAATAATAAGTAAGAAGAAGTATAAATAAGGCGAAGTAGTTTATAAGTATTTTATAGTTATATTAGGTTAAGAAAAGAAGTATAATTATTAAGATATTTAAGAGAATAAATAATATTAAAATAAAAAAGATTATAAGGATAAAGTTAAAAGGTATTAAAAAAGGTAAGAGAAGTTATTTATTTATTAAGTAAAATATAAGGATAGAATAGGAGGGTAAGTATATTATAGAAGGGTTAGGTTAAGGAAAGAGTTAAAAGGAATAAAAAGAGAAAAAAAATATAAAAGGAGGTTAATAAATAATATAGAGGTAAGTAATAATTAATATAAGAAAAATAATATTTAAAAAGAAGGTATAAGTAAGTAGGTATAAAAGGTAAGAGTAATAAAGAGTAAAAGAAATAAAGTAAAAAATAAAAAAAGAAATATAAAAAGATAAATATTAAAGAAGGAAATAATAAAAAAGGTAAAAAAGTTATAATTAATAGAAAGGAGGTATAAAAGAGTAGGTAAAGAGGGTAAAAGGTAAGGGTAAAATAATTAAGTTAAGTATTAAGGTAAGAAATATAAAAGGGTAATAAAGTAAGAGGTTAAGTTAAAAGTTAAAATTAATTATAAAGGTTATAGTAGTAAGAAAATAAGAAATTAAGTAAGTTTTAAATAAAATTAGTTTTTATTTTATTAATTAATTAAAAAAAAATATATATATATATAATAAAAAGAAATAAAATAAAATATAAGTAAATTAATTTAAGTTTAATATATTAGGGATATAAAAATATAAATAAGAGTTAAAGAGGGTAAAAAGTATATATAGGGTAAGGGGATAAAATAAAATAAGGGATTAGTTTTATAAGTAAAAGTAATAATTAAGTATAATTAGAGTAAGTTTTATAAGTAAGGTAAGAAAAGTAAAAAGTAATTAGTATATAAAAGAGAGTAATAAGAGGGGTTAAAAGGGGGTTAATAGTTATAAGGAGGAATTAAAGAAGTTTAATAAGGAGAAGGAAAAGTTAGGTAGTAAAGTAAAGAATAAAGGGTTAATAGGGGTTAAAGGGGAAAGAGGTAAGTTTAGAGGAGTAGTTAATAGAGTAGGGTTATTTTATAGTTAGTAATAGTTAAGTTTAAGAGAAGAAGATAAAGAAAGAGTTTTTAGGTAAAGAAAGTAGTTTTAAAAGTTAAGGGGAAATTAAGGGTTAGGAATAGGGTTTAGAAAGAAGTATTATTAAGTGGGTTTAAAAGGGGGTTATTTATAAAAAGAAAAGGTAAGGTTAAAGGGGTAATAGAGGGGAGAAAGTAAGTTATTTAGGTTAAAGGGGAGAAGTAAAAGAGGCAAGGGAGGGGTTAAGGTATAGAGGAAGGTAGAGTAATATTAAAAAGTATTTAAAAGAGGGGGTTAATAGAGAAAGAAGGGAGAAGGAGTAATAAAGTTATTAAGTATTAAGGTTAGTAAAGGTATTGGGGAAATAAGAGGTTTTAAGTAGTATGGGAGGAGGTTAATTTAAAGATATTAGGGAAAAGAAGGGGAGAAATTTAAAGGGAGTATTTAAGTAGAGAAGAGGAAGAGGAAGAGGAAGAGAGAGGTTAGAAGGGAAGGGAAAGAAAAGAGTTTATTAAGAAGTTATAATAAGTTAAAGAGAATAAGAAAGAGAAAGGGATTTAAAGGGGTTTATAGTAAGAATAGTTTATAAGTAAGAAGTAAAGAGTAAAGAGTTTTAGAGTTAAGGGGGAGAAAGAGTAGTAATTAAGAAAGTAAGTAAATATAAAAAGAAGGTAAAGTAAGTTAAAAGGTTAGGGTTAGAAGTGAGTTAAAGTATTAGGGGTAGGTGGTGAGTGTGAGTATAGGAGTAAGGGTCAGGGGTAGGGGTAGGAGTAGGGGTAGAATAAGTAGTTATAAAAGGGTGAGGTAAAGGGGTAAGTAGTAAAGAAAGAAGAGGTGAGAGGAGTAAGAGGAAAAAAGAGAATAAGGGTTAGGTAGGTAAGTATTTAGGGGAAAAGAAAAAAGGGTTAAAAAAGAAAAAGAAAGAAAGAGGAGAGAAAGGATAATTAATAAGTATTAGGTTAAGGGGAAGAAGGAAGTAAAAGAAGGGAGAGTAAGGTATATAGAGTTAGGGAAAGAAGGGAAAAGGGAAAGAGGAGTAAAAGTAGGTTAAGGTAAGAGAGTAGGGATTATTTAGGTAAAAGGTAGTTAAGAGGAAAGTAAAAAGAGTAGTTATAGAGGTTAAAGGGAGGGGAGAGTATAAAGGGAAGGTAAGGTTAAGTTAAGAAGAGGGTAGGAGAGGGTAGAGAAGGGAAAAAGAGGAGTAGAGTTATTAAAGAGGTAAGGGGTTTAGGTAATATAAGAAGAAGAGAGTTTAGAGGAGTAGGGGAAAGGAAAAAAGAAGGTTAAGGTAGGTATTTAGTAAGGGAAGAGAGATAATAAAGAAAAGAGTTTAATGAAGTTTAAAGTAAAAAAGAAGAGAGAAGAATATATTAAAGTATAATTACGTTATTATTAAGATTAATAGTAATAATTAAGTTAAGGATTAGGGTTAAGTATTTATAATAAGGGTTAGAATTAAGGGTTTATAATAAGGGTTAGGGTTAAGTATTTATAGTAAGGGTTAGGGTTAAGGGTTTATAGTAAGGGTTAGGGTTAAGGGTTTATAATAAGGGTTAGGGTTAAGTATTTATAGTGAGGGTTAGGGGGAGTAATAAAGTTAAGGGTTAGGGTTAAGTGTTTATAGTAAGGGTTAGGAGGAGTAATTAAGTTAAGGGTTAGGGTTAAGGGTTTATAGTGAGGGTTAGGAGGAGTAATTAAGTTAAGAGTTAGGGTTAAGGGTTTATAGTAAGGGTTAGGGTTAAGGGTTTATAATAAGGGTTAGAGGGAGTAATTAAGTTAAGGGTTAGGGTTAAGTATTTATAGTGAGGGTTAGAGGGAGTAATTAAGTTAAGGGTTAGGGTTAAGTATTTATAATAAAGGGTTAAGAGGAGGGGTTAAGATTATAATGAGGGTTAATAGTTAAGTTAATTTAAAAATATAAAAGAAGAAAAAATAAAAAAAATAAGAAAAAAAAATTAAATAAAATAAGTTAAGATTAGAAGAGAAATAAGAAATAAAAAGAAAAGAGAGTAATTAAAAAAGTAAGAAATATGAAGGTTTAAATATATATAAGTAGAGATTAAAGAGTTAAAAAAAAAATAAATAAGTAAAATTAAAGAGGGAAAAAGAGAGTTAAGTAAAAGAATTAAGTTAAAAGGGGTTATAATAAAGAATTATATTAAGTAAGAGGGAAGTAGGGTTAGGGTTAGGGTTAGGGTTAGGGTTAGGGTTAGGGTTAGGGTTAGGGTTAGGGTTAGGGTTAGGGTTAGGGTTAGGGTTAGGGTTAGGGTTAGGGTTAGGGTTAGGGTTAGGGTTAGGGTTAGGGTTAGGGTTAGGGTTAGGGTTAGGGTTAGGGTTAGGGTAGCAATACGACTGCAAT